>NC_056624.2:49824477-50424477 GCF_002870075.4 Lactuca sativa
AAATAGCAATGAAGATTTGGGACACATTGAAAGGAAAATATCAAGGAAATGAAAAGACAAAAAAAGCTTTGTGAAACAATGTTTATTGAAAATGGATGAGTTCAAGAAGAAAGATAACAAATCAATAAAGTCTTACTATTATCTTTTGAATGAATTGATTTTCAAATGTATACGATATGGTGTTACTCGTCGACTCTGGAATACAATCTTACTTTTCTGATGGGATTGATAAATGAAAGGAGAAACGTTAGCCTGATGATCAAAACTCAAGAAAGTTTCGATGGTTATTCATTGGCTGATCTGTATAGTGTTCTAAAGCTTATGAGAGTGAGATAAATAAAATTCATGAAGAAGGAAAGTTAAGCTTAAGAGAACCATTTGTACTGATGTCAAAAGTGAATACCAAGGACTCAAAAGTCAAATACGTTGAAGAAGATAAACTTGAAAAAGAAGGCTTCCTGGTTAATTCTAAAGATGAGGCGGTGGCTTACTATTCAAATAACAAAGTGAAAAAGTTCTTCAAAAAGCCGTTCAATCCAAAATACCAGAACAACAATAAGTTTAAGGGGAATAGCTTAACTGGAAGGAGTGTAAAGGTTGAGTCGAAAGAGGAAAAGAAAGAATTAAAGAAAGTGGTTGAGAAGAGTTAGATGAAGCTCAAAGGTGATTCAGGTTATGATTGAAATTATTGCAATGGATCAAATCGCTTTGCAAAGGGTTGTATGTTGAGAAAGAAGGAGGTGAAGAAGGAGAGAGTGAAGGACGAAGCATACCATGAAGGAAAGATTAAGGAGATAAAAGCTCGAACCAAATGAATCTCTTTGATGGCTAAAGGAGGAGATGAGGACGAAGCTTCATATTAGATCTAGTCTTCGGGGTCTGATGATGAAGAGATGTGGAATCCTATGCATGGAGCTATGTAGTCACAATTTGAAGAATATGATTTTGAAGAGGAGAAGATCTTAGGAAGATGTTTGTTTTCTATAAGTGCTAACATTTCTCCTATGACAACAAAGGTACGTAATTTCTTGAATGTCTTAAAATTACTTTGAATACTTATCATGTAGTTTTAACCAAATTTTGATGATACTCTTTCTTATCTTAATGATATGTTGATTACCATGAGTAGAGAAGTTGAATAATCGAAATCATTGCTATATGATGTTCGAAATAAATTGGAAATTAAGAAGAGTGTCATTGAGAGTTTAGAGCTTCAATTAAGAAATGTTACAGTAGATAGAGATTTTGTTAGGATTGATAATATGTTGTTAGTTAAAGAGAGGAATATTAATTGCAATTCAACCAAACATTTGTATGCTAAATTGAATGTGTCACATCATTCATCTGACATATGCAAAGAAGAGCATCGAAAGTTGCTTCCTTTCTTAGCTTATAAGAGAGAAAAGATAGATGAAACATATTATGATTGTGAAAAGAAAATATCTGAGTACGATAAAGTTCCTAATGATTCGTATGCATATGGAATAGTTAAAGTGATGAATGCTTAAATGCTGATGATCTTATGAACATTGTTAATGAAACTATAACTAAAAATGAACAAGTTAAGATTTTAAACATGACTGAAAAGTCGACATTTGATTCTCAACAAAATTTTGTTGATATTGGAGATGATTCTAATAATATTAGTGAAATTGAGGTTGAGAAAAATGTCAATTGTTCTTAATTCTTTGTTATTAATGTCAATTTGATGGCTAAGGCAAAGAAATATGTCATGATTCAATGTCGAAAGTAAACAGTGATCAACCTTCTACATCCAAAGTTTGTGATCATCTTGATCATGTTGTGGTGGAAGACTATGTGAGCGATGAGGATGAAGTTTCGCATGAGACACCTATTCCTGGAGTTGTAGCTGAACATGTCTATAAAGAATGAAAGGAGTACACAAATTTGTTAAAAGATAAAGGACAACATTATCTAGAATCAAATTTAGTAGTCTATCCAAGGTTCAAGGATACAGATGAAGTTGTTTTTCCAAATCAAGTTTTTGTTAGCTTTGGAAATAGTGATAAGGTGAATTCAAAATTAAACAAACTGGTTGAGGAAGACAATAAAGAAGTGACAAAAGAAGGTTTTTATTCGAATCAAAACACAGTCGAAATAGTTTGAGCACAAAATCAAAAAATTTTTGAAAACAAAAATCAAAACGTGCTTGGGTTGTGAACTGAAAAATCAAATTTTGATCATAAAAACAAAGAAAAATGTGGTAATTCTTTACCTAATGTTTCAAAAGTTCAATAGACTAAAATACAAGTTTATAAAGTAAAATTACAAAAATTGGTTTGTGAGGAAGGTGTTTTGAATAAAAAAGCTCGAAACAAAGCCTATTGGAAAAATATAAAAGCTTTTCAAAAACAAAAGGTTTTTAAGAAAAAATCATCTGAACACGTTTATACATTTTCTCCAAATAAGAAGTCATTTCAAAACAAACTATCTCAAAAGCAAAATGGTTTTTAAAAAGTCGAACTAATGTTCAAAATCAATTTCGACCACATAATGTTCAAAATCATGGAAATGGAAACTATGTTAAAAAACAAAGTCAAATAAATTTTGGTCAAAATCATGAAAATTGACGTTTTGTTCAAAACAAGGATCAAAGGAATTTTGTTCATA
Source organism: Lactuca sativa (assembly GCF_002870075.4). Lineage (NCBI taxonomy): Eukaryota > Viridiplantae > Streptophyta > Magnoliopsida > Asterales > Asteraceae > Lactuca > Lactuca sativa. The sequence continues at coordinate 49,827,109 of NC_056624.2, forward strand.
ATATGGACAAAGGAATTTTAGTCAAACACACGATTAAAGACGTTTTCAATAAAATCAACAAGTTTTTCATAAAAATTTTGTTTGTTATCGAAATCAATACCAAAATCGTTTTCAAAATCCACCAAAAAGGTCATTTCCAAAATGAAAATTTGAGAAATTAGACATTCAAGGAAAGCAAAACCAACCTTTTAAACCTAAAAATCCACACTTTTCCAAACTCTGGTTCGAAGTAGAAGATGAAAACACCATTTGAGAAAGGGAGAAGTGATGTGAAGAACATCAATCATTGGTTAGAAGGAAAAGGAAAACAATATCATTCGGGAAAGTACTCTCAAGAGCAAATTCAATCTGCTTACGAGACATACTTGAATGATTTGATGTGTGGAAGTTCTTCATCATAAGATTCTAATCCAGCTGTGAAAAAGTGGAAAGAAATTCCTAAGAAGAAAGATTATGGATTTTAGAAAAAGGAAGAAAAAGTAAAAATCAATGTTGAACCTCTCTAATTGAATGATTACATTTCGATGCCTAAGGCCAATATAATTGACTTAAATGACAATTTCTAGTCAAAAGTTGACAGTTGGGTTATAGGTTCATCATTATATAATGTGTTTCAAGCTAATGTCAAAGGACCCAAAAGGTCTTGGGGACCTAAATTCTTCTAATTGATTGCATGTACTATGTGACGAGAAATATGATGAGAATTGGTACATTCATAGTGGATGCTCACATCACATGACTGGGAGGAAGGAGAATTTGAGAGACTTTTAAAAGTTGGACAATGCAAGAGTTGCAAAGTTTGGCAATAACAACAAATGTAAAGTCAAAGGATATGAAAAAGTGACAAATGGCAAATTCATGCTGAATAGAGTTGCATATGTCTAAGGCCTAAAACATAATTTGATTAGCGTTTTTCAAGTTGTTGTGAGCATTGGAAATTGGGTTCTTTTTTATGAAGAAGGAAGCATTATCTCAAACAAGGAAACCAAGTAGAATCTTCTAAGTCGAAACGAAAAAGAGATATGTTCACTCTAGACATCAAACCTATTTTTGGAGTTCCTTCTGTGTGTTTGTTGTCGAAAGCTTCATCAGACCTCAATTGGTTATGGCATCAGCGTCTATCTCATCTTAATTTTAAAAATACTAACAAACTAGTTTTAAATGATCTTGTTCAAGGCTTACATGTCTTAAAATTTGATGACGATTTGTTGTGTGCTGATTGTGAACATGGAAAGCAACATCGACAGGGTCATCCAATCGTCATAGATTCAAAAATCATTGAAACATTGGAACCTCTTCACATTGACCTACATGGACCTTAGATTGTTGAGACTCTGAATAATAAGAAGTACATATTAGTCATTGTTGATGATTTTTCAAGGTTTGCTTGGGTTTTCTTTCTCCAAAAGATGTTTGAAACTGTTCAAGTGATGATTGACTTTATCAAGAACATGGTGTTGAGTTTAAATAAGAAAGTTCGACGGATTAAGAGTGACAGTGGATCAAAATTCAAAAATCAAATTCTTGATTCATTCTTGACTAATCTGGGAATTTCGCACAAATTTTTGTCTCCTTACACACCACAACAAAATGGTGTTGTTAAAAGGAGGAATCGTTCTCCATGTGAAGTTGCACGAAAAATGCTTAATTATGCGAACTTGCCTCAATATCTTTGGGCAGAAGCTGTTTCGACTGCTTTCTTACAATAAACTGTTCCATTATTCATCATCATATCAACATCACACCATATGAAATAATAAACTAAAGAAAACATAATGTTAAATTCTTTCATGTTTTTGGGTGTAGATGTTTCATCATGAATCTTATGGAAAATCTTTCTAAATTTCAGTTGATAGCTGATGAACAAATCTTCTTAGGATACTTGCATAATTCTGTTGCCTATAGGGTGTTGAACAAACAAACGAGGAAGATTGGAGAAACTTTCAATCTTACATTCGATGACTATTACGTGAAAAGTGTTGAACAATTTTTCATTTAAAAGCCTATAATTGTTGAAACAAATGATGAATCTGAAATCATGAATTCTTATGATATCGATTATTATTTGATTTTTTGATTTCCAGATGGGACCATAGCTATTGAAAACTGTGACAACCCGAAATTTCCATTTGTACGAACAATATCTATTCAATAGAAGCCAGTCCAATTTCAGTGATTTTCAGACTTTTTCGAACAAGTTTGTGTACATTAGGGTTTACACTTCAGGGTATATCAGGAGAGTGGATGCTCCTGGGTTTGTGAAATTTGAACATTTCAAGTTTCATAATGTTACAGTTCAAGTTCGAGAATAAAAGTATTTTCTGTCAAAATATTTCAGGACTATAAATAGTTTTCTGAATTAAATTAATTGATTATTCACAATTCCAACTAGAGAAAAGCCATTTTCTCTCTGATGGATCTTCGGGTTTTTATCCCAGATTGTGAGTAACTCTTTCTAGTAGTGTTAGAATACTTATTAGATGCTTATAACATGATTTAGATGGCTAAATCATTAGATCTAGGAGTTTACTCCCCAAGGTGTTCTTGGGCGGTAAACTCCCGAAACGAAGCCAAAACCGACACTTGTGTTATGATAAAGCCTTAGATGTTTATGTATGCATGTTAGGGACAAGAAAACAAGCCAAAATCCACCCAAGATTGGGAGTTTACGGCCCAGAACTCTCATAGGCCGTAAACTCCAAAATCAAACACTAAATGGTGTTTTAAGGACACTAGGACTTTAAGGCTTGCATCTAGACTATTTTCCCAAGTAGTATAAGGTCTTAAACACATCAAATGACACAAACAAAAGTGAGTTTACGGCCCAAGTGAAGCTTAGGCCGTAAACTCCATTTAAATGGACAAAAGGGTGTTTTCATGACACCTAAAGCCCTAGGCCTTTACAAGAAATTGTTACACACTTAATGGAAGGACCAAACCACATCAAAATCACTTAACCAAGTAAGTTTACGGCCGAGAAATGGTTCTTGGGCCGTAAACTCCTAAAAAGGGCACTAAGGTGTGCCTAATGCCTTCAAATGCTAGGAATAAAAGTCTAGAACATGTCCCACAAATGCAAGAGGCTTGAAAGCAACAAAAACAAAACCCCAAGGGAGTTTACGGCCGTAAACTCCAAGGGGAAATGGCCTTGAGGCCGTAAACTCCTATTTGGAGTACTTCTAGACCTTAAACCCTTCGAAGGAATTAGCCACTAAGTTAGAATAATTCTAGAAAGCATTTGGGACTTCAAAACACACCAAACACACATGTTTGGGAGTTTACGGCCGTAAAATCAAGAGTTTACAACCGTAAACTCCATGTATGATGGTTTATGGAGAGTAAACTCTCATATAGGTTCCTTTGGAAACCCTAAACACAAATACCTTGTCCCACAATAACTTAGGTGAAATCTTTAAGGCTTAAAACACTTATATAAAGTGTTTATTTTGTCTAGGAAGTCTTAAACATTATCAATTAGTCTTTTGAGTCTAATTGAGTGCATATATGTGTGATTATATGTTCATTAGGATCGTAGTGTGTGTACAAGTCCTCGCTTGACACCTAGCCATCCTATACCGTTCAGTTCATCCCAATCACCAACTACAGGTGAGTTCATACCCCTTAATCAATGTTTTAAAGGATTTTAAATGCTTTAATGGGGGGGGGGGAATACAAGTAGAAAACAATATGTTATTAAATCAATCTTATGTATTTTATAACTGTGTTTTCACTCAGTAGATTTCACATATTTCAAAAGGTGTCACATTAAATGGTTTTCTATCTTAAAATACTTGGATAACAGAAGTATTAGTTTTGAAATGTTTAATGACTTCAAGTCACTCTAAATTATTGTTCAAAACTCCTAGATATCTTGCAAAACCATTATTTTACCTTTTTGAATCAAACTATACTTATGTACATATGTTCATTTATATGTTAGAGATTATAGTTTTCATCCTTCGTTCAGTTTCCCGCACCCTGGCGTATCGAGGGTGCGTAAATCTACTTGAACAACCACATACTTTCCAGTTAGCTATCATAGGGATAGTCAGAAGATATCAAGCATTACTTCTATTACAAGGAATCACACAAGAGTCAGTTCATTCATGAGTCTATACTAATGCCTTACATGATACATGAGTACACGTACTTAGGATTATATGATACATGAATATGTTTACATATACTTACCTGTTACATGAACACACTTACATGAATACCATACAGGAACACTCCTTCATAGGTGCATTATCCTGTATTTTCCTACCTTGGATACTTGTACTTAGAACTAAGAGGATGATTTATTAGTACTTACTGTGTAAATCGTCTTTCCTATCCTGGTTCAAAGGGATATTTCGGCGGGACTTACCATTCCGAATCCCACTGATTAGCACCAGTGGTCGATGAACGTCTACGGATGTCTAAGGTTGTCACTTATTTAGTAGTCAGTGACGGGACTAACCATCCCACTGTCCACTGTTGCAACAGTGGATGAGATGTGAATCTTCGGAGGATCATTAGGTTGACGATCTGCTTTAAAAGATCGATACGGGGACTAACCCTCCCTCCACCCTGCTGCCGCTACAGAGGATGAGGGGACACTCTTCGGATGTTCCATAGGGTCTAACTTTCGCTTCAGCGATGTCGTGTTTGTCCTGGTAACCCAAGACAATAACACATACATGATTATATTTTCCCTGTTTACTTTATTTTGTGATTACTTTCACATAAACGAAGAGTTAGACTAAGTGCTCTAGTACTAGTCAATAGAAAGGAAAAACTATCATTATACATACAGAACATTCGGGTCTTGGTAGAAGACCACACTTCATACATACAAAACATTTGTGTCTTGGTAGAAGACTATACTTCATACATACAGAACATTCGGGTCTTTGGTAGAAGACCACACTTCATACATACAGAACATTCGTGTCTTGGTAGAAGACTACACTTCATACATACAGAACATTCGGGTCTTGGTAGAAGACTACATTTCACACTTATAGAAAATAAAGGTTTTTCTAGGGATTTCATACTTACCTCAACATTTTCATTTAAAGGTTTACATGGTTTTCATAACAGATTTTCACAAACAAAGCAATGACACTTATATACTTATGAATTCACCAGCTTTAAAGCTGATACTCGCTTTCAAAATAACTTGTATTCTCAGGTTGTCAGTAGACAGGTACGGAGGCCAGGTTTTGAGAAGACGTAGCAGACAAGTCTCGTCTTTTATTTTGATTGTATATTTTTGGTGTCTTATTACAATGAAAGAACACACATGTATTAAACTTTATTTATAATGCAATGGATGATGTTGTTGCTTGCTTATTATATTACACTGTTGTGATACTGTACATGACGTCCTCCACCCCTGAACGTTTCTGCCGTTCGTGGTTTTGGGGTGCAACAAAAACCAGGCTGATGATAATCATGTTCCTGAAGCATCAAAACATTCTGACGATTCAACTGTTACAAGGGAAGAAAATGACACACATTCTATGTCAAATTCAAGAATGAATGTAGAAAGAGTATCAGTTTCAAATAATGATCAAGACGGAGGAGAACTTGAGTTCTACATTACATGATGATAATCATGATTCGACTGTTGAGGGGGAGCATATCCGATCTACAACTCAAGTCAAGGGGGAGCGTGTGTTGAACAATGCTGATGTCAAGGGGGAGCATCAAAACTCAAATCCATTAGCCGATGGGGATCTAAGTGGATCGAATCTTGATAATATCAATGATCAAACTAATGGTTTTCATGATGTCATTGATAATATCTTGAATTCAGGAGAAGTTTTAGAAGCAGATGATATTTTCAAAGATGCGCCTTTAACTTTAACCCTGTATATCCACCGATTGGTAAGTGGACACGAAATCATCCAAAGGAACATGTTCCTGGTGATCAAGAATCTGGATTCTTGAAATGAGCCAATATTCGAGCCAAAAATGAATTGTTGATTGTTCATCAAGAACATTGTATGCTGAATGTGTTTATTTTGAAACTAGAACCAAAAACAGTAAAGGATGCATTAGAACACTGTAATTGGGTTGTTGCAATGCAATCTGAATTGGCTGAATTTGAACAAGACAAAGCTTGGAAGTTAATTCCTAAACCGAAGGATGTTTCGTTAATTGGTTTAAAATAGATTTTTTTAAAAATAAAACTGATAATGAAGGCAATGTAATTCAAAATAAACAAGATTAGTCGTAAAAGGTTACTCTCAACAAGAAGGTATCGATTATGAGGAAACCTTTGCCCCTGTTGTAAAACTTGCGGCAATATGAATTTTTATTTCTTATGCAACACATAAGGATTTCGATGTTTATCAAATGGATTTTAAATGTGCATTCCTCAATGGAGTTCTGGAGGAAACGGTCTATGTCGAACAACCACCTGGTTTCGTTAATGATAAGTATCCTGATCCCTGTTATATTTTAGATAAGTCAGTATATGGGTTGAAATAAGCACCTCGTGGTTGTTATGAAACTCTAGCCAATTTTTTGAAAATTGCAAAATTTAAACAAGGATCAGTTGATCCCAATTTATTTCGAAAGAAATTAGGGGTCACCTGATGTTCGTTCAAATTTATGTATGTGATATTATTTTTGGTTCGACTAATCCTTTATTGTCTAAGGAAATTAAGGAGCTCATGAAAAGTCAGTTCGAAATGAGTATTATGGGGAAAATTAATAATTTTTGGGTTTGCATATTCATCAAAGTAGGGAAGGCATCTTTATTAATCTTGAAAATATATGCACAACTTGATGGAAAGGTTTGCAATGTCGAATAACATTAAAGTGAAAGTACCTATAGCTGTTGGCACTCTCTTGAATCCTTCGTTGGATAAGCCTGCTGTGGAGTTAATGACATATAGAAGCATGATAGGTTCACTTTTGTATTTGACTACAAGTCGACTTAATATTATTTTTGTTGTATATAATTGTACCAGGTACCAATTGAACCAAAGAGAAACCCATCTTAATGTTGTTAAGAATATTTTTTGCTACCTCAAAGGAAACGTTTCGTTGGGTTTATGGTATCCACTTAATATATGGTTCTTTATACAAGCATTCTTAGATGTGGATCTTGGTGGACATCAACTTGACTGAAAAAACAAAACTGTCGAATGTCAATTATTAGAAGGAAAGGTTGTGAGCTGGCAATAGGAAAAGCAAACTTGTGTTTCGAGTTCGACTATAAAAGAAGAGTATGTGGTTGCTGTAGCATCCCCATCACAAGTTATTTGGATAAAAATCGAACTGCTTGATTATGCCCTCAATATGAAGAAAATTCCATTGTATTTTGATTCACAAAGTGTCATTCACATCTGCCATAATCCAGTCCAACATTCGAAAACCAAACACATTGCTCTTTAATATCACATCGTAAAGGACTATGTAGAAGATGGGAACATTGAGGTCCATTTTTTCAAAACTATGGATCAACTTGCATATATTTTCATAAAAGTTTTAAATGAAAAGTCATTCTTAAGGATTTTTAATGGATTTGGAATGATAGAAGCAAGTTCGGTTCCATGTTCTTCTTGATCGAATTGGTGTTGATTCGCTGGTGTTCTCTGAACTGTTAAGAGGTTACTGTTTCAGTTCAGCATTCACATGTGTTCGCATTAGACTTTACTATTTACTATTCCGACCGTAATTCACTTTTTAGGGAGAAAGCTGTTCGATGAGCAACATAATTAGGGGTTGCTAACTGCTACGTTGAATGTCCCTTGGCAACATTTTAAAAGTTTGTTTTTGTTTGTTCTGTTTCAAATATCAAAACTCCAAAAAGATTTTCGTTCTTTTGTATTTTATTTCCAAAAAAATCCCATTTTTTTTTCTTATTTTTGTATTTACTTTCCAAAAAAATCCAAGAATATTTTGTTGTTTTTATTTCATATTTTGTTTTACAATTCTTGTCTCATTGTAACAATGTACTACTGTGGTGCATGATCTATGATCATATCTATCAAAGGAATAGGTATTCAGTCGAACTAATGTACTAGTTAAGCACACCTAGAAGCATGATGTTGTCTGTTGACCACAAGCCTCATAGGCTTTATTTGTTCGAAGCCTTAATGGAACTCTCACTTTGAAAGTTTCTTCGCAATTAGGTTATATTCACATTAGTCAAAGAGCTACCTTTCTCTTCTCATATTAAGCAAAGAGATTTTTGCAATGTCCATAAATTTTGCAGAGGTACAATGATTTCTTAAACACAATCTGTTTCACCAAAATTTCTTTCATGCTCACACACTTCACTACATATTCTCGACATCTCTGGTTGAAACCTACTAGAAGGTAGATATGACAACATTTGTTTATGATCCTGAGTCATTCTTCCGTGATGGTGGTGAAACATAAAAACCCTAACTATCAATGAAATGATGGTGAATGTTTTTGTTCAATATTTTAACAGAACACTTCTTTCAGTACCTTTTTGATATTCAAAATCATATTTCATTCGACTTACATGATCGTGATGAAATGTTCTAAACCCAAGACATTTTTTCCTAAGAAGATCCAATACTTATTTATTTTGGGAATGTGATTTTCTTCTTAATATCTTCCTTACTTTTTTTATTTAAAATCATATCCAACCATACTTGTTCTTGACTACACTGGTTATCCAAGTAATTTTGTTCAATTGAATCACACTTATGTTAAGTTATGGTGTTGAGAAAAATTGACCCTACCTTACGAAGCCAATGGAATAGAAGACCTTCGATGTTCATCAATGAGAAGTCAATTGTAATTCACAGGAAACCACATAAGCAGTTCGTCATCTCTCTTGATGTCGAATGAAGAGATATTTGCCTGAGGTATTAAATGCAATTTCATATCACAAAACACATATTTTTTTTAAATTGCTTCTCCCTCATTCTTTGGCACACAATTGCATTCAAAATCCTTGAGGTTTTGGGTGTTTCCAACTCGAAACCAAGATTTTGCAAAGTCTGACATATGATTTCACTTTCAAATCCAAATAGTGAATGAGCCTAACCCCTATGTGAAGGAATGATGTTCTCTTGGTATCAAATCAATCATTTGTACGTGGATCATAGTTCGAAAAATGTGGCAGTTCTTATCTGGTTGGGAACAACGAAAGATCAGCTGGACATGACATTTTTGGACTTTCACGGGATTTGAGGAAAACATGACGATCACTTTTATGACCTATGTGTTTTTACGGTGTCGGTTATGTAACCAACACAATACGTGGAAGTGTATTATTAGTTACCAACTTAAATTCAAAAATACAATCCATTATAAAAATGAATTGGTGGTTTTATTCTTATAATTTATGCTCCTGGATCAAATTTCCCAAAATTTGTAACACCGTGAATTTCAAAATAATTTTTCGCACAATATAAAAACATTTTTCATTTAATTTTCATAAAACATCAAGTTTAAAACTCCAATCCACATCATACAAAATCCCAAGCTCACATATTATAAAAATCCCATGTGTGTGTACAGATCAAGCCGACGCCTTCCCACGGTCATCACTAGTACCTGAAACAAACAACACTAACACTGTAAGCACAAAGCTTATTGAGTTCCCCAAAATACCACACATAACACATATTAGCCACTTGAGGCTATAACTCTGTGGGTCCGCAGACCCTACTTTGTGAACCCACTGGTTCTAACTCTGGGAACCTTCTGGTTCCAACTCTATAAACATGCACAGCATAAATCACATAGAAATAATGCAGTACAACACATAACATACATATAGCATACACATACTCTGTCACATAACTCTGATTACCTACTTAATGTAAAGTATAGTGAGAAGACTCACCTCGCGTATCTCGATAACTCGCAATCCCTGAAATCACTAGTGCTCAATCTCCCGAGCTAAAGTCCTCCTATAACACAATACATCTCTAATTAACACTTTCCCAACTAAGGTTGAATAACCCTATCAAGTCAACGCTGGTCAACTCTGGTCAATGGTCAACGGTCAACTCAACTCGCCGAGTCTCTACGGGGACCCGATTCCTCTGAGTCCCTTCCGACTCACCGAGTCACTCACCCGACTCGGTTACTCAAACCTTGGTTCGAAATCACTAAACAACCCGCACCAACTCGTCGAGTCTGGAAATGGAATCGGCGAGTACATTCCATGCACAACCCCAAACGACCTTTTGAGGTCAGATCTGCTTTACTAACTCATAGATCCAGTCCTTCCAAGCTTATTCATCACGTAAAGTTCATGTCTTGGCGCTCATAACACACCTAATGACTCATAAATGGTGTTTTGACCTCAAGCACAAAGACCCCAATCCAAAACCTCCATGGATTCATAAAAAGCTTGGACAAAGGGACACTCTGGACCTCCAAGGGTCTAGATCCAGAACCTAACTCGCTTAAGGGACCAAGGAAGCACTAGATCTAGCCACAAAAGGGCTCAATAAGCCCTAAATCAACATGAACATCACCATAACAGAGAATGGTTCGAAAATAGTACCTCAAACGTGATGTTCTGGACCTCAGATCTTCAGGAAGTTGATCCTCTTGTTTCCCCTTGGCTATTGCTTCCTTTCCCTTGCTAGATAACACCTCCAAGGTCAATAATGGCTCCTTAACTTACTCCAAACGCTCAAGCTCACTAGGGTTTGACTCTGGGGACTGGTGAGCACAAATGACGGCCATAAGGCCCTTTAAATAGGCCCCAAACCCAAGAAATTAGGGTTTCATTAAACAGCGCGAACTCGCCGAGTCCAGGCGCAAACCTGCGTCCAAATCCGCGATCATACTCGGCGAGTCTAGGCTCCAACTCGCCGAGTCTCTTCATAATTAACAAAAATAAATAAATGAATAATACCTGGAAATCCGAGCTGTTACAAAATCACTAACTGTTCATCATCTTCAATAGACTTTGCAATCACTATAATGGTTGTTGCTCAAAAACCTATTTATTTAACCACCACAACTAACGAAGAAGAACTCACACAACCTATGATGAAGATTCAAAATAGTAATCTTCGATTGGTTCCAATGATTAATTAGTTTCTAGAGAAAATACGAACGTTGACTCAAACCCTAAATAACTTTGTTCTATCCACATCACTGTCTTCTTCATTCGCAGCTCCAATGCATGGATTTCTCTTTCTGGTTCTACTATGGTGTTCAGAAAAACCAAGAAGGTTATCACGTTTCAACTGAAGAATTCAAATATGAGAAAGCTTACGAGGAAGAATTTTTCCCAAATCATGAAGTTGCTTGTCTCAGGTACTTTTTATAAAATTTCTACCGATCAGGCTCTTTACATGTTCAATGAAATAGGGAATCAATGAATTCTATCTAGAATAAGTCATCTTAGAAAGTCGAGTCCTCCGTGCATATGGAGTTTCCTTTTTTAAATTGTGTTACGATGCTTGACAGGTCGAAGTTTAAGGTTAGCAAAGCGAAACTGGAAATTTGTTCGGTTATTGTTGGGCTGTACTATGGTCTGGATGTGGGTTTTGCCACACATGTCTAGGAGGAATTTGGAACAACAATTTCTCACACCAATTTGACGAATAGTGTTTCGTGTGCTTGTTACTGGAGTCTAATTCTGAATGAGATCTATAAACAAGTGGGAAATTTTTTTTCCTTCTGATGTCTAAACTGTTGAGTTTTCAACTATGGCTTCTCCAAGGATTATTGTTGATGATCCAACTAAATAGCGTACTATTTATCATATTCCAGATGCGATGCTCAGGCCTGTTGATCCTAAAAATCCACTTCTTGTTTAGTATTTGGATTCAACTGACTCTAGCATTTCTATTGGTGTTCTTTCGCCGAAGGAGCTGAGGGTTCTTTGAAAGCTGCTAATGTTCCAAAGAAGAAGAAACAACTTGAGAAACCACAAACTGTGGTGGATGAGGTTACGAAAGAAATTCTTCCTTCGAAATCAAGCATTCTTAAGCGTATCAAGAAACTGACAAAGAAACCTCATTATTCTCTAGGTTGGAAATCTATAAAAGAATTAGAAATCGAAACCATTGAGCAAATGCAAGTTGACTCTTCTCATACTCATTCTTCTCAGAAGGGTATCACAAATATTCGAAAGCCCCAGTTTAACAGGAGAGGTGTCTTGTTTAAAGAACTTAATGTTCATGTCTCACCTACCTCAAAGAAGTATCAAGCCTTGGATATGGTCCAGAAGTTGCAACATAAGATACAAAAGCACCATGATCCACTTGACCAAGTGAATGCCGAAACTGATAATGTTAGTGATAGTGGATGATCAGATGTTCAAATAAAGATTATAGGCTTAGATCACCTTGAAGGGATTCTACTCTCAAGTCAAATTTCGAGGAGATAGGGATTTCGATGTTATTGTAAACGTATCTAATACAAATAAAAAACATCAATTTGAATGATCAAACAACTACATCCCTCCTTGAGAAGACTATAGTCAGACCACCCGGGGTTTCGCATACTGAATCCAATATAGAGGAGGTTTGAACTCTAGACATTCCTATGGACTAATTTGATAAGCACACAAATGTCAACATGGGTGAAGGGCTGCAACATAATGAATCCTTTGTTACTTCTACTATTAAAACATCAACCATTCCCACTTCAACCGTCACCTCATGTACCCTTGAAACTTCTACATTTGAAAATTCACTTCTTTACCACCAATTTTATCACCCATCCCAACTTCAATACCAATTTCAACCATCTCACTAACATACTCCACGATCATGCATGAACCAATTACCACCCTCTTCTTTTCTCAATCTACTAAAGCTGAGAGAGTGATCCATGAAGAAGAACCAGATGATGATGAGAGCATGGTGTCTTTTGCTGATCTCTAATTTATTCCTAAGGAATATAATGTTCCTGATGACATGATCACGTCAGGTAAACAATTCAAAATCCTCAACTCCGACAAAATTTCTCTTCTTCATATACAAGCAGATATTAAAGGAAGGAATTTTTTCACTGGGGTCAAGATAGAGTATTTCTTGAAATCTCAAGAGAATTTCTTTCGAAGCTTGGTTGAAAGCATTGAACTAAAACAAGTCCAAAGGTTAGTTGTTCATTCCAAAAGCTTTGATTATGAAATTCAGAAGCTTCCTGATGTTGCAAAGGAGCATCATGATATATTTTTTGAACAAATGACAAAATGAAAGAGTTTGTGGATCGTATAGTGGCTGAACTCAAATCAGAGATGTCTAAAGAGATTGAAAAGATGGAGAAAAATTACACTTTGGTTCATAGTAAAGTTGATGCTGTTGCATCTGCTATCACAAGGTTGGTTGATTTCAAAACTAACATTGACTATTCAAACAAGCTTGAAGTAATGTGGGAAAAAGGATTCTCAGGTGTTCGCAAAGCTGGAAGAATTGTTATCCAATATCAAGGGGTTTGTTTCGAAAGCTGATCCTTAGAATGAATCATCACTTTCTCAAGAGTCAATTTCTCAATTGGTTTCGACCACTAAGACCAATATCAAAGTGGAGCTTGCTCCTATCCTTTAGTTGGTTCTTTTATTACCAACGAATGTTCCACGTGCGGTGCAAGTCTCATAAGGGGGAGAAAAACGCTGCGGAGGAGTTGGTTCTTCGAAAGATTCTAAGAAATGAGCTGTTGTTGGAAAAGTAATTTTGACATAAATACTAACTTGACTTTCCATATCACTGACCACAACTTCTACAACAACATCAACAAGACCAAAAACAAATGGGATCACAATAAACAAATGAGCTAGAGGTTCAAGTTGAAATTCTTTGCCGCCAACTTTGAAATATGATCAAAGAGATAAAGGGAAAGCTATCTCTGTGGTTATTTCTGAAGAAGACAAGAAAAAGCAACAAGCTCTTGAAATCGAAAAGCAAAGGCAAATAAACAGTATAATGAGGTGAATACAAAATGATCCACCTGGCTTAAACAAGGGCGATCCCAACAAACAGTGGTGTTATGAGATAATTAAGGACATTTTTTCTATTGGGCTGAATGATTACTTTCAAAAGGTGCCTAAGAAGAGCTATGATATTGAGCATACTGATTTCAGTCAGCTTGACTTCCTAATAAACCAGATGTTTTTTACATCTTCCCAGCACAAGATTATTGAAATTTTAATGATAAAGATGAGTCCAAAAGATTGAAGATACGTTTCCATGAAGTCTTGGGGAAATGAAAAGAAGAAGTATGGTAATATGTGAAGATTATGAAAGTGATGACTATAATGCAAGAATACTTGTTCGAAGGTCTTCTAGAAAATTTTTCGCTACATGGTCTTAAGAGAAAAAAAATGTTTTTTGTAAGTTCTTGATTGTAGATTTCCCACTGATGAACTTAAATGAGTTGGTTACCATGACAAGGGTTTTAAAAAATGTGGATGTTTCGAAGCTAACTGAAACCAAAAAGTATGATTTCATCATTGGTTTTGCTCATATCAAGGTTTTCATAGACAAATATTATGATTTCCTAGTAATTACAAAATACTGAGCTTTCTTTAGGTGTCAATAAGCCTTCAAAAGTTCGTCAATCTCTACTGAATAGGAAGATCAATATTGACAAGTATGAAGATGGGGAGAAAATACATCATCCTCTTGGGGTTGTATTTCTAGGGAAGAACAAGAATGGGAAGTTGACAAAATATTTGTTTCAAGTTAGGGATTTAGAGAGGTATACGAATGTTCAATATATCAATATGCTTGTTCGAATCAGAACTTGCAATAGGAATGAAGTTAAAGACAAGACATAGATTTGAAGGACAATTTTGTGGTATATAGAGGTTTGCAATGTACTTCTTCAGACTTTGAATCTTATGGCATAATTTCAACTACTCACACTAAGGAGAGATTGTAGGGTTCAAAATGTAGATAGTGAGGAGTCGAAAGACATTAAGAATATAAGGGTTTAAAATCCAAGTGATTTTGACTCTATATGTATTTACAAGGCACATTTTGTTTTCGATTCTAGAATGTAGAGACCTTATATTTTTTCCTAAGTTTGTTGTACCCAATCAATAGGGTAGGTATTAGAGTCGAGAGTAACTTTTGTTCTCTTCATTTTGTAAACACTCTCAAATATCGTCTACCCTTTACAGACTAATATGATCCAATCAGATCATATTTACATAGTGTGTTCTTCGTGCTTTCTTTGATTAATTATGTATTTTTTACTCAATTTTAACTCACATCATATATTTATATTGATTTTAGAAACTTTCTTCTCCTCCTAAACCTGACAATAGAATATTATAATTGTTTTGATTTCCTAATAGCATGAGTGAATTAGTGAAAGAGATGACTTCCAAGTTCAACTAGTGGTAGAAGTTCCAAGGAAACAATTTTCGTCGTTGGCTGAAAAAGATATATTTTCTGGTGACTATACTGAAGGTGGTTCATGTTATAAGCATGGACGCATTAGAAGCATAAGAAGATGAAATGGAGGAGCAAACCAAAGGTCGATGTAAGTGGGAGAATGATGACTACATCTCTATATAGGCCACATTCTTAGTGGTATGTTTGATCCTTATTTTGATATCTAACAAAACATGGAGGGTGTAAAGGAATTATTGAATAACCTTAAGTCTAAGTACATCACTGAGGATGTTTTTAGAAAGAAGTTTATAATGATTTAAATAAATATAAATGGTGGACTCAAGGCTTGTTATAGAAAAATGTAATGAAATCTGTTGCATTATAGGTCGGTTTACTCAACACATATGAATATGGATGAATGTATTTTTGTTTCGAGTGTGATTGACAACTTATGACAATCATGGAATGTAACACCTATATTTAGGTTTAAACAACTAAAACCTTGGGGTTTTGAGAATAAGGATTTTGAGAAAAATCTTATGTCTCAGTGAGGAAGCTAGGGTGTTGTGGCCACGTGTTTATGTGGTGGCGTGCTTAGGTTCCTATCCATGGCCCAACGACTGCCACAAGCTAAAACACTAGGTCTCGATCCTTAAGCCTTATTTAAGGGATGCTACTTATAGTGTATCAAGAGATCTTCAATCTCCACCTTCCCATCTCAAAAACCTAGCCTTTATGTTCGTTCTTTGTGGATTTTTGGATTTCTTGCAGCTCTAAGAAGCTTCTAAGGGCGTTTCTTGGTGTTAGTTTCCATTTCTAGCTTTAGAAATCATCTCCAATCCTTGTGGTTTTGTATTGTAAGTCTCCTCGACCTCTACTTCATTCAATTGGTGTATAGATCTAAGGTTTTCATGAGATTTGGTCAATTTTGGGTCATTTGGACCTCATGTTCTTGGAGTTTAAGAAACTCCAAAACTTTAGTTGGAAATGGTGATGTCTCCTGACTTTAAAAACAAGAAAAATGCATTTGTTATGTTCTTCTTTAACAATGTAAGAAATTATGGACTTTTATAGACATAATCTTGCAAGAGTTTTAGATTTGGTTAGATCTCGCCCTTGTAATGGATAAAGTTGGAAACTTTATCCCTTAAGTCATTAAGAAGAATCACATATGATGTTATGATCTTTGGTCTATAAGGATTAAGTGCTTAATAAGGTAGTGTTCTTTCAGGGGAACCAAGATGCAAGCAAGTTCATGTTGCGATAGGTGCTAAAGGATGCTTTGTCTCCTACACTGGTTCCAGGTATATATTCCCTTTGTGGTTTTGGTATTTAAAGAGTTAAATATGAATTTTTGGTTTGCCACAACGTGGTGGGAGAACGAACCTCGACATAGCCTCATCCGTTGAAAAACATGCATTTTGGTGTGCACAATGGCGTGACAAGGTTCTGGCCACCACGTGGCATCCGTTTAATCCTAAACCCTAATTTTCTAGGGTTTGCACCCTTGTTTAAGGGATATGATGGCTAGGGTTTGCTCACCCCATCCTTTATCACTCCCTCTTAACCTAGATCAAACCCTACCCTCCATTGTTGTGTTTTAAAGCTTTTTGGTTGTATTATAGGAGAAGAAAGTGTCCCTTGAGCAAAGATCGATCAAGTAAGGTCCATCCCCACCTTGTAGCACATTTTCTAGACCATTGTATGTCCTCAAGTTCCCTTCTTTATGTGCTATGCTTTTAGATCTAGGTATTTATGCATTTTTCTCCATGTTTTGGAGATTTTGAGTGGATGGATTCCATAAAGTTGGCAACTCTATGGATCATTGAGGTCCTTTTGAGGTTTAGTGTTCCAAATCTGAATAATGGTTTAGTTTTGGTTCCACGAATGAGGTTTTGACCTCATTTTTACCATTTTCACCTAACCAAGTTCAAGACATGCAATGGACATATATGTCTATAAAGCAAGGGTTTTTATGAAGCTTATAGACATTAGGAAGCTTTTTGGAAGATATGAGAGTGTGGCTTAATGGATTAAGAGCATAATATATTAAGTTGTCAAGAAGTAGTTCCCACAACAGGACTTCATGCTTACCACACCGTTTAGGAGGGGTTCTTTGACAAATTTTTTGGCATGCTTGCCATAATGTGGTGGCTCTTCTGGTCGCAATTGTTTTCTCATGGAGCTCCCATGATGTGACGAGAGGGTGGCCACAACGTGCTGCCTAGCAGTTGACTTTGACCGTTGACTTTTTTTCTAAGTTAACTTTTGGCCAACTTAAGGGTATATGTATAGTGTCAACACTAGCAAATTTAGGTTAAGATGTTGATCCTTGTACAAGATAATCTCCCTGTGTAATCTTGCAACATTTCATTTTGTGAAATTCAAACTTCAAGTATATTAAGTTCATACTTTCATACATTGTCATTCAAGTTGAAATAATCTCGTATAAGCCCAAACCTCGATCTAATAAACCAAGTCCAATCAATTTTGGGCCTTAATCCAAGAATTCTTGACCCGAAATCCTTATTGGACCAAGGCTTCCTTATTGGGCCCTATTCGGCCGATAACTTGTCCTTTTGGTCTTGTTGGGCCGAAAACCCCTCTTTGGGCCCTAATGGGCCGAAAACTTCTATTGGACATTATTTTGGGCCAATAATTTCTCCTTTTGGTCTTATTGGGCCAAAACCCATATTTGGTCCCTAATGGGCTGAAAACTTCTATTGGACATTATATTAGGCCAAAAACTCCTCTAATGGGCCTTTTTGGCCGATAGCTTCTAGTTGGCCTTTCTTTGGGCCGAAAACCTATACTTGGGCCTTAGTTGGACCGAGAACGTTCATTTTTGGGCTCCTTGAACTGAAAACCCCTATTAAGCATCAATGGACCTAAAATCTTCATTGGGCCAAGCCAAATCAAAGCCCCTAAATTTTTTTGGGGCCAACCTTGGGCTGAGACCCCTCTTGGGCCGGTTGGCTTATTCAAATGAAAAAAAAAAGAAAAAAAAAGAAAAGGGATTAAAGGTGTAGCACCTGGTTCTTGGTGCATATTCTTTCTATTAATTATTTAAATATTTTGCATTTTGGCCTTGGGCTCGGCGAATTGAAGGACCAATTCGCCGAGTAGAAGCGGGATGGGACGCAAGACTTAAGTTATGGAGTCGACGAGTAGGCTCTGGCTGGACAAAAACCCTAATATGAGGGTTTGCACCCTATTTAAGTAACCTTATACAGCCTCCATCGTCCCTTATGCTCCCAGAAACCCTCTATAGAAAACCCTAGCCGTTGTTGAAGCAATCTAAGTCATTTTGGTGGATTTTGGTGTTGGTAATCTTAAGAAGGAAGTAGAAGGGCTTGAGGAAACAAGAGAAGACCAGAGGGGTCTGAGTTTGTGCTTCATCTCCAGTCCTCAGAAGGTATAAAGTTGCTAACTTTCTTTTTCAATTGCTAGATCCCATCTTGTGAAGATTTAGGGATTTTATAAGCCATTCTAGGTAGCCAACCATGAATGCAAGCATGGTTGGGGACAAGGCTTCGGATCTAGGTCCTTTGAGGGGTGATAAGGCAGAAAGTGGGTGCTTTTCCACCCAAAGAAGAATCCATGCAACTCAAGAACTTGTTTTAGGACCTTTTGACCTCAAAGTCCCATGTAAGCACGTAAAGTTTGTAACTTTACGTGCTAGATCGATTGTAGAGGCTTATATCTATCTTATGGTCATGGGTTGTACATCAGAAATCAAAGATTTAGTGAATGGACGTGACTGACTATACGAGTCCATCCTTGGAACTCGACGAGTCCAGGGCTTTGAGTCCCATATATGTTGAGGGTCAAAAGGACCCAGTTGAGTGTTGGAAGGGTGGTAACCGGTTAGAAAGAGCGCCCTAACGCATTGGACGTAATTTTAGACTTGGAGTTCATGGGACTCGACGAGTACTAGAACAGACTCGGCGAGTCCAACGCAATCTTCTTAAGATTAAAGATGAACTCGACGAGTTGTTCTTACAACTCGGCGAGTCGAGGACATGACGTGTTCATCAGATGAAGGTGGACTCGACGGGTGTTCATACAACTCAGGGAGTCGGATGAGTTTCATGCGATGTTCATATGAGAAAGGAACTCGTCGAGTCGATGCCAAACTTGATGAGTCGAGACGTGGTTAAGGACGAGTAAAGGGTGGGGGACTCGACGAGTTGACGACCCAACTCGGCGAGTCGGGTCAATTTAAAGTTGACTTTGACTGGACTTGGACTAACCTTGTTTAGAGTTGTATGTGTTGTGTGTTGAATCGAAGGTTATCGTGTAGGGATCGAGGAGTTGTAGGGAGTCGACTGGTGCACCGAGGATAATTCAAACACTGCACGACATTGAGGTGAGTTACCTTCCAGTGGCGGTGGGTCTACGGCCATAATGCCGGCCCATCAGTAGGAGCTGTATGATTATATGATTGTCTCTGTGATATTCATCTAGGTTGCTACTACCTTATATGTTTATTTGTTAGTATGATATGATGCTATGTGCTAGTGATAGTAGGGGAGATAGTCCTTAGATTACCGGTCGATAGGGCCAAAAGGGGTAGTCATACCCAGTCATTCTAGATAGAATATGATTATGTGTTACATGTTATGTGGTAGTAGTATAGGGGTGAAATAGTCCCCAGTATCCGGTCGAGAGGACCAAAGGGGAAGCCATCACCTAGATATGCTAGGCAGTATCTGGTGGAGAGGACCGAAGGGGTAGGTCGGGCACCCAGGTATGCCTGACAGTATGTATGTATCTTATGTGATTATATGGTATGTGGTATTGTGGGGGAACTCACTAAGCTTCGTGCTTACAGTTTTCAGTTTTGTTTCAGGTACTTCTTCAATTAAAGGGAAAGAGTCGGCGCAGTAGCTGCACATGATATACACACCACAGATTCCGCTTTATGAGTTCTCCTTGGGATTGTACTATGATATTATCACTATTTTATGATATAGAATTTCAAACATTTTGCACGGTTTATGAAATGTTATGAATAGGCAATGTTTTCCGACAAACGTTTTAATTAAAGTAGTTTATTAAACTCAATTTTTTTGACATGATTTTGGGGTTGTTAAAAGTTGGTATTAGAGCCCTGGTTTGAGGGATTCAAACACACCCTCGAGAGTGTCTAAACTCAAATCGAGGGATTAAAATCTTTTACAAGAAAATCATTTTCTAAAGACTAAAATAAAGAGTTTAGAGAACGGATGAAGTGTGTGATGTGCACAACCGGTCGAGCTCAAGTAAGTTTTCCCTAAAATACCCATACAAGTTTATGTTATATTTATCTGCTTCAGTAGAACAACATGCTAGAATAGGATTGAGGATCTAGGGATGATGCCTTATGTGCCTGCTTTATGTGTCTTATCTTATGTGAATTGCATGCTAGTATCGGGTAGACCGCAGTAGGATGGCCTGTGTTGAATCACTAAAAGTGACCCTCTTGAACTTCTCCCTACCGCTGTCAGCACCGCAGCCGCAACCATGATTTTCTACTTCAGTCATCGGCAATCGAAGTCCAAGGATCCGCAGTCTTATTTTTATACTTAGTCTATTTTGTCTCATCTTGTTTATTTCTATTGTCCAGTAGACCTTGCATGGCTACTCATAGAGAACTTTGTGCTGTAACTCTTGTGTGTCTATAAATAGAGACCAAGCTCTTTGTATCAAATACATATCTTCGCTTTCTAATACACTTTCTCTGGATTTATCCTTTCTATCTCTTTCTTACTCAACCATACTACTTACTCTTACATAGCAGATTACAATCACTCTTCGGAGCAAGTCTTCATGACTAAATCACTAAGTTTGATCTTACTCACTAACATTGGCTTGAATGCATTCCATGTTATGAATCAACTTATGTGTATACATGATATAACAATTGTTGTCATTTTCTTTTCTTTACTTTCCTCTAACTATTTAACCTTCTAACAATCTAACTTATTATTATTGTTGAGCTCTTAGATCCTCTGAGATTAACTATTCCGCTAAATACTTGTTCTAACTTTTTTTCAAGTGTGTCTCAAAGTTTTTCTCTCAACAATTGGTATCAGAGCCATAGTGGTTGCTTTTTGAATATCGGAACTCTGATTCTTCAAAAGGCCTTCTATACCACTGAAGCTCTACTCAAAAAAATGGCACAAGCTTTTTCTTTAAACGTTTCCAACAGTGTTGGTGGTTCAAATCGAGCCCCAATATTGGTTGCAAATGAATACCATCACTGGTCACAAAGAATACAAAGATACTTAAGAAGACTTAAAAGAGACATATGGCGATCTGTTGAAGAAGGACCACATGTTCTCGTTCTTACACCTACTCAAACCGACGGCGCCACTGTCAGACTAGGAGGAGGTCAACCAGTCATGAACCGTCCCACCAAGGATGATCTCGACAAAATGGAAAACGATGCAATAGCCTTTTATGAGATATCGTGTGGAGTTGCCCCTGACAACTTCGATATCATCATAAATTGCAAATTCGCAAAAGAAATCGAGGAAGTGCTCAAGAATTTGTACGAGGGAACCGAAAAAGCTCAAGACAAAAAGCTTACTACTGCACTCAATGAGTTCAACAACTTTAAAGCTCATGCGGGTGAAAGCTTAGAAGACTCTTTCAAAAGGTTCAACCTGATAGTGACCAAACTATCCAATGCTGGTATTGTAAGAAGCAATCATGAGACAAACCTTCAATTTTTGAATGGTTTGGGAAGACATTGGACAACAGCCAAAATGAATGTTCAAGGAGATAGGAAAATTCACTCATTGTCCCTGTATAAGCTCTATAGAGAATTACAAGCTCAGGAGTCCACCGTACTCAAGGACTATTCAGACTTCAGGGGTCCACTTGCTCTGTTAGCACAATCATCTCAAATACATCCCACCTCGTATGACTCTCTACCGCAGTCATATGAAGCAGACTCAGAGTATGATGATGAAGAAGAATTTCAGAATGCCATAGCCCTTGTCAGTCAAAAATTCAATAGATTACCACCTTCATTTCGTAAAAACCAACAATACACCCGACCACCTTTCAACCGCAACTTCTAAAGCAATAACTCTCGTTTCACCAAGAATCCTCATCCTCCACCGTAGTCTCAACAAAATCAACCCTAAGATGCACCACCGCAGTCTCACTCTACTGACTCCAGTACACCTTCAGAAGACAAAAATGATGTGATAATATGTCACAAGTGCAACAAAGAGAACCGTTTTGCCAAAGACTGTAAGGCAAATGTTGTGAAAGATCAAGCTTTCTATCTTCGAATGGCTCAAGAATTGGAAGAAAAAGAGAAAGGAAAAGCTTATGCTGCTCAAGTGAAAAGGAATCATCAAGTGTGGTCATCTGGGGATGAAGAAGAAGACAATCACAGTAAAGGAAAAAGCAAGATCTGTATGGTAGCAACTGCTGATGATGAATGCTCAACCACTCCAAAGAAGAAATAGAACTCTGGTAGAAGCAGCCAGATCAATGCTCAATTTTGCCAATCTACCTGTGTACTTCTGGGCCAAAGCCGTGGCTACAACTTGTTTTGTAAAGAACCGCAGCATAGTTTGCAAACGTCTTGGAAAAACTCCTTATGAAGGTCTCAACAATTGAAAACCAAATGTCCGCTTCTTCCACATTTTTGGCTGCAGATGCTTCTTGATCAACAACCAAAATCATCTCAACAAGTTTGCACCGAAATCCGATGAAGGCATCTTCCTAGGCTATTCAACCTATAAGATCGCATATCGCGTACTGATCAAACATACGAGGTTAATCGTTGAAAGTTTTGACGTAAAGTTTGATGATTCCCGTGTCCGTAGTGCTGCTCCTTCCTCTGAAACAAAATCAATTCTTGAATCTGATATTTCTGATACTTTGGGTCCTCTAAATATAGTTAAGTTAACTATGATGATCTTTTCAATCCGATAGAGACTTCCACGTTATCCGAAGTCCTGGTCTCTCCTCAAGATCAATTACAACATGCTGAAGTATCTGTTCCTATGCCTTCCGATGATGTGTCGTTAGGTACTTCCAACCCACCGGTTGAGAGAGAAATCTCCACTCCAGATCATACTACAACCATCAAGGTTCCAGTACTAACTGAAGCAGCTCCGTCCATCTGTAGAGTATCTTAACTATCAAATGTCTCGTCTGAATCTGATGAGGAGAACATAGAAACTATTGATACCAGATCTGATCCCAGAATTGTAACTATCCCATCCGCAACCCAGGGGGAACCACTTCATTCTACCGCATCACCAACAATTCAAGACAACTCTGCAGGCTCAGCCGGCTATTGTTAGGTCCAGGGGGAACTACCGTTCCCTATTTCCGAGTCCTATGACATTGAAGATGTTCCGTATACCGCAGCCACTGATCATCTTCAACCACGCCTTCATGTTTGGACGAAAGACCATCCACCTTGTGAGATCATTGGCAATCCATCTGCAGGCGTTCAAACTAGATCTTCACAAGACCTATCTGATCACTGCCACTTTTCAGCATTCATGTCCACGGTTGGACCTCGATCAATCAAAGAAGCCTTACTAGAGCCCGACTGGATCTCAGCAATGCAGGAAGAACTAGCAGAATTTGAATGAAAGAGTGTGGGAACTTATTCCAAAACCGCAAGGTCACACCATTGTTGGCACCCGATGGGTGTACAAGAAAAAGCTCGATGAATATGGATCCGTAGTCAGAAACAAGGCAAGACTAGTTGCAAAAGGCTATAGCCAATTCGAAGGTGTTGACTATGATGAAACGTATGCTCCAATCGCTCGAATGGAGGCTATTCGAATCTTTCTTGCATACGCAGCTCACAAAAACATCAAAGTTCATCAAATGGATGTGAAGAGTGCATTTCTTAATGGGGAACTAAAGGAAGAGGTTTATCTTCAACAACCTCCAGGCTTTGAAGGTGTAGAATTTCCTGATTACTGCTACAAACTCAAAAAAGCAGTCTATGGCTTGAAGCAAGCCCCAAGAGCATGGTACGAGACTCTCTTTGAATTCCTTGTCTCGTCCAGATTTAAAAGAGGAGTAATTGATCCCACTTTATTTAGAAGAGAAAAGGGTGAACACCAGATTCTTGTACAAATATATGTGGATGATATCATCTTCGTATCCACAGATTAGAGGATGGTGGATGATTTTGCTAAGCTCATGACCAACAAGTTTCAGATGAGCATGAATAGAGAGATTAACTTGCTTCTAGGACTTCAAGTTAAACAGATTCCTCAAGGAATCTTCATCCATCAAGAAAAATATACCTCTGAGCTACTGAAGAAATACTCAATGGATAACTGCTCTTCGGCTAAGGTACCCACGGCATTCGGCAATAAGATCTCTGCTGACCCCTCCGGAGAACCTTTTGATCACAAGACTTATAGAGGCCTCATTGGATCTCTCATGTATCTCACTGCTAATCGACCGGATATAGTGTTTGCAACGGGTGTATGCGCAAGGTATCAGGCTGATCCAAAAATGTCTCACATGACCGCAGCCAAACAAATCTTTGAATACCTAAAAGGAAGAAAGTCTCTTGGCCTATGGTATCCCGCAGTGTAACGTCCCAAAAATATGAGCCAAAAATTTCATTTTAAAACATACCAATTGCAAAACATTATAAATAAAACATTCACGGATCATGACATTTCATAAAAGATGTTGTTTGTCTGGAAACCATTTCGTAAAACTCTATACTATCAGAGTACAAAACCCCAGGAGGATCCCATAGTGCGGAATACAAAGCGTGTGTGTGATGTACCGCTACCGTACCAGCTCCTACCCCTTCGAAGAAGAGGTACCTGAAACCAAAACTGAAAACTGTAAGCACGAAGCTTAGTGAGTTCCCCCATATTACGACATATCATACAATTATATATCATACACACTGTCGGGAAATTCTGGGGTGCCCGACCTACCCGGTACGGCCTTTTTGGGGTGCCGACCTACCCATGTCAAGCCGTTATGGGGTGCTGACTACCCATGTCGAGCCATTCTGGGGTGCTGACTACCCATCGGTCCTAACAACCGATCCTCAGGGACTATTTCACCCCAACTGCTACTATCACGTATATCATAACATAACATATTATCAGACATATCTGGGGTGTCCGATCTACACTTTGATCCTAACGACCGAACTTGGGGGCTATTCCCCTCCTACCACCGCTATCACATATAACATATCATGCCAACATATAAACATATCATCACATACTGTCAGACATATCTGGGGTGTCTAACCTACCCTTCGGTCCTAACAACCGAATTCTACTACTATCACATATACATATCATGCTAGCATATAACATATCAGGTAGTAGCAAACCTAGATGATATCACAAAGACAGTCATCTAACATACAACTCCTACTGGTGGGCCGGCATTGTGGCCGTAGACCCTCCGCTACTGGAAGGTAACTCACCTCAAAGTAGTTGTTGATCTGTGTGGGAACTGACTGTCTTCTGTTGCCGCCGCTCCGTAAATCCTCCGGCTATAATTCCCACAAAACCCTTGGTCAAATACTGCTAACCACCCTCAGGGTAGAATGACCATTTACCCCTTACTAATCAAGAGTCAAAGTCAAAGTCAAAGTCAAAGTCAACTGCCAGTTGGCCCGACTCGCCGAGTTGACTTGCCAACTCGCCGACTCCCTATCCCTTTGTCCGACCATAAACCCGTCTCTACTCGTCGAGTTAAGCATTGACTCGACGAGTCCTCCTTCTAAACTAAAGGCCAATAATCCTTCATCTTACTCGCAGAGTTGTATGAACAACTCGCCGAGTTCATCTTCATCCGAAGAACACTCTATGCTGAGACTCGCCGAGCTGTATGAACAACTCGTCGAGTCTGTTCTTGAGGCAAGAAGATTGCCTTGAACTCGCCGTGTCATGGCATTGACTCGCCGAGTTACTTCATGAATGAGTCTAGCTTCCGACCCACTGAATCACACCCCATGTCTCACTACTCCAACCCGCAACACGAAAAAGGGGAAAAACGTGAGGACTCGGGACTCGACTCGCCGAGTCAGATGAACGACTCGCCGAGTCTGCCACATGCAGATACTATACACGTGATTATGCTTGAATCCAGCTCATGTCATTCATAGATCTGGGTTTGTAGGGCCTGATTAACACGTAAAGTTTCCAACTTTACGTGTAAATAATCACCCATGAGGGTTTTAGGGCTCAAAATGCACCAAAAGAGTAGATCTAGGGCTTTCATTCAATATGGCTCCATAAAGGCAGTAGATCCAAGCTCCTGGAGCTCAATCATGCCTAGATCTAGAGGCTAAACAACTTATTATGAACCCTAAAACACAAACAAGCTTGGAGAAAGGCTCAAGAAGGACTTTCATGGAGCTATAAGGGACAATAAGCATGAAAACAGAGGGAAACTAAGTTACACCTCAAGGAAATCACTGAGATAACACAAATATGTCTGGCCTCCTTGTTCTCTTCTTGATCTACTCTCCTTCCCTCTCCAAATCTTCAAGAAAACACACCAAAATGCTTCAATCTCACAAGGAACAAGTCTAGAACCATGTATATAGCTCTGAGGGTGAAGGGGCGAGCTTGGGGGCGGATAAGAGGGTTTAAATAGGGTGCAAACCCTTGAAATTTAGGGCAAGCTTTGGGGCGGATGAGCGGGGACTCGCCGAGTCCAAAATGTGGACTCTCCGAGTCGCCAACTTAAACGTGTTCTGGATCCCATCTCTACTCGGTGAGTCGGACCTACAACTCGCCGAGTCCAAGGCTAAAAATGAAAAACACTAAGATAAATTTTACGTACCAGGAACCAGGTGCTACAAATCTCCCCCACTTATTTTAGACTTCGTCCTTGAAGTCTGCTGCTTGATCCTGAAACAGCTAGGGGTAATGCTCCATCATTTCTTCCACCGGCTCCCAAGTCCACTATGACC
The DNA here is from genome assembly GCF_002870075.4 of Lactuca sativa. Taxonomy (NCBI): domain Eukaryota; kingdom Viridiplantae; phylum Streptophyta; class Magnoliopsida; order Asterales; family Asteraceae; genus Lactuca; species Lactuca sativa. The sequence continues at coordinate 49,854,337 of NC_056624.2, forward strand.
CCTTTCGGTGCTGCCACCGCACCTTCACTAATTCCACCCTCTTGTTCCTTAGATCCTTCGACTTCCGGTCGAGGATTGTGACTGGGCGCTTAATGTAATTCAGGCTATCATCAACCTGTATATCCTCTAACGGCACCACCGCTGAATCATCCACGAGGCACTTTCGCAGCTAGGAGACTTGGAAGGTGCTGTGGATCTGACTGAGCTCGACTGGCAGATCCAGCCTATATGCCACCTTGCGCACCCGGGCTACAACCCTGAACGAACCAATGTATCTCCAGCCCAACTTTCCCCGCTTCCTGAATCGAATGACGCCTTTCCAAGGCGACACTTTCAGGAGAACCATATCCCCGACCTGGAATTCCAGGTCTGATCGACGCTTGTCGGCATAACTTTTCTGCCGACTCTGCGCAGTCTGAAGCCTGCTTCGAACCTGCTGGATCCTCTCGGTCGTCTTCAGCACCACCTCGGTGCTCCCCATGACCCTCTGGACAACTTCACCCTAACATATCGAGGTCCTGCACCTCCGTCCATACAACATCTCGAATGGGGGACGGTCAATACTCGCGTGGTAGCTGTTGTTGTATGAGAACTCAGCTAAGCAAAGATAGGTATCCCAACTACCACCGAAGTATAATACGCATGCCCGCAACATATCCTCCAATGTCCGGATGGTCCGCTCGCTCTGACCATTCGTCTCCGGGTGAAAGGCGGTGCTACAATGCAAACGAGTGCCCAACTCATCATGAAACCTCTTCCAAAACCCAGAAGTGAACTGCACATCATGATCTGATATCACTGACACTGGCACCCCATGCCATGCCACTATCTCCCTGATATAGATATCGGCCAACTTTTCGGCCAAGACACTCTCCTGAATCGGAATAAAATGGGCGCTCTTGGTCAACCGATCCACGATGTCCCAAATCGAATCCACTCCTCGCGTCGTCCGAGGAAGCTTCGTGATAAAATCCATCGTAATATCTTCCCATTTCCATAACGGGATATCTAACGGCTGCATCTTGTCATGGGGTCTCTGATGCTCGGCCTTGACCTTCCTGCAGCTCAAACATCGGTCAACGTACCAGGCCACATCCCGCTTCATGCAGGGCCACCAATAGTCTAGACGAAGATCCCGATACATCTTCGTCGCCCCTGTATGAATAGAGAATCGGGATTTGTGCGCCTCCTCCATCAAGATCTGGCGCACGCCTCCGTGATACGGCACCCACACCCTACGGTGTAGTGTTAGCAACCCTCGACTATCATAATCAAAGGAGGTGACTTGACCCACTATTCGCTCACTCTTCCGATGTTCCTCCTTCATAGCCTCCTGCTAGGCTTCCCGAATCTGCTCTAACAGTGGTGTCACCACCGTCATCCTCTTACACACATCCCTGATCGATGCCTCCTTACAGCTAAACGCATCGGCCACCACGTTGGCCTTCCCCGGGTGGTAAAGGATCTCGCAATCATAATCCTTCACCACGTCCAACCATCGACGCTGCCTCATGTTCAGATTCGGCTGATCCATGAGGTACCTCAAACTCTTATGGTCCGTGTAAATGGTACATTGAACCCCGTAGAGGTAATGCCGCCAAATCTTGAGGGCGAAGACCACCGCCCCCAACTCTAAATCATGCGTCGGGTAGTTCGCCTCGTGAGGCTTCAGCTGCCTTAAGGCATAAGCAATGACATGACCCCTTTGCATCAATACCATGCCTAAGCCCGAGATGGACGCATCACAATATACCACAAAATCCTCTATGCCCTTGGGCAGGGCTATGATTGGCGCCTCGCACAATCTCTGTCTCAGAATCTTGAATGTTGCCTGCAGCTCAGGCCGCCATCGAAAGACCATGACTTTCCTAGTCAGCCGTGTCAGGGGTACGGCTATCTTGGAGAAATCTTGAATGAATATCTGATAGTAGCCTGCTAATCCTAGGAAACTCCGAAGCTCGGATGGAGACTTCGGAACCTCCCATCTCATCACGGCCTCCACCTTGGCCTGGTCTACTGATATCCCGCTCTGGTTGACGAGGTGCCCAAGAAACTGCACCTCGCGCAACCAAAACTCATATTTGGAGAACTTGACGTACAAGTTCTCCCTCCTCAAGGTCTCCAAAACCTCTCTCAGATGGTGTCACACCCCAAAACCAAGAATGGCGGAAACGTTCTGGGGCGGAGGACGTCATGTACAGTATCATAAAAATGAAAAGTAGTAAACAAGCAACACAATCTTCCATTACATTAATAATATAATTATTATACAAGTGTATTCTGTCAAATTTTGATAAACACTAAGGCATAAATCAAAATGAAATATGAGTCTCGAACGTGCTCCATCTTCCCTAATCCTTGCATCGGTACCTGTTTATGATGACCTGAGGATACAAGTAATTTTGAAAGTGAGTATCAGCTTTGAAGCTGGTGAGATATATGTATTTTAGTGTCTTAATTTGTATGTAAGAAATTGTTTGTATATGAACTGTAAGTATTGAAAATGTATGTGAACTGTAACTATGAAAATGTTTGTGAAACAACTGTAAATGTTTGAAAAACCCTAGAAATCCCTATGATTCCTACTATTATATAAGGGTGTCTTCTACCAAGACCTAACTGTTCTAAATGTAGTCTTCTACCAAGACTTAACTGTTCTAAATGTTCGTTTCTTGTAAAAGTGTGTAATTTTCCCAAGTGTAACTATCATTAACAAAATATAGTTTTTACATTTAATGTTTAAGTGAAAAGATCACTAAATATATGTAAAGGGAAAATTAATGTAGTACTGTAGTGTTGTTTTATAGGAACTACTGCTGTACTAACTACCTTAAACCGGATTTATATTAAGGTATCATGTGATTAAGTGCACCATACTATTAACTGGTAACAACGACATACGTATGGTCGTAAAAAGAAATGACGTTTGGCACCCGCAGACCTGCAGTTCCGGATGTAGCTAGCAGCAAGGTGTAGGATAGTCAATCCAGTATAGATCTATATGCGAACTCACGCTCTCCCTCCTAGAGACTCTGGCTACAACTCGGGCCATGACATTTAAGGCATGCTCCGATACAGGATCACAATTTTGTCAATGTATATATGTATATGTAATGTATTGTTAATCGTTCTAGTACCGTTGTATATGTTCTCTTTCTAGTATAGTTGGATATGTTCTTCCTCTAGTATAGTTGTATATGTACTCATAGTAATGTAATGTATATGAACGTATGCCTTTGCTACCCAAAGGTACTGAACTGACTGAAAGGAACTATTATGTCCATATCTGTATACATGATATATAACTAATGTTTAAACGACCTTCGGACGGTACCCGATATCCTATCAGACCACATCCAAATCGAGGAAAAGGAAACAAGGTGGATAGCCTTCCTAAGTCTTTTAAACATTACTTATATAAGTATACGAATATAGGCATGTTTATAACAAAATCTCTATGTAAACGTAATCATGTAATTGTGTAGTAATGTACTGTAATGTTCTAGCTGTAATGTATGTTCTCTCTATCTAGCATGTATTGACTCATGAATGAACTGACTCTTTGTATGATATCGCGTTCTAGTAATAGTTCTAGTATCTTCCTAAACTACCCATATGGTAGCTTACTAGTAATATAACTGGTACGTATGAACATGGATGTATACCCTTGCTATCCAAAGGTATTGGCTGAACTAGAAAGACCATTATGACTATATATGTACACATGATATATAACTAATATTTAAACGACCTTCGGACGGTACCCGATATCCCACCAGACCACATCTCAAGCGTGAAAAGGAAATAGGGTGGATAGCCTTCCTAAGTCTTTTAAACATTTCTTATATAACCATACATATAGAGGCATGCAATTTATAACATAAAAGCATAAAATAAGTTTTGTAAAAACCTTTGAACATAAATATTTTCTAAGAAAAGATCGACTTGATGTCGATCTATAAAAGGGTTTTGAAGGCATGGGTTTGATAAAACGGTTTAGTATAAAGAAACATTTGTTTGAAACACAATTGTAAATAAGTTTGAAATGTAATGTACAGAGTAAAATGTACAGTGTAATAAGGAGTTTTAAACATATAAAGTGTTTATGCAAATCATTTGAAGGAAACTGTTTGGTAAAACGGCTAATGAGTAGTAAATCATTTGAATGATGCTTATTAATCGCATGTGATTGATATAATAAGTAGCATGATTCTACTTGTATCGCCCCCCCCCCCATAAAACATTTAAAAATAGTTAAAACATTGATTAAGGGGTATGAACTCACCTGTTGTGGGTGATACGGATGAACTGAAGAGGTAGGACCGCTAGGTGTCAAGTGAAGTCTTGAACACACTCTATGATCCTAGTTAACATATAATTTCACATATATGTAACAAATTTGTCTATAAACAACTAATAAACAAGTCAAGACACCCTAGGACATGCTAAACACCTTTATAGAGTGTTATTAGCCTCTAGGATTGCATCTAAGTGTTTGTAGGGGAAGCTATTGTGTGTAAGGCTCAAGGAAAACTCCATAAGGGAGTTCACGACCCTAATGACACTACCAAATGAGTTTACGGTCGTAAACTCATGAATTTACGGTCGTAAGCTCATACTTAGGTTACCATTTGATGTTTGATGCTCTATAAGGCCCTAATAAGCATTTCTACTTAATGGCTTGGTCTATGGAAGAGTTTAGGGCATAATATAAATCCTTTTAGGAGTTTACAGCCCTGGGACCATATTACCTTGGAGATTATAGCCGTAATCTCCCTTGGGAGGATGTTTATGGTGTTTTCAAGTCCCTAAATTAACTAGGAACTAAACTAGGCTTTTGTACTAGGCTTTAGAAGAATTTATGGCACCATTTGGCACCATTTTATGGAGTTCACGGCCCTAGAACCTTTTGGGCTGTGAACACCTTACTCTTGGTATTCTAAGTGTGTTAGCTAGTCCTAAAATCATTTAGGTACATGCCCAAATGAGTCTCTTAGCTTAAGGAGGGTTTTTAGGGCACTTTGGCACATAAAAATGGAGTTCACGGCCCAAGAACTTCCTTGGCCGTGAACTCACTTTCACCCTTGATTCTTAATTTTTTTGGTGGTCTAAACAAGCAATGGTAGTCCCTATGTCGAGTTCCAAGGCTTTGAGGGACATTGGGACACTTTTGGCCATTAAAATGGAGTTTACTCCCCAAGTGTTCTTGGGCGGTAAACTCCCAAATCTTGGGGTTTTGATTCGATTTTGAGGTTATAAAACATAATCTAAGCTATATAATACAACTAGATCGAAGCACTCAAAATTTGGGATACAAACCCGAAGATCTGTGAGAGAGAATTTTGGCTTTTCTCTAATTGGAAATGTAACTAATGAATTATTTTGGTTCAGATTTCTATATATAGTCCTGGGATTTTTTTGGCAGAAAATACTTTTATTCCTGGAATGAACTCTAATATCCTAGAGTATTGGAATAACAGTGTTGCACAAAACCCTAGTGCATACACTCTCTTGATATCTCCTTAAGTGTAAATCCTGAAAAACTGTCAAACTTATACCCGAAGTCTGGAATTTCTCTGTAGCTGTTCTAACTTCTATTGGCTTGATATGGTTTGTTCAGAATGGAAATTTCGGGTTTTCACAGATGGTCCTCGTGCTCCTCCTGTGTCTTGGAATAAACCAAGATGTCATCAATGAAAACTATCACAGACCGATCCATCATCGGTCTACACACGCGGTTCATGAGGTCCATGGACGCGGCAGGAGCATTGGCGAGACCAAACGGTATCACCACGAACTCATAATGGCCATAACGCATCCGAAACGTGGTCTTCTATACATCCTCCTCTCTGACCCTCATCTGTTGATAACCTGAACGCAAATCGATCTTGGAGAACCAAGATGCTCCCTGTAACTGATCAAAAAGGTCATCAATCCTCAGGAGTGGGTAACGGTTCTTCACCGTTACTTTATTCAGCTCCCGGTAATCTATACACATCCGATGCGACCCATCCTTCTTCTTCACAAACAGGATCAGGGCTCCCCAGGGTGAACTGCTCGGCCGAATAAATCCCTTGTCTAGCAGCTCCTGCAGCTGCGTAGACAACTCCTTCATCTCGGGGGGAGCCAACCGATATGGTGCCTTGGCTATCGGAGCCGAACCAGGAACTAGGTCGATCTTGAACTCTACCTGACGCTCCGGAGGTATTCCAGGAAGCTCCTCCGGGAACACATCAGCGTAGTCTCGCACCACTGGAACCTTACTTATCGTTGTCTTACCCGCATCCCGGGTATCCATAACATACGCGACGTATCCCGCGCAACCCTGTTGAAGGTAGCGCCTAGCTCTCGCTGCTGAACATACTGTGGGTCCATGCTGTGGCCTCTCGCTGTGGATCACCAACTCTCCCCCACTTGGGGTCCTGATCCGCACTAACTGCTGTGCGTAATCTATCACCGCCCCATTAGGGCTCAACCAATCCATGCCTATAATCACCTTGTTCCCTCACAATGGGATGGGAACCAAATCCACCAAATAGCGCTCCTCAAATAACCTTAGGACACAATCCCTGAATACTGCCAACGCTCGCACCGATCGATCATCGGCAATCTCTACGTCTAAAGGGCAATCCAACATGCCTGAAGACTCTGTAAACCTCTTGCTAGGTGCAAGGGAAGCAAATGATCGGGTGGCACCCGAGTCAAACAACATCTGAACAGGAATACCGTTCACATGGAACGATCCTAATCCATATACACAGAGCACATATCAATATCATAACATTGCAAAAATAAAGTAGAGGGAAAGAATCATACCCATCACCACATCGGGTGCGGAGCGTGCCTCCTCTATCGTCAGCTAAAATGCCCGGCTCCTCACCACTGGAGCCTCTGACTTGATCTTCCGGCCATCTATAATCCGAAGGGTAGCTGGAGCTAGCGCCTTAGCCGGCGCTGATGCTGTCAACTGGGGGCAATTGGCCTTCTTGTGGCCCTATGGTTACAGTGGAAACACAACAACTCCGATGTGTGGATCACAGGTGCAGGGACGGTACAATCCTTGTTGAAATGCCCCGTCTTGCCACACTTATAGCAGCTCGACGCTCCCAACCTAAATGCCCCCTCATGAGGCCTGTCGCATTTCTTGCAGCGGCTCGGTCCTGACTGGCCTTTCTGCCTACCATCTGGTCCCTTGGGCTTCTTCCCCGAAGCCCCTCCTGCCTGACCCTCCTCTGTCTTCCTCTTCCGGATGTGCTCTAGATCTATCTCCCTCTCCCTTGCCCTGGCAATCATAGAGTCCAGGGTAGGGCAAGCTGAAAAACTGACATGCTCCCGAATATCAGCTCGTAGCGTGTCATGATAGCGGGTCCTCCTCATATCCTCATCACCCGCGTACCGGGGTACCAGCAACGCTCTCTCCCGGAACTTGGCGGTGATCTCCGCCACAGTCTCCATCGTCTGTCTCATATCCAAGAACTCCCTGGCCAACTGTTGAAGCTCGACAGCCGGTGCAAACTCTGCCCTGAACCTGGTCACGAAGTCCGACGAAGTCATAGCCTCGACAGTCGAGGCTCCCAACGAGTCACCTACGGACTCCCACCAATCCCTAGCTCGATCTCGTAAACACCTTGCTGCAAACCTCACCTTCGACCCCTCAGGGCAGAATCTAATCATCTGTGAGGACTTAATGTATGCAATCCATCGCCTAGCAGCTATGGGGTCCTTTGCTCCGTGAAAATTCGGCGCACCACTGCCCCGGAATTCCTTGAAGGACAGTGTGCGAGATCCCGACTGGCCAGATGCCATGTCGCTCCTGAATGCCCTGAGGCGATCCTCTATCAACTCCAATATCCCTTCCTTGATCGACCCAAACATAATGGGAGTCGACTCAAGGACGGCTCTGGTAATCTCTGACGCGATGAACCCGCGTAGCCCCTCATCTACTGGCTCGGAACCCGATCCCGAACCCGATCCCTCCTGTGAACTGCCAACAGTTGGCCTCGAGCGTAGTACCACCATTCTAAAATACAAAAATAATAATGGTTAGCGATACTGACACCTCTGGAGGGATCACACTTACTACAAGTTCCCTGGTCTTATCTTGGCCTTCCTTGGTTCGGGTACGGATCCTATGCTTTCAGTAGTACGGGCCCATAATACCTTCCACATCTATCTGTACCCTTTCCAAGGATTGCCTTGACTCCACCAGGTCCCTTTCACTACCGTTGATCACTGCTAAACTCATCCTAGGCTTGCCCCAGGAAATCTCTAACTCCACCCTATCTGGTCCTCAACTGCTGAAGGCCTCCTGTTAATGCCAATTAGTCATTACCTGAATACCATCACATGTGGTGAGGCTCAGATAATCCTTTGAGTATCAGACTCGGCTTTACACGGTTAGACTCAGACAAAAGTCGCGCAGTAAGGCCAAATCCAGCACTCTAATATTATTCAACCCTGATCACATGTGACGTGACGTATTCATCTAATGTCTAACTCCCATTACTCAGAGTCCCCTCAAAGTACAAAGCAAGAAGCATTCAGACACAAGGAACAATCTCAGACAATTCCGTCCTCATAGAGGACAGTTGTACTAGCATACAATGCTAAACTCATACTATCAGGCATAACCCTAACATGCTATCCTATTGCTGTCTACTCAATTCTAGCATGCAGTTTTCATACACTGAAGCACATGAGGCAGGCACATAAGGCATCACTCCTAGATCCTTAGTCCTCTTCTAGCATGCTGTTCTACTGAAACTGATAAACATAACATAAGCTTGTATGGGTACTTTGGCGAATACGTACTTGAGCTCGTCCGGTCGCACACATCACACACTTTGTTCTTTCTTAAAACCCTTTACTTAGCCTTTTAGAAAACATTTTCTTTTTCTAAAATCTTTTATCCCTCGGTTTGAGTTCAAACACCCCCGAAAGTGTGTCCGAATCCCTCAAACCAGGGCTCTGATACCAACTTGTAACATCCCAAAAATACGAGCCAAAAATTTCATTTTAAAACATACCAATTGCAAAACATTATAAATAAAACATTCACGGATCATGACATTTGATAAAAGATGTTGTTTTTCTGGAAACCATTTCGTAAAACATAATACTATCAGAGTACAAAACCCCAGGAGGATCCCATAGTGCGGAATACAAAGTGTGTGTGTGATGTACCGCTACCGTGCCGGCTCCTTCCCTTCGAAGAAGAGGTACCTGAAACCAAAACTGAAAACTGTAAGCACGAAGCTTAGTGAGTTCCCCCATATTACCACATACCATACAATTATATATCATAGACACTGTCGGGAAATTCTGGGGTGCCCGACCTACCCGGTACGGCCTTTTTGGGGTGCCAACCTACCCGTGTCAAGCCGTTATGGGGTGCTGACTACCCATGTCGAGCCATTCTGGGGTGCTGACTACCCATCGGTCCTAACAACCGATCCTCGGGGACTATTTCACCCCTACTGCTACTATCACATATATCATAACATAACATATTATCAGACATATCTGGGGTGTCCGATCTACCCTTCGGTCCTAACGACCGAACTTGGGGACTATTCCCCTCCTACTACCTCTATCACATATAATATATCATGCCAACATATAAAACATATCATCACATACTGTCAGACATGTCTAGGGTGTTTGACCTACCCTTCGGTCCTAACAGCCGAATTCTATTACTATCACATATACATATCATGCTAGCATATAACATATCAGGTAGTAGCAAACCTAGATGATATCACAAAGACAATCATCTAACATAAAAATCCTACTGGTGGGCCGGCATTGTGGCCGTAGACCCACCGCTACTGGAAGGTAACTCACCTCATAGTAGTTGCTGATCTGTGTGGTAACTGACTGTCTTCTGCTGCTGCCGCTCCAGAAATCCTCCGACTATAATTCCCACAAAACCCTTAGTCAACTACTGCTAACCGCCCTCAGGGTAAAATGACCATTTATCCCTTACCAATCAAGATTCAAAGTCACAGTCAAGTACGAGTTGGCCCGACTCGCCGAGTTGACTTGCCAACTCGCCGAGTCCATATCCCTTTGTTCGACCATAAACCCGTCTCTACTCGTCGAATTAAGCATTGACTCGACGAGTCCTCCATCTAAACTAAAGGCCAATAGTTCTTCATCCTACTCACCGAGTTGTATGAACAACTCGCCGAGTTCATCTTCATCTGAAGAACACTCTAAGCTGAGACTCACCGAGCTGTATGAACAACTCGCCGAGTCTGTTCTTGAGGCAAGAAGACTGCCTTGAACTCGCCGAGTCATGGCATTGACATGCCGAGTTACTTCATGAGTGAGTCTAGCTTCCGACCCACTGAATCACACCCCATGAATCACTACTCCAAACCGCAACACGAAAAAGGGGAAAAACTCGGGGACTCGCGACTCGACTCGCCGAGTCAGATGAACGACTCGCCGAGTCTGCCACATGCAGATACTATACACGTGATTCTGCTTGAATCCAGCTCATGTCATTCATAGATCTGGGTTTGTAGGGCCTGATTAACACGTAAAGTTTCCAACTTTACGTGTAAATAATCACCCATGAGGGTTTTAGGGCTCAAAATGCACCAAAAGAGTAGATCTAGGGCTTTCATTCAATATGGCTCCATAAAGGTAGTAGATCCAAGCTCCTGGAGCTCAATCATGCCTAGATCTAGAGGCTAAACAACTTATTACGAACCCTAAAACACAAACAAGATTGGAGAAAGGCTCAAGAAGGACTTTCATGGAGCTACAAGGAACAATAAGCATGAAAACAGAGGGAAACTAAGTTATACCTCAAGGAAATCACTGAGATAACACAAATATGCCTGGCCTCTTTCTTCTCTTCTTGATCTACTCTCCTTCCCTCTCCAAATCTTCAAGAAAACACACCAAAATGCTTCAATCTCACAAGGAACAAGGCTTGAACGAAGTATAGAGCTCTGAGGGTGAAGGGGGCGAGCTTGGGGCGGATAAGAGGGTTTAAATAGGGTGCAAACCCTTGAAATTTAGGGATTCATCAGACAGCGGGGACTCGCCGAGTCGCCAACTTAAATGCGTTCAGGATCCCGTCTCTACTCGGCGAGTTGGACCTACAACTTGCCGAGTCCAAGGCTAAAAATGAAAAACACTAAGATAAATTTTACGTACTAGGAACCATGTGCTACACGTAGGAAATGACTTTAGTCTTCAAGCGTTTACTGATGCTGATCATGTTGGTTGCAAGATGGATTGGAAAAGCACCTCTGGTGGATGTCAATTCTTGGGTGGAAGATTAGTCTGCTGGTCCTCAAGAAAACAAAGTTGTGTGTCTTTGTCTACCGCAGAAGCTGAATATGTGGCCACTGCCAGCTGTTACTCACAAGTGTTATGGATGAAAACACAACTGCTGGACTACGGGTACAGAATGCTGCGGATACCAATTTATTGCGACTCTGAGAGTGCCATTGCGATTTCTCACAATCCTATCTGTCACTCAAAGACCAAGCATATTGAACTACGGTATCACTTCATCAAAGACCACATTCTGAAAGGTAACATTGAACTCATCTTTGTCCCTACACATTAAGAGGTTGCTGATGTTTTTACAAAAGCACTTGACTCTACCAAACTCAATGCATTCTTACAATGTTAGGAATGATGAACCCGGACCCTCAATTCTTCCAGAATTGATAGCCACCGCAGACCGTTCATGGTCTCCATTGCGGTTCTAAATGAAAGATATTTATAATAAATGGTTTTGGGATATCCTATGTACTGCAGTCCATATACCGTAGCCATATATTATACTTACCTCTCACTGGTCTTTTGTTTGTTATTACTAATCTCTTTTACAAGTGCTCTTCTCAGATTCTCCTATCATGATCACTCGCAATGACAGAGGGTATGTCCGTAATGATGAGTCCATCCGCAACCTCATTTTTCAAAAAAAAAAAAATAATAATAATAAAAAACTTTTCTCAAATAAACCATAGTGTGCTATTTATTGATTCTTCATTAAATAGAACATTAAATAAAAAAACATTCCTTGAGAATCTGTCATCTTATTTTTCTTATAAACCTTTTTGTCAGACCTATTTTTATGTATGATGACAAAAAGATTGGTTTTCCATAAACACATCTCAAACCTGTCCTTTCCTATACCCAGAACGTCCCATCAGTTACAACCTCCACTCCCTCTCCACATGTTTTCCGGACATGATGTCGCACATCTGACTTTTCATTAAATGCTACTCCTCAAAATCTTTTTAAACCCGTTTCGTTTTTTTTGTGGCTAAGATTAAACCCTAAATCAAAAGATTCCCCCCAAAACGACCCTTAATCTTATCCTCTTTTACCTAGGGTAAATTCCCTTTACCATTCATCCTCTCCCATATAAAAACACTTCATCTTCTCCATTGTCATTTTACGCTTTCAGAATTCTCAAACCTTCAGAAAAACTCATTGCAAACATAGTTTCTCTAATCCTCATACCTTTTCAATCCTCTCAATGGTGAAATCAAGTGTGTCAAAGAAACCAACTAAGCCCTCTGGATCAAGAAACTCTAACCCCACTGACTCTCCCACGATTGCTTCCAGTAACTTCAGAGGAATCTTCGATGATCATTCCTCGTACAATGCACCACTCAAGTTGATGATCAAGTTCTTGAAAAACCATCCATTGTATGGTCCTTTTGACGCCTTTACAGATGTAGTTCTAGTATCGACTCTCTTCAAATGCGCCTTTTCTGCTTATCGACCACTCAACAACCTTCAAGAAGTTCATCTGAACTTAGTCAACGACGCTCTGATGATTCTGACTAAATAAAAGTTTCTTACTGCTATCAACCTCTTAGTTCATCCATCTATCAAGTTCTTTTCCCCTTCAACGACCGACATCACATCTGCTCTCTATCAGATGGGATACCAGAAGAAGATTAAGGGGATCAGTGAATTCAAAAAGAATCAACTCCCCGCAGAGTGGCAATACGTGTGCCTCAATGTCATCCGCAGTTTCTCTGGCAGAACCAGAGGAATTGACAATACGGGTCTTAAACTGCTGGAACTGGTATGGAGCATTTTCACTGGCCACGACGTCAACTATGGCCAAATCTTCTGGGATGATTTTCTTCAGTACATTCCTAAGGAAAGTCCTAACGAGAAACTAACCGAGCTCACTTTTGGTAGGTTTTGGTCCTTGTGCATCTCTGATCTTCATTCAGATGCAGGCATCAGTATGGGAGACGCCATCAAATTCTTCGTCACCAAGGATATTAAAAGGTACTGTCCCTCATCTGATCAAACTCCCTTTGGACTTATCTGCAGACTCCCAACCAACATTCTTACAACCTTTGGTCTTGAGACTGCTGATGTCTCTGACAACATAGAGGCTACGGAGGGTATTGACCCATACCCACCTACCTCGCCTCCTCGATCTGTAGGTGTTATTCCTGAAGGTACCGCAGTCCCTTCTTCTACCACTCTTTCTAATGTCTCTGGTAGAAGGAAATAGTTGGCATCCAAGAAAACCCCTCCAACTCCCAAGAAGAAAGATCCCAAGACAACCACACCCACAAAGAAGCGTAAGTCAAAAACTCTCACTATATCTGATAGTGATTCAGGTGAGGATGCGCAACATATCTCCATTCTCAAAATAAGAAAATCCTCAACCACAAGCCAAATACGTGACCAGACTGATACCTCAGCCTCTCAACCGGCTTCGGTAGTCCTTGGGGTTGCCGCAGACCCATTCAGTACAACCATTGAATTCCACTAAAGCTCATCAAGTGAGCATGTTTCATCACAACGTGGAGACAACCCACCAATACCATCAAGAGGGGATGATATTGGTTCTCGCCCTAAGGTCTCCAGGGCTTCCCGACTGCACTTCTTTTCCCCTGAGGAGTTGAACTCCATCCTCTTATCTGTCACCCAAACACTGCAAACACATTCCCATCCGCAGGGCGCTTCTTCTGCCCATGAGAGAACTGAGTTGAGGCCAAAATTGACCACGGGTCAAGGAGACCAAGGATGCTCAGTAAATCCTACTCTGCTTACATCTGTTTCAGGTGGTTTAGGCACGGTGAGCACTAATGTGCAAGGATCCATGAACCTAAGGGACACCTTGGTGCAAACACAAGGAATTAACAGGGGTGACTCTAGTGATTCTTGGAGCCGGTATCAACCATCTACCGAAGCTGAGCTCAAGAAATATGAAGCTTTCTGAAGGGCCTTTAAGCCCGTAAAGATCATCAAATCAAGCAGCAACAACAAAAAGAACAGGAACTCCAAGCTGTGGCTAAGTATTGGGCAAATGCCATCAGCAATGCCAATACGGTAGCCACCATTCTTAAAGTTCAAAGCTGTATGGATCAAATGGCTGAAACTCTGCTGAAACAACAGGCTGATGCCACTGCTCAACAAACCTCCGAAGCTCCTCCTACTCCAATTTTTGAAGCTTCTCAAGATGAAGGATCTGATATCGAAATCAGCTCTGCTCCCACTTTTGGTCTGGATGATGACGACGTTCAAGAGGTAAACAAACCCTCCCCTTCAGATGATGACTTGATGATGTTTGATGAAGGAGAAGAATCAAGTGGCTCCCATCACTCCTCCTCCAAACCCAAGAAGAAGAAGAAGAATGCGGTGACCAGGAAAGAGTTCCTATCTCTCTAAGCCAAAGTTGATCAAATCCTGGCTGCGGTCAAGCCAACTCAACTGCAACCAGATGATATTCCAGGACCACAGTCGCTTGTTGAAAGGATTGAGCGACTGGAAGCATGTAAAACATTGGCAGCAGAGCGTATCTCATTAAAAGTTGAAATCGGGATCCGATCCCTTGACAATAATTGCAAAGCTGACCACAAGGAATTTCTGGCCACTGTGGATCGTCTCATTACTGAAGTAACTGCAGTCAAGACGGATCTTCAGGCAGCCATTTCGGATCTAGCCTCCAACTCTGAAAAGTTGATTGCTGAGACTCACTCAGCTTATGAGTCCACAATCTCTGTACTTCAATCCACCATCAACAAGCTGTAGCACTCCCTATCTGCCAACTTCCAAATTCTTCTTCTGGTCAAAGGGATTCACAAACTGTTGTTCAACACCTCCATCCCAAATAATCAACAATTGGCTGATGCCATGAAATCCCAGTTTCAGGAAGTTTTCTCGATGGTTGATGGCCTTCGTTCTTAGCTTGAGGAAACTCCGGGGGTGCGTTCCTCAGGAGGGGGAAGTGATGAAGAAGAAGCCCATCATTCACATTAACATCACTCTCATCACTCCCATCACTCAATCTCACCACATCAATCTCCCCTTAATATCACTGAGAAAAATCCCTCATCACAATCATCCCATCACACTCCACCCCACATTCCAGAAAAACCTGAGACTCCCCCCCCCCACTTCAAACTCCTGGCCGAGCATATGTCTTCTCCAAGCTCAACCGATTCCCATGTAACAACTCAAAACAAGAAAGACTGGAAGTCAGCCAAACTCGTCGAAGAGATTTGGAGACTCAGTGGTTTCGATACGGTCATGGATGAAACCCTTATAAATTCTTGGGTCAACCCCCACCGGAGGCTGCAAGATGAAGACTATGTTCCCCACCTTACATATGCAGAACCACCTCCAGATGGCTACTGGGATGTGCCCATCTCTCCCAATGCCAAATACTTCACGGTTTTTGAGCATTTTGACCAAAGCTTTCCTAATGCTAAGCGACTGCCTATGGAGTTTGAAAGACTTGCGCAATTCTTTGCTAAGCAAGCCTCTCCCATAGAGCATATTTGGTCCAATGACAGACCATCCACAGTAGTGAACTACAAGGATAGGAAATTTATGAAGGCTGAAATCTTTCAATACACTCTTACCCGAAGGGGTCATGACTACATTCTCACCCAGGCATATTTTCCCAACATGACCCCGGAGGAAGTGTTTCTCATAGCCAAAGTATTTTAGAACAAGGTTGAGAAACATCTGAAAATGAAGAAATCACTCGATCGGGCCAACAACTTTCTGATGGAAACTGTGTACGACTTTGCCAAAATCGATGCGGACATCTATCCCATCGTTTCCAAGAAGGTTGGTCTACCACCTCTCGACCCCGCATCGATGCCCACCGAAGGCTTTGCTGACAGATCCTTAGGTGCAACTAACTTCCCAGAGCTTGGCATCATTTTCAAGAGGAAGACTGACAACGTCAAATACTTTATTCCTATGAATGCCATGCATCGGCTCACCAGGAAGCAGCTTGACATCTGCCGCATTGTAGTAGAGAAATCCAAATTCACTACCGCAGAGGTCAAGTTTGAGATCCTGAGGAGAATCACCTGGTTAGAGAATGTAAGGAAGTTATGGTGGATCTTGATCAAATATCTTCGCCTTGATAAATGACTAGAAGTTAAAGAGGTCACTTAGGGGGAAATTGTTGAATCATTAAAAGTGACCCTCTTGAACTTCTCCCTACCGCAGTCAGCACCGCAGTCGCAACCATGATTTTCTACTTCAGTCATCCGTAACCGAAGTCCAAGGATCTGCAGTCTTAGTTTTATACTTACTCTATTTTGTCTCATCTTGTTTATCTCTATTGTCCAATAGACCTTGCATGGCTACTCATAGAGAACTTTGTGCTGTAACTCTTGTGTCTCTATAAATAGAGACCAAGCTCTTCGTATCAAATATGTATCTTCACTTTCTAATACACTTTCTCTGGATTTATCCTTTCTATCTCTTTCTTACTCAACCATACTACTTACTCTTACATAGCAGATTATAATCACTCTTCAAAGCAAGTCTTCGTGACTCAATCACTAAGTTTGATCTCACTCACTAACATTGGCTTGAATGCATTCCATGTTATGAATCAACTTATGTGTATACTTGATATAACAATTGTCGTTATTTTTTCTTTACTTTCCGCATCTAAGTATTTAACCTTCTAATAGTCTAACTTATTATTATTGTTGAGCTCTTAGATCCTCTGAGATTAACTATTCTACTAAATACTTGTTCTAACTTTTGTTCACGTGTGTCTCAAACTTTTTCTCTCAATAGCCTGTTAGGTTATGGCTAATAGTATGAGCTTAGCATCGTATACTAGTACAGTTTCCTGTTATGAGGATACATTTGCTTGAGTAGTTTCCTGTGTCCGAATGCTACTTGCTTTGTGCTTTGTGGGACTCTGAATAATGGGTGTTATCTATTAGGTGAATGCGTCGCATCACATGTGATTAGGGTTGAAAAATCTCAGAGTGCTGGATATGGCCCTATTGCGCAGCTCTCGTTTGAGTCTAACCATTGTAGGGACGAGTCTTTTACTCGAAGGATTATTTGAGCCTCGTCATATGTGATGGTATTCAGGTGATGGCTAATTGACATTACAAGGAGGCCTTCACTAGCTGAGGACTGGTTTGATTGAAGTCAGGGATTTACCTAGGGAAAACCTAGGATGAGAATATCAGAGATCAGTAGTAGTAGAAGGGGACTTAGTGAAGTCGAAGCAATCCTTGAGGAAACTACGGATATATGTGGAAGGTAGTATGGGCCCGTACTATTGGAAGCAGAGGATCTGTACTCGAGTCAAGGAGGGCCTAGATGGAATCAGGAAACCTGGAAAGTGTATGTGACCTCCAGAAAGTATATGTGACCAAGACATTCGTATGTTTATTTTTCAGAATAGTGGTCACGCGACATGGAGCAGGAGGTTCAGGATCTGTGTCAGGGTCGGGCTCGGGGGCAGGATCCGAGCATGTGGATGATGGGTTGCACGAGTTCATCGCATTCGAGATCATGAGAGGTATCCTTGATGCGATGCCGGTTATTTTCGGGTCGATCAAGGAGGGGATCATTGAGCTGATGGAGGATCGCCTCAGGGCATTCAGGATTGACATGGAATCCAGCTAGTCAGGACCTCACACAATGTCCTTCAAGGAATTCAGGGGCAATGGTGCACAAAATTTCCTTGGGGAGAAGGACCCCATTGCTGCCAGACGATGGATTGCAGACGTTGAGTCTGCACAACTGACCAGCTTTTTCCCCGAGGCGTCGAAGGTATGATTTGCAGCACGGTGTTTGAGGCAGCGGGCTAGCGATTGGTGGGAGTCGGTTGGTGACTCTTTGGGAGCCTCGGCTATTGAGGCTGTGACATGGTCAGATTTTGTGACCCAGTTCAGAGCAGAGTTCGCTCCTGCGGTGGAACTCTAGCAGTTGGCCCGAGAGTTCCTGGATATGAGACAGACAATTGAGTCAGTGGTGGAGATCACTGCCAAGTTTCGTGAAAGAGCCTTATTAGTGCCCCAGTATGCGGGAGATGAGGATATGCGGAGGACCCGCTAGCACCACATGCTACGAGCCGAAATTCGGGAGCATGTCAGCTTCTCAGCTTGACCCACCTTGGATTCTATGATCGCCAGGGAAAGGGAGAGGGAGATTGATCTGGAACACATCCGAAAGAGGAAGTTAGAGGAGGGATAGGTGATTGGAGGTTTGGGGAAGAAGCCCAAGGGATCAGATGCGGGGACAAAAGGCCAACAGAGCCGTGGCCGCTGTAAGAAATGCAGCAAGTTGCATGAGGGAGTTTGTAGGTTGGGAGCGTTTGGCTGCCACAAGTGTGGGAAGACGGGGCAATTCAGCAGGGATTGTACCGCCCCTACACCCAACTTTTAGACATCAGAGTTGCTGTGCTTTCACTGCAACCAGAGGGCCCATTAGAAGGCCAATTGTCCCCAGTTGACAGCAGCAGCAGCCGCGCCAGTAAAGGCGCCAGCCCCAACGACCCTACGAATTACTAATGGCCGGTAGGGCATGGCGGAGGCTCCAGTGGTAAGGAGCCGGGCTTTCCAGTTGACTACCTAGGAGGAACGCACCGCACCTGATGTGGTAACGGGTATGATTTCTTCTCCACTGATTTATTTTTATGATGCTCATGTTATTGATATATGCATTGTTTATGCATGTTTAGGGTCGTTCCATGTGAATGGTATTCCTGTATAGGTGTTGTTTGATTCAGTTGCCACTCGATCTTTTATTTCTCTTGCGCTTAGCAAGAGGTTTCCCGAGCCTTCGGGCATGTTGGATTGCCATTTAGAGGTAGAGATTACCGATGATCGATCGGTGCGAGCATCAGCAGTATTCCGAGACTGTGTGCTGAGATTATTCAAGGAGCGCTACCTAGTAGATTTGGTTCCCATACCTTTGCCGGGGAACAAGGTTATTATCGGCATGGATTGGCTAAGCCCTAATGGGGCGATGATCAAGTACGCGCAGTAGTTGGTGCGGATTAGGACACCAAGAGGGGGAGAGCGGGTGATTCAGGGAGAGAGGCCACAACGAGGACCAGCCTTATGTTCAGCGGAGAGGGCTAGATGTTACCTTCAGCAGGGTTGCGCAGGATATGTCGCCTATGTCATGGATACTCGGGAGGCGGGTGAGGCGACGGTGAGCGACATTCCGGTGGTGCGAGACTACGTAGATGTGTTCCCAGAGGAACTTCCTGAGATACCTCCAGAGCGACATGTGGAGTTCAGGATCGACCTAGTCCCTGGTGCGGCTCCGATAGCCAAGGCACCATATTGATTGGCACCTCCTAAGATGCAGGAGTTGTCTACGCAACTGCAGGAGCTGCTAGAAAAAGGATTTATCAGGCCGAGTAGTTCTCCTTGGTGAGCCCCGACTCTGTTTGTCAAGAAGAAGGACGGGTCACATCGCATGTGCATAGACTACCAGGAGCTGAACAAGGTAACAGTGAAGAGCCGCTACCCGCTCCCGAGGGTTGACGACCTTTTTGACCAGCTTCAGGGAGCATATTGGTTTTCCAAGATTGATCTACGCTCGGGATACCATCAGATGAGGTTTAGAGAGGAGGATGTATAGAAGACTGCGTTCCGGACACGCTATAGCCATTACGAGTTTGTGGTGATGCCTTTCGGGCTCACTAATTCTCCCGCCGCATTCATAGACCTCATGAATCGTGTGTGTAGACCGATGTTAGACCGGTCGATGATTTGAGAGAGAGGAGAGGGGAGGAAGTTCGGCCAGGGGTTCTCTACTTGAGGTCCATGGATTATCAAGTTGGGTTCCACCCATAGGATGCTCCATGGATGCTCCATGGGAGTTACAAACCCATGGGTCATGGAAATGAAGAGTCATGACACATTAGGGTTTACATGGTGTAACCCTAGATGTGTCAACACTATATAAGGATCCCATTCTCCACCAAAATCGGCTACACATAAGAAACTAGAGGGCTTGGCCGATTTTAAGAAGTGTGTATTCTCTCAAAAGTCTTTCCAAGAGCATTTGGTGTTGTGTGAAGCATTTGAGGCATCACACTTGGGGTGCTAGGCTCACAAGGTTTCAAGGAACATAAGAAACAACAAGGTAAGTTATTCTATCTTTTATTCAAGTTAAAATTGTTCCCCATGTATGCTAGATAGGAATATAACCTTGGAAATTCAACTTTGCATGATAACTAGATAAACATAGATCCAAGGTTATTAGGGTTGCATGTACACTTAGGAAGTGTTAGAATGCTCAAAACTCATAAGTGGTATCAGAGCCTAGGCTTGTTTGTTTGTTATTTGTGCTAAAAAGTTAAAGAAAGTCGAAAAACTTGCTGTCTGACTGCTAGACTCGTCGAGTTCACTTGTATCTTCAACCTACTCGTTGAGTAGGTTAATGCACTCGGCGAGTAGGGTCGACAGAGTGCAGATTTTTGACTTTAGTTGCTGGAAATGGATTAGAAACATTACCCTATGTTGGGCTGAAGTTCTGTTTTGTATTGCGTCTTTTGGGCTCGTAGATTAGCCTTGTATTCTCCGGTTTGGGCCTGTCCTACCGAGAGCCTTTTATGTATTGTATATAAGTTATCGCTTGCATGCATATTAGGTTAAGATTCAAGATTTCTGTTTTAGTGTTCCAGAGTTTACGATATTGCTCTCTTGTAATCTTCCAATCCTTTACAGTTGATGTTCTTAATCGAGCTCTTCTAAGGATTTTGTTTAATCATTCGACACGTTTGATTCAAGCTGTTTGTTCTTATTATTTCGTTCTGCCTTGTTATTTATATTGTGTTCTTGCAGTTTCATATTCATATACTTGTTCACGATCTAATCGATCTTTATAGATTAAAAGTTATTATTTTAATCTCATCAATTGGTATCAGAGCAGGAGGCTGTGTAATCGATACACTTCTTTTCTGTGAAAAAGATTTTCATTAGGGTTTTCCGCAATCATCGATATTTATTGAGCCGTCATCTTAATTGACGTATCTTAGTATTTATTGTTTTGCCCTAATCTGCTTTATTACAAGTCTGATCTTTGAACAGGTTATTACGATCATTATGGACGCAACGCAATCAAACCCTATTAATATTTCCAACAGCATTGGTTCGACGACAAAGATTCCAATCTTATACACCCATGACTATGAAGTATGGGCACATCATTTTGAAGATTACGTGATTGGATCGGAGGACAATGGTTTTCTCATATGGGAAGCCATTATCATTGGACCATTTTCTCATTCCGCGACATCCAGAGTTATTAAGACGCAAAAAGAATACAACGATTTGCTCAAGGACGTGATGAATATTGCGCAGGATGAGAAAGATAAATTCCAGTGCAATATTAAGGCACTAAGGTTGATCAGATTCGCCCTTCAGTCCGACACATTCAGACTAGTCAGCTCATGCACTACGGCGAAGGAAGTGTGGGATAGACTTCGCGAACTGTATTCAACAGACGAAGATCTTGAACACTCCATCCAAACCTTGCTTCTATCTGAGTTTGGAGAATTCAGGCAAGGGGCCGAAGAAACCGTGACCCAGACGTTTGATCGCTTCAATCATCTTCTCAGCAAGATGATCAAACACGACATTGAAAGGAAGCTCATCGAACAAAAGGTTACTTTCTTGAACGGACTGAGATCGGAATGGAGAGCAGTAGTTTCTACAGTCAAAGCCCATGAACAGTTTAAATCATACTCTTTAGCGAAACTGGTGGGTATTCTAAAGTCCCAAGAGAAGATTGTTGTTCAAGAGAAGAACGTTGTGTCCAGTCTTGGTTCGTTGGCCCTCCTATCTAAAAGTAAAGCCGTGATGGAGGATGAAGAGCTCAACTTGGAAGAATATGACCTCACAACTGAGGATTATGCCATGATGGTATCCAATCCTAAGAGGTTCATAAAGAAGAGATTCCCCAGCAACAAAAACCGAAACTGGCAGGGGAGTTATAGCTCTGAAAAGGCAAACAATGAACCGAAGGTTGAGGAGTCCAAGAAGGAACCGAAGGCAGATGGCGATTCCGGAGTAAGTTGTTTTTACTGTGGTGGCAAGAACCACTATGCTAAGGACTGTGTTCTTAAAAAGATGGCTGAAAAGGATGACGGAAAGGATGAGGAAGCCGTACTGCAGAAGAGGTTGGATGAGTTGAGGAAGAAAAAGTCTACCGCTAACCCTTCTATTAATGCTCTTATTGTGCAGGGTTCGGTTAATAACGATGAGTTCGGTAGCACCGAAGTTTGGTCTACTGACTCAGAAGACGAAGAAGTGAGGAAGCCTACTCATGGAAAGGCTTATATGGCTAAGGAGGAAAGCAGTGGTGGAAAATGCTTCATGGTGTCAAGCACATCTCAAATGAGGGGATACAATACCGATGGAGGAAGCAATGGACCGAAAGTGCAAGAAGATATGTGCTTCACAGCCAAACCACTCAGCCAACAGTTCAATGAGCTTGATGAACTGATAAAGAAGGTACAATCTGTTTTTACTTCATCTAAAGTACCATCATCCTCATATGAGAAAGAACTAAAAAAACGTTAGCACAAGAATTTCTCATTTAGACAGTAGCTTAACTCAAACTAGAGTCACCAATTCTAACCTGACTGATCAATTAAGCAGGGTGGCGTCGAAGAGTGAGGAGCGGCGTATGTGGATTGAGTTAAAAGAGTCGGAATTAATTAAAGTCAAAGACGAAAACATTTATTTGCAGAGAGACAATTTGAAATTGTTAAAACAACGAAATGTTTTTTGTTTAATAGCTAAACGTTTATATTCCAATATTACTCAGCTGCACTTGGACTGTGAGATAGGCAAAAAGATCCACCGTATGATTTTACCATTCCTAGAATTTAAGGAGGATGAAATCGATGCTGAAGCTTACAATTGTGAGAGTGTGATTTCGTCTGATGATGTCAACCCAACTTATCAAATTGGACTGGACAAAATTGAGTCCTTCATTAAATCCAAAGACCATAAGGACATGCTCAAAAATCTGTTGGACGAAAATGATAGACTTAAACTGAGAACCGAAACCATACAAAAGTTTGACTCTCTAAATGCCAAAGTAAGCTCAGAAAATAAAATTGATGTTGAAAATGCATCTGAGCTTAACGAGGACGAAAACATGAGTGAAATTTCTGTAGAGGATACGGTTGACTGCTCAGAATTTGTGAAAAGCGAAACTGAAAACCACAAAAATCTTGTTTCTGAAAATTCTGTGGAATTCGCTAGATTGTCCCAACAAAAGTCCCCGAAATTAGTAGAAAAGGCAGTTGTCTATCAAAAGGTCAGAACCACTCCGAATCAGGTATACAAAGTGACTGGAGTAACCGAACATCAGACAGCTGAACTCACGGCTATTGTTAACGAAGACAATGCTGATGGCTGTGATGAGTTCTTCTGGGAAGCTCCTATTGACAATGGAAACGAAACCGTTGGCCTATCTGAAAGAACCTCTTGGATGAAGAAAGGGAGATACATACCTGAACCCTTGAACAAGCCTGATAATTTCAGTGAACCAAGCACAAGTGGTACAAAAGACACTCCTCAAGAGGTTGATCATTCAGTAAAAGAAGACATTCCTTCAACGCCAACAGCTCGAAGTGAAACTTCATCATATACTCCTTCCACTTCCTCAGGACAAACTGAATCTTCTTCAGATATTCCCTCTGCTCCCTCGTTTCAAAGAAAAACTCCTAAAGTTCAAAAGGAATCAGCAAAGGTTACATCAAAAGCGAAAGCGAACGTTCATCATCAACCTAAACAGATGAGGGATAAAAAGATAGAAAGGAACCTAAGATACAGGAAAAACCTTTCTGAAAGGAAACAATTATGGCACTCCCAGAATGCATACTATTCACACAAGGACAAGAATCTGAAGTATGAAAATAATCTCGTAAGAAAGCACGGTAATTCCAACAACCGAAAGCCAAGGTTCGGTTCGCAAGAAGATACCAACCGAAAGCCAAGGTTCGGTTCGCAAGAAAATTCTAACCGAAAGCAAAGGTTCGGTTCTGAAAAGGATTTCAACCGAAACCAAAGGTTCGATTCCAAGAACAACTCCAACCGAACTCAGAGGTTCAGTTCTGAAGTCAGAAGAGAACAAGACTCAAAAGTTAAACCCACCAACGATCAAAAGCAAAAGGGTCACCTACAGTCATCAGCAAGGAAGACACCTCCATCCAAATCCAAATCCTCTCTTCCTAATTCTTCTTGTTCATCTCCATCTTGCTCTAACACTAATTCCATGGGTTCTCAAAAACCACGTCCATCTGCTGAACAGAAGGAAAAGCAGAAAGTCGGTGAATTCAAACCTGAGTCTAAAGCGAACAAATCCAATCCTAACAAAATAAAAGTTTTCACCATTAAAAAGAAAGATGAAACAACTTTAATTAAAAGAACATATCTTGTTGATATCTCTCTAACTATTCATGTTCCCATGAAAACCTCACATGGACCCAAGAAACTTTGGGTTCCTAAATCTGCTTAATTTTTGCAGGTTATAAGTGACGAGCAGTTTGACGAAGAATGGTACATCGACAGTGGCTGCTCGCATCACATGATAGGAAGGAAGGAGGAACTCAGGGAATACAGATCTCTTGCAAATGGTGGCAACGTTAAGTTTGGAAATAACTCTTACGGCACCATAAAGGGATATGGGATGATAACGAATGGTGATTTTACCATAAGAAAGGTGGCTTATGTGGAAGGACTTCAACACAACCTCATCAGTGTATCTCAGCTTGTTGGAGGTACAGGTCTCAAAGTTTCATTCGATGATGAAGGTTCTGAAATCATAGAGAAAACAACAAAGAAAGTGATTGTGAAGTCAGAGCGAAAGGGTGAAATGTTTCCGCTGAACATGAAACCCATCAAAGGAAACCCAGCAATTTGTCTGCTATCAAAAGCTCAATACGAAGAAAGCTGGTTGTGGCACAGAAGACTCTCTCATCTCAATTTCAAAGATATCAACCGACTTGTCACTGGAGGTCATGTTAGGGGTCTTCCATTGCTCAAGTTTGACAGAGAGCATTTATGTGCTGCATGTGAAATGGGAAAGCAGAGTCGTCAAAGTCACCCATCCATAGTTAACACAAAAGTTGTTGAACCACTCGAATTGCTTCATATCGATTTATGTGGTCCTTCATCTATTGAAAGCATCGGTGGTAGCAAGTACATTCTTGTTGTCATTGATGACTTCTCTAGATTTACATGGGTGTTCTTTCTAAAGCTCAAATCTGAAGCGACTCAAAAGCTGAAAGTGTTTATCAAGCAAATTGAAGTCCAGCTCAAGAAGGTCGTTCGCAACATCAGGAGCGACAATGGTCTCGAATTCAAGAACAGGGAGTTTGAAGCGTTTCTTGCAGAAAAGGGAATTAGCCATAATTTCTCAGCTCCCTACACACCACAGCAGAATGGAATAGTCGAAAGACGAAACCGATCTCTGTGTGAAGCTGCCCGAACTATGTTAAGTTTCGCTTCCTTACCTCTATATTTTTGGGCTGATGCTATTTCTGCTGCTTGTTATACACAAAACAGGTCCTATCTCAACAAGCGATTCACGCTCACACCATATGAGATACTAAACAACAGGAAGCCCAATGTGAAATTTTTCCACGTTTTTGGCTCAAGGTGTTTCATCTTTAACTCTAAAGAACACCGCAACAAGTTTGATGTCAAAGCCGACGAGGGAATCTTTCTGGGATACTCACTCACTTCAAAGGCGTATAGGGTCCTAAACAAACGATCAAGAAGGATTGAAGAAACATACTATGTGACCTTCGACGATAGCTATGTCAAGAAGCTACAGGCCATAGATGACACTGCCAGGGAAATCTTCCCTCAAACTAGTCAAGTCACAATCTCAATCGCCAATATGTACGAGAATTTTCTGGATCTCTTTGATGAACCGGAAAAAGCTTCTCTCAACCGAAGATGCACCTCCTCACGAAAGTCCTTCATCAACCGAAGATGCACCTCCTCACGAAAGTCCTTCAATGCCTGAAAATCCAGCACCACAAGAAACCCCTGAACCTTACGTTTGTCAAGACTCATCAATTGAGGGGGAGCATGATGATATGACGCTTGATTTTGATAGCCAATCCGAGCCTGAAGAGATGATCAACGCTGAACTAGATCCATCCTTTGATCCGAATTACCCTCCTCTTACAAAATGGACCAGAGATCATCCTATCTCTCAAGTAGTTGGTGATGTATCTGAAAAGGTTCTGACCCGATCTCAACTGAAGGCAAAACAGACATCCTTATTCTCAAAAGTTGAGTTCTGTATGTTTAACTCATTTGTATCAAAAGTTGAACCGAAGACAGTGAACACTGCCCTCGACCACTCTGATTGGGTTCAAGCGATGCAAGACGAACTGAATGAGTTTGAAAGGAACAAAGTCTGGCGCCTCATTCCAACTCCTCCAGATGCTTCGGTTGTTGGTCTTAAATGGGTCTTTAGAAACAAAATGGACAAGGAAGGGATACTGTCAGGAGGAAGGGATAGATTACGAAGAAACGTTCGCTCCAGTAGCTAGGCTAGAATCGGTTAGAATATTTCTGGCCTATGCTGCTCATAAAAACTTTGAGGTCTTCCAAATGGACGTCAAGTGCGCATTTCTCAATGGAGAACTTGAAGAAACGGTGTATGTGGAGCAACCTCCTGGGTTCGTGAATGAAAAATATCCAAATCATTGCTACATTCTGGATAAAGCTGTGTACGGCCTCAAACAAGCTCCGAGAGCCTGGTATGAAACGCTTACAAAATTTTTAAAGATGTCCAAATTCAAACAAGGTTCGGTTGACCCAACCTTCTTTCGCAAAAAGGAAGGTAACCACCTTATGATAGTTCAAATTTATGTCGATGACATCATCTTTGGCTCTACGAATCCCAGCTTAACAGCTGAATTCAGAAAGTTGATGGAGACTAAGTTTGAAATGAGCTCAATGGGTCCTATTAATTTTTTCCTTGGTTTAAATATAAGACAGGGACCCGAAGGCATCTTTATCAATCAGGAAGCTTACACAAAGACTCTCCTAGCAAAGTTTGGCATGATGGGAGACTCAAAAGTCAAAGTCCCTATGGCATTCGGCACCAAACTTACCCCTTCACTGGATAAACCGGCTGTCGACATCACGCTCTATCGTCAAATGATAGGCTCACTGATGTATCTAACTGCTAGCAGGCCTGATATCATGTTTTCTGTATGTTATTGTGCTCGATTTCAGGCTAACCCACGCGAACCTCACATGCTGGCAGTGAAGAACATCCTACGCTATCTCAAGCGAACCGCCTCCTTGGGTCTATGGTATCCATCCAACTCTGGCTTCTTCGTTCAAGCCTATTCTGATGCAGACCTTGGAGGATGTGGACTCGACCGCAAAAGCACAACTGGTGGCTGTCAATTTCTTGATGGGAAGTTGGTCAGCTGGCAATCCAAGAAACAAACATGTGTGTCGCTGTCTACTGCTGAAGCGGAATACATTGCCGCTGCATCCTGCACATCACAAGTGATTTGGATCCAGAGTCAACTTCGAGACTATGGACTCAATATGAAGAAGATCCCTCTATATTGCGACTCTGAAAGTGCAATTAGGATCTGTCATAACCCGGTGCAACACTCTAAAACCAAACACATAGCACTGAGGTATCACTTCATCAAAGATCATGTGGAAGATGGAAATGTCGAAGTTCACTTCGTAAGAACCACTGATCAACTGGCTGACGTCTTCACCAAAGCTCTTCCAGAAGCCTCATTCAATAAAATTTTGCAAGGACTAGGTATGATGGAATCAGAGTCAGTACCTCACACTACCTCTCAATCTCAAACGTAAGAAGCGAAACCAACCGAACGTTCGGGTTCGGTTCAACCATTTCACTCGCTCATTACTTCAAAGGTAGTTTTTCTAGGTTGTATATTTCTTGTGCAAAATTTGTTTTTCTTTATGTAAAAAAATTTGTCCAGAAGGTTCGGGTTCGGTTATTCAAAATTTTCAAGAACCGAAACCAACCGAAGGTTCGGGTTCGGTTTTTCAAAATTTTCCTGAACCGAAACCAACCGAAGGTTCGGGTTCGGTTTTTCAAAATTTTCCTGAACCGAAACCAACCGAAGGTTCGGGTTCGGTTTTTCAACTTTTACCAACCGAAAACAACCGAACGTTCGGGTTCGGTTTTCCATTGTTTTTGAATCAAAAGTTTTTTTTTCTTGTCTTATTTTTTAATCTTTTCTATTCTTGTCTTATTTTTTTTTTTATCTTTTCTATTTTTTTTATTTTTTAATTTTATTTTCATTTTTTTTTATATATAAATTTCAAACACTCCAAAAATATGTTTTTATTTTTTTTGTATGTTCGTTTACTTATGGGGATATATTTGCTGAATTACTTAAGTGTCCCTAGAAGCATGCTGCTGTATGTGTCCCAAGCCTCATAAGATTTTGAATAATTGCCTTCACGACTTGGTATACACAAACCTTGTCTTCCCAATAAGGCTAACTTATTTATTTTAATCGTGAGCTACCTCACACTCTTCTCACATGAGTTAAGAGTCTCCTGCTTGGTCCTTTCTTTCACAGCAGAGGTACTATGTCTTCTTTCACCATCCCCATTACACTTCTCCATAACATTCGTTTCATCACTGTAACCCTAGAGACTCTCAGAAACTACCACTGAGGTTTATGGTTACGCAACATCTGTGTTTATGATCTTAGTTTCGTGCCACTACGAGCTGAGTGAAACCCAAAATTCAACACCAAAAAAATTGACGGTGACAAATTAATTTGATCAAGTTTTCAACAATGAATTGACGAATGTACCTTCATGAAATCTCAATTTTTTTTTTTTACGATTCCAATGAAATTGTTACACACCATAACATTTCTTCCCATGGGATCCTGTTATAATTTTAATCTGAGATTTTATACTTATCCAAGTCACTTAAAAATCAACTCCAACCTACTTGTTCAACAGACTACACTGGTCTCACAAGTACTTTGTTCACATTCGTTCTTATATCAAGAATTGAATTGATGAATCAAAGCGAAACCACCCTTCTTTTATCTTATTAAAAGAAGCCTTTCAACATTTATTAATAAATGTTTGATCGTAATTCAACGGGATTCCACACTAACACTTTAAGGTCTCTCTTGATCTTGAAGGAAGAGATTCGTGCCCGGGATCATCAGTTTCGTGTCATAATTGACATCACAGATTATTCCAAAAAGAGTTGCTTTATTTCCTTATCTTTTACACTCTTAGCACGAAAATCCTAGATTTTCCAAAATTCTGTTACTAATTATTTTACAGGCTGGATAATTAATGGATGGTTCATAATGAAGTTGTGGTTACCAATAATCCACGTGGGCGTTTTATTCAAAAGACAGCAGGTTAAAAAGGGGAAGAGACAAAAGATGCTGACGCGGCGGAAGTTCAAAGGATAGAAATTCAAACGACGGTAAAAAGGCGGGCGCGTGAATTTGAAGAGGCCGCGCTTTTTTCTGACACTATTGGACGCGTGTGCAAGTATTGAAGCGTCATCCATCTAGCATTAATGGCGCGTGTGGAAATGGAAACGGTTCCTCTCTATGAACCGGCGCTTATTGGGCGGCGTAATCCTAGGAATCTGACACTCTCTCTCCTACGTGATCATCGCACGTCCCAACTGTCACCAATCAGTCACTCAAATACCCTTCCATATTTCCATAAAAGATTTGAATCGATCTTTCTCTCTCCTATCACCTACTATAAAAACCCATCCAGACCACCTTTTACCTCTTTACTGCCCCATAATTTCCAAAGCAAAAATACTTCCAAACTCTCTCCCGGTTATCTTCTTCTCCAACCTGCAACAATGGCTGAATCCTCTTCCGTCCATGCTACTTCTCAGATTCTTCCAATCCGTCCTCAGCAATGCCTTGTCATTGATCTGAACCCACTAGCCTATGATCCCTACATGTCGCCGATTATTGAATGCCTCAAGTACTCCCAACTTGCTCCGGCATTGTCCAGGATTGAAACGGTGCCAATGGTGGCTCTATCTCAGGTCTATGCGACGGCCTACTACGACAAGGGTGTCGACAGAATCTTTTTCGAAGTGGCGGAACACAAGACGTCGATTTCTCGTTCCCGCTTCTGCTCTATGCTTGGGTTTGCTGCTGACCCATCGCGTGTTCACCCAGAGACAATTCCGGTTGGTATGCTCTACAGCATGTTCTACAACATGGGCTACACGGAAGTTCTCACCTCCGTCGCCAGATTCAAGAAGTCATGCCTACCGCCCCAATGGAATGGGTTATTCACAGTTCTCTTCAAGGGACTGTCAGAACGAAGCTCAGGATCGGACGGGGCCAGTCGTCTTTTCCTGTCAATCATGTATGGGGTCTACAACGGGATCAACCTCGATTACGGGTCTGTCCTTTGGCAACAGCTGATTCAGAGCCTTTCTTCCACTTCTCGACACTCTGAAGTGTCGCTGGCCCGGTTCTGGATCTTGATCACAAAATGGGCCATGGACAGGTTTGACGTCCAAACTGCTGACGGTGCACCGATGTCTTCGATTGGTACGTTCCACACCACGAAGATCATCGTATCCGCTGCATCGAAATTCTCCTTCATTGGCTCTATCCCGGAGTCGATGTATGGTAGTGTGCCATCAGACAGCAGTATGATCAAGGCGATCAAGGAGTTAGGGCCATCTGGTCCGAGGGAACTGACACCGGACATGCTGCGATCAATTCATGATGCTGACAAACCGGTGGCAAGGGGTAAGAAGGCAGACAAGGGGAAGAAACCATCAAAAGCCCCAAAACCCACTCCCAAGAAACGCAAACAACCGAAGGCTGCTTCCTCTCCAAAACCGAAAAGGAGGAAGACCCAACCGAAACGGACGCTCGTCCTTTCCTCAACCTCCAGTGAATCCGAAGGTAGGAGTTCGGACTCTGAGGGGTCACAAGGAGACGAATCTCCACAAAGAGGCAACACACCCCCTCGGTCCCCAACCCCGGAGATGGAACTTCACCAATCCCCAGTTCCTTCCCCTCCACCCACAATACCTATTTCCATTCCCACCATAACTCCTACTATACCACCAACCTCATTCCCTATACCTCCACCCATATTCACCACCTGTAACCGAAACCCCTCCCGTAACCGAACCTCCACAAACCGAAACCCATACACAACCACCACCCGAAACTAACCCCCCACCTACTCAACCTGAACCAATCAAACCCATAACACCCCCAGCTTCACCACCACCTCAATCTCCAGAAGACGCCTCCGATGGCGATGATCAATACCTAGGTGGTGATCACCTGAACTTTGATTCGGTCTACTATAGTCCGTTTCAAGTTCAAAGTGATGAGGAGGATGATGCTCCTGTAACCAAGAAGCATCTCCGCGAGCTGAAGAGAAGGTTGATCAACTTCTCGCCTCCTCTTCCAATCAGCAGTCATCCTTATCTGAAGCTGCCCTTCAGAGGATAGTTGATGCCTTCTCTAGGGCTCAACATGACTCAGTGGCCTCTGCTACTGCTGCAATAGACGCCTCCACCCGAGCTTGTGAGGCAGCGACCGAAAAAGTCGATAAACTATTCCATGACGCTACAATCCTGCTGCAGTCTATGCAGGACCGCGCCGATGCCACCAAAACAACTCTGGAACCACTTGTTAATCAATTGGCCCAGTTTGTAAAGACGGAGTTATCCTCGTTCGCTACCCTCAGACAAAACCTTAGCGACGACAACTCGGCACTCCGTGCCTCCATTGAAGCCCGCTTGGCAAAGCTACAAGAGGATCTTGCGGCTGAAAATAAACTGATGGACGTCCTGGCGAGTAAGACTACTGCCCTCAAGGTCAAGAGCACCCAACTTTCCAACTCCGAACAACAATTGGAGGCTCTTCGATCCGAAAGGGAAATCATCAAGACGTGTGTTTCGGATGTCCACGCCGCTCTATCCAACATCCTGGAAGCACACGACCCCATTCTGAATCACTCGGTGAGGCGTACCCTCGCTGAGAAACTCTCTCCGGCCATGGCTCTCTTGAGTAAAATTGAAGGCCTACCCAGTTTCGTGTCCATTCCGAAACAAGGGGGAGATGAGAAGAAAGGATCGAAACCACCTCCTACCTCAAAAGCAACTCACACAACCGAACCACCCCCAACTGGTCATGCCTCGGGTTCGGGTGTGAAGGACAAGGGCAAAAACATTGCAGAGGGAGGAGATGAAGATGAAGATGAAGATGAAGACAAGGAGACTATTGCGGACATGTTAAAGAGAAAGAACAGTCGCAATACTGATGACGATGTCAGTCGTGTGGCACGTGAAGCTGAAGAAGCCGAACGTAAACAAAAAGAAGCCAACGATCTCCTTGAGAGCCGAAAGCTGCTCTTCCCTGCCTGGACCAGGGATCGACTGATAAAAGAGGCCATAGAGACTCCAAGCATACTATGGCTCGAGCCGGTGATATCGTTCGACTGCATCAACTCGGTCGATTCGCAATTTGATATGCCGCTGACTCGAAAGGCGTTCATCTTCCACGCCTTCTCCAACATTTTCGAAGTCCCGCATCCGAACGATGAGCTTGACAGGGAGCTCATTGACTTTTATCTGGAGGCCGCTCGCCCTCAATACCTTACATGGAGCGCCCAGAAGATTGTCAGTGTTCGGGTGATGAAGCCGTTTGCCGTGGGGAGATTCACAAACGTCAAGTTCAAGCTTATCCGAGGATCTGCAAGAACTGTTCACATGATCTCTCTGGCGGATCTGCCCAATCTGAACCCTCATGATTGGATAGTCTTGTACAACATCTTGCTGACAAACGAAGCCGAATATGGTCCCATCTTAGACCATGTCAAAAGGATGCTGGCATGCTATATCATGGAGGTGGCCCTAATGGATCAGGAGGTTGCCGCAGTGTTTAAGAAGAAACCGAAAGTCAAGCCTGTGGGATCGGCCAGTGATCTAAACATGATGAAAATGGGCAAGATAGATTCGAGGCGAAACTCTGTGATGTTCACCAGAGCCGAAGGACAGAAATGTCTGTTCGCGTTAGCTGACAAGCACCTCTACACCACTACCTGCTTGGAACACGTCCTATCTATCGTCAAGCAGTGTAAGGACAATTCGGCTGATGACATCAAATATTTTGAAGATATGATTAATTGGTACATCCGGTTTAGACAGACCATCCTTTCCATAACCAAGTGTCTGTTTAGTACCGTGAAGAAGAAAGTACCAGCTTCAGCCGCCGGCCCAAGTAAGAAGTGATGGTCTCGCTCCAAATTGACGCAAAGGGGGAGATTGTTGGGCTGAAGTTCTGTTTTGTATTGCGTCTTTTGGGCTCGTAGATTAGCCTTGTATTCTCCGGTTTGGGCCTGTCCTACCGAGAGCCTTTTATGTATTGTATATAAGTTATCGCTTGCATGCATATTAGGTTAAGATTCAAGATTTCTGTTTTAGTGTTCCAGAGTTTACGATATTGCTCTCTTGTAATCTTCCAATCCTTTACAGTTGATGTTCTTAATCGAGCTCTTCTAAGGATTTTGTTTAATCATTCGACACGTTTGATTCAAGCTGTTTGTTCTTATTATTTCGTTCTGCCTTGTTATTTATATTGTGTTCTTGCAGTTTCATATTCATATACTTGTTCACGATCTAATCGATCTTTATAGATTAAAAGTTATTATTTTAATCTCATCACCCTAAACTGTTTTGGTACTTGAAAACTTGTTTTAGATGGTGTAATGTCTTGCTAATTCATTTACAACAACTATTTATCAAAATTACAAAGTTTTAAGTGTAGTTTTGATTCATGAAAATGCTTATGTTCATGTTCTTGATCTTATGATTTTTAGATGATCATAGGAATTATTTGTAACCCATGTGGTAGTTTAATTCTTGATCATAATGTGTTTTAATGGAGTCCATAACTTGTCCTCAAGTTATGGAAAACCAAAAGTCACTTGAGTTAAAAACCATTAAAATAACACAAGAGTTAGAAAAATGAAGAGTCTTCATTTTATTACTCTATTAAACTCATAAGTTACAAGAAATGAAAAGTTTTGAAAGTTTACAAAACTTGCCCTCAAGTTTTGGAACAAGTAAGCTCATGTTAAAACTTTAGTTCCAACCCTTAGAATTTTAAAAGTTAAAATTCAACCCTTATACTTATATTATTATGATTTAATAATTATATATATATATATATATATATATATATATATATATATATATATATATATATATATATATATATATATATGTATATGAACAAAGTCATCTTACCGCTAGTATGCCTCATTCACGAAACCGGTCTATAAGGTGGGTATAAGGTTGTTGCCTATAAAATGGCAACTTAATGGGTGTCCACTCTCACCCACCGCTTGCTTGACCGGTGGAGGGTCGTTAGCCGAACGGGTAAGACAAGGACTTATAAATTCTCATTAAAAGTATGATGAATATTATAAAGTAACTAAATGTTTTATTAAATTACCAATCTTAGTTACTTTAGGAAAAATGTGAATAAGGTGCTAATCAATGAAATTACACTTTACACTTTGTGTAAGTCGTTGGTGGAGCGTGTGTGGTTAACCGGCACACTAACTTGGACTTAACAAGGTAGGTAAAGGGTGACTTAAGGTTTATTATAGTATCGGTGGAGCCTGTGTGGTTTACCGGCACATCGATTGAGTGATAAACTTTATGGGTACCAAGTGATTTGCATGGTTACTTCACACCTCGTTTTGTGATCCTCGGTATCCCAGTCACAAATCTTGGAGGGCACACTCGAGATTGAAACAAGCCTTTGAAAAGTTCATTGAATCTCAAAGAATCTAGGAGTTTCTAAGAACCAATCAAAAACCTAATATCTAATATTTCGGTTTTCGTGGTGGAAATTGGTGAATCGTCATTCACCTACCTTTCAAATATGTTATAGCTTAGATTACGACATACCTCTTCCAAGTTATAATATATTGTGATTGGATCCTAGCCTTAATATTACATTTGGTGTTTTATTAAGGACTCTCCTAATATCTAAACTAATCTTGTCCATTTCTTTTAGATGTCTTCAAACAATGCTGCTTCTGGCTCTAACCCTAATAGCTCCTTTACCGTTATGAACTTGTGTGGGAAAGTCACTTTTGATGGATCCAACTTCAATGAGTGCATCAAAAACATCAGGATGATTACCCGCTACGAGGACAAAGAATATGTCCTTGACAACTCCTCAGGAGATCGCTGACATTCAGGCACATGAAAGGGATGCTATGAAAGTGGCATGCATCATGATGGCCACGATGACAGCGGAACTCCAAAAGTCTTATGAGGATTTCTACCCTTATGAAATGCACCAGGATGTGATGGAAAGATACCATCAAAGTGCATGACAAGAGAGGTATGAAATCATTTGCTCCATGATAACAACCATGATGAAGGACGGGGAATCAGTCACGAGCCACATGCAGAAAATGCAAAGGTATGTGGATCGTTTGCTGAAGCTTAATGTGAACTTCCCTGAGGAGCTTGCAATAGATATCATTTTGCACTCCTTACCATCGTGCTATGATCAATTCCGCATGACATATCACATGAATAAGGAAGAGGTCACACTCAGCAAACTTCAGGGACTTCTCAAGACCGCAAAAACAAGTCTTAAGTGGAAGTCGGTTGTTAACACTCCTATTCCAAACTCTACATCGGTTTTGGCAATCGGGAAAAGTCGAGGGAAGAAAAGAAAGAGCTCTTCGAAGGGTACCAAGGCTCGGACCCTTGATGGCTCTTCTTCAAGTGGAACCAAGAAAGGTTTCATCACTCCTTCTTCTGACCCAAAAGAGGCTGAATGCTTCTATTGCCATGAAAAATCACATTGGAAGCGGAACTGCCCAAAATACCAGCAAGATGTGAAGGATGGGAAAGTTAAACCCAACCATGCAGGTATTTACACTATCATTTCTAATAACTCATGCCATTCTAATTCTTGGGTCCTTGATACCGGTTGTGGTATTCATATTTGTTGTGACTTGCAGGGACTAAGAAGAAGTGAGAATGTGGAGCAAGGAAGAATAAACTTAATCATGGGGAATAGGAAAGCTTTACCTGTTACCAAGATTGGAGTTTATACTTTATCGCTAAGTAGTGGGTTTAATTTAGATTTGAATAAATGTTGTTATTCGCTAGGAATGGCAAGAAATATTATTTCCTTTCATGCTTTGTACAAACAAGGGTTTACCTTTTCATTTAATAATGAAGTTGGTTCTATTGATGCTTTCTTTAATAATGTTCTTTATTTTAAAGCATTACCTTGTGATGGTGTGTATGAAGCTGTATCTGTTATAGATAACTTAGGAAATAATGTTTTGTGTATTGATTCTATTAATAATAATAACTTGGATAAAGCATCATTATGGCATTGCCGTCTTGGACATATAAGCAAGAAACGCATAGGCCAACTCCAAAAGGATGGAGTCTTGGAGTCATTTGACCTAAAGTTAGATGATAGTTGCGAATCATGCTTACTTGGAAAGATGACAAAGTCACCCTTCACAGGTTCTTGTGAGAGGGGTGAAGGTTTGTTGGACCTTGTACACACGGATGTGTGTGGACCATTCAAACATGCCACAAGGGATGCTAATCGTTATTATTTGACTTTTACTGATGATTACAGTAGATATGGATATGTCTACTTGATCAAGCATAAGTCAGAGACTTTCGAAAGGTTTAAGGAATTTAAACAGGAAGTCGAGAATCAATTGGGCAGGAACATTCAGATGCTTCGATCCGATCGTGGTGGTGAGTATCTTAGTTTAGAGTTCCTCGAGTATCTAAGGGAATGTGGGATAGTCTCACAATTGACACCTCCCAGGACACCACAGTTGAATGGTGTGGCTGAGAGGCGTAATCGAACCTTGTTAGATATGGTTCGTTCCATGATGAGTCGAGCTTCGCTACCAATCTCATTCTGGGGGTATGCCTTAGAGACTACCGCCCATATCCTTAATCTAGTCCCTAGAAAGAAAGTTGCCAAAACTCCTCACGAGATGTGGACTGGTAAAGGACCCAAACTAGACCACATCAAGATTTGGGGATGCGAGGCTTTCGTGAAATGTGAGACTCATGATAAGCTCGAACCCCGAAGCGAGAGGTGTATTTTCATCGGCTACCCACATCAATCCTTTGGTTACCTCTTCTACATACCTAGTGAAAATGTGGTCTTTGTAGCTATGAGGGCTTTCTTTAGAGAGAGAGAGTTCATAAGCCAAGGAAACAGTGGGAGGCAAGTTGATCTTGAAGAAATTCAGGAGTCAAGCGGTGAAGGAACTTCAAACCCTAGCACTCAACTTGAGGAGGAAAATCCTGTTGAGCCAATTGACAAGTCTGTACCTCTGAGGCATTCCACAAGGGTTAGGAATGCTCCTAAGCATTACTATGGATTCCATATTACTGCAGAAGGAGATACACTTATCAGTGATGAGACACTGATAGGTCTGGATGAACCTAACAGTTACGCGGAAGCCATGGAAGGCCCTGAGTCAGCCAAGTGGAAAGAGGCGATGGACAGCGAAATACAGTCCATGTATGACAATCAAGTTTGGAAGTTGGTTGAGAATGTACTAGGTCGTAAGACAGTAGGGTGCAAA
This sequence comes from Lactuca sativa, assembly GCF_002870075.4. NCBI lineage: Eukaryota > Viridiplantae > Streptophyta > Magnoliopsida > Asterales > Asteraceae > Lactuca > Lactuca sativa. Next base: position 49,892,253 of record NC_056624.2, read on the forward strand.
TGGGACTTCAAGAAGAAGACCGACATGGATGGTAATGTACACACATATAAGGCTAGACTGGTTGCAAAGGGCTGCTCTCAAATTCCTGGAGTGGACTATGATGAGACCTTTTCCCCAGTAGCCAAGATTAAGTCTATTCGGGTTCTGTTGGCCATAGCTGCATTTCATGACTATGAAATATGGCAAATAGATGTCAAAACCGCTTTCCTTAATGGAAAGTTGGCTGAAGATGTTTACATGAGTCAGCCGGAGGGTTTTGTCAGCAACGAGTACCCTAATAGAGTGTGTAAGCTTGAGAAATCCATTTATGGATTGAAGCAAGCACCTCGCAGATGGAATCTTTGCTTTGATGAAAAGGTCAAGGAATTTGGCTTTTCTAGGAGTGAAGATGAGTCTTGCGTGTATGTGAAGGCTAGTGGGAGTATAGTTAGCTTTTTAGTGTTGAATGTGGATGACATACTACTCATAGGAAATGACATCCCAACCCTGTAGGAAGTTAAGTCCTGGCTTGGGAAGTGTTTCTCTATGAAGGACCTAGGAGAAGCTACCTATATTCTAGGGATAAGGATCTTGAGAGATCGGAGTAAAAGACTAATTGGACTTAGTCAGAGTACCTACTTGGATAAGGTGCTGAAGCGATTCAGGATGCAGGACTCCAAGAAAGGAGAGTTAGCCATCCAGAGTAATACCAGATTGAGTAAGACACAAAGCCCTAGCACTGAGGCTGAGATAACAGAAATGAGTCGAATACCTTATGCTTCGGCTGTAGGATCGATCATGTATGCTATGACGTGTACTCGACCTGATGTAGCCTTTACCCTGAGCATGGTTAGCAGGTATCAGGCGAACCCTGGCAAGGCACACTGGATTACGGTAAAGAATATCCTCAAGTACCTACGGAGGACTAAGGAATGGGTCCTTACCCTCGGTGGGAGTGATGACTTGAGAGTTGTAGGGTATAGTGATGCTAGTTTCCAGACTGATAGGGATAATTTCCGCTCTCAGTCGGGCTGGGTCTTTAGCCTAAATGGAGGAGCAATTTCTTGGAAGAGTTCCAAGCAAGAGACAGTGGCTGATTCAACTTGTGAATCAGAGTATATTGCAGCTAGCGAGGCGGCAAAGGAGGCTATATGGCTGAAGAACTTCATTGGAGACCTTGGAGTTGTACCAGCTATTAAAGAGCCAATGAAAATTTTCTGTGATAGTGAAAGTGCTGTTGCCTTAGCCAAGGAACCAAGGGATCACGGGAGATCCAGAAACATCGACAGAAAATATCATTTTATCAAACATCGAATAAAAGAAGGACTCCTCATGGCAAAGAGGGTATCATCGGATGAGAACCCAGCATATCCCCTCACGAAGGGACTGACTCGGGTTAAGCATCTTCAGCATGCTCGGAGCATAGGGCTGAAGGATGATATTAGATTTAGTAGTTAGATAACCCAGAAATTTGTAAAGTGTAATTGACATTAGATGATGAATAAAAGGTGTTTTATTTATGAGTAAAGTGTTGCTATCTCTTGTCGATCGTTTACTATATTTCTTTTGCATGTTTTGACTTCCAGAATAATTTTGTTTGGTATAACATATTATTCAAACCTCCACAGTCGGTCATATGTCGGAAGTAGGTATGAATCAAGACTGTCATGATTGGTTGCAGAGGTATAAGGTGTTGGACAAGGCTACAACAATCATGAGTGCTCATAAGTTCTAAGCATTGGACTCAACCCACGCTCACTGGAATCACTTCATGGAATTCTATCTCGAGTGATCATGAGACGGTAATATCATATAAGTCTTCAAACCTAGAGATATGATTTGTTACTTACAAGTTGGTTATGCATTGATTGTACGAAAACGCATTGGTAACTCGATGTTATAAAACGTGCTTTTGTGTGTAATTCAATGAGTGGTAGAACAAACATATGAGTCGAAGTTTTTCTATTCCTTCTTGGATTAGAAGCTAATATCTGGTCCCCTCGATGATTTTGTTTTGACCTATGTACCGGGCCCGGTCATAACTAAGTTGATGTGTTCAATTAAGTTCTCTGTCAAACAAATCGGAAATCGAGAAACAAACTGCTGGACAATAAGTAAGACATTGTTCCATGTATTTGTCCGGCTGATATCTAGAACGGAGGATTATATGATCCTTTATCTTAAATGGCGTACCATCATCTTCTCAGTTCCGAGAGACCTTGAAAGAGCTATGATTGTCGGTCGGTTCCTGAAGTACTGTAGTTATAGTTATTAGACTTATCCAAGTGGGAGACTGTTGGATAAGGTGTCTAAGTCCATAACTATTTCGGGTCAGTACTTGACCCGACCCGGCATGGTCCATTTGAGTGGCATGGCACCATGCAATTGGATAGACTAAATGAGAGTAATAACACTTGGAGATTATTAATATATTATAAGTTCTAATATATTAATAATATTATTTGATTAGTTTGATCAAGAATTAATTTAGAATTAATTAAGTGATCAAAGGATAACTAATTAAATATATGGGTTGATTATGTAAATCAACCATATCTTGTATAGTGGGCTAAGAGGCTCCATGGATTATCAAGTTGGGTTCCACCCATAGGATGCTCCATGGATGCTCCATGGGAGTTACAAACCCATGGGTCGTGGAAATGAAGAGTCATGACACATTAGGGTTTACATGGTGTAACCCTAGATGTGTCAACACTATATAAGGATCCCATTCTCCACCAAAATCGGCTACACATAAGAAACTAGAGGGCTTGGCCGATTTTAGGAAGTGTGTATTCTCTCAAAAGTCTTTCCAAGAGCAGTTGGTGTTGTGTGAAGCATTTGAGGCATCACACTTGGGGTGCTAGGCTCACAAGGTTTCAGGAACATAAGCAACAACAAGGTAAGTTATTCTATCTTTCATTCAAGTTAAAATTGTTCCCCATGTATGCTAGATAGGAATATAACCTTGGAAATTCAACTTTGCATGATAATTAGACTAACATAGATCCAAGGTTATTAGGGTTGCATGTACACTTAGGAAGTGTTAGAATGCTCAAAACCCATCAAGAGGGTCTATTTATACTTGTAGACTCCTTAAGGGTTTCAGCTTAAACCCTAGTTGGATAATCTTTCCTTAAAGAAATCCAAATCCATTCCTTAGATAACCTTGGACAATTTTAAGCTATCCCTAGCTTCTAGAATTCGTCCATCCTCTATCTAATAAGGATTTACAGTCTAAAGTGTAACTATCAAACAATTGACAGTTTATACCCTCTTATTTAATTAATCTCTTTAAGTCACCAAATTAATACTAATTATTTTATGACTTATATTAATCAAATAACAATATTATTATTCCTTATATTATTCTCATAATATATTAATAATATTTATTCTCTCATAATAAATCATCCTGTCAAGTTGCTATGGTGAAGGCAACCCAAAAGGATCATGCACAACCGAGTCAAACACTTGCCTAATATAGTTGCAGCCTTAGACACTATTCCAACAGTCTCCCACTTGGATAAGTCTAGTAACTATATGCACAAGTACAATCCGATTTGCAATCGTAGCTCTCAAAGACGCTGTCAAACTCTGATCTAATCAATTTTGTCCTTTAGATAAAGGATCGTATAGTCCTCTCTTAGATATCATGCTGACAATTCTATGGAATGATTAGTCAAGCCTTTAGGTTTCTCGATCTCCGATTTATTCGACATAGAACTTAATCGAACACATCAATTCAGTTCTGACCGGGCTCGGCACATAAGTCAAATCAAATCCTCGAGCGGCCGAGATATCACTTTTACCTTCTAAAATTTACAGATAAACTTCGACTTATATGCATTTACTTATTCATCAACCAACTATAAGCAACAATGCGTTTTATAACACCAAGTTACTAATGCGTTTTCGCATTATCAATGTACAACCAATTAACAAATAATAAACCATATATCTAGGTTTTAAGACTATATGATATTATCGTCATGCAATCACCCTTTTATATCATATTCCATAAGGTGATTCCAGCAAGCACGAGTTTGTTCCAATGCTCAAAACCAGTTCATAAGCACTCATGAACGTTGCAGCAACCCTTTGCTATGTCTAATACCATTTAGACAATCTACACACCAATTCATGACAATCTTCATTCATATCTACTTCCAACATATATGAACAATTGTGGACAATTTGAATAATTCGATTATTCTTAATAATTCAATTATTCTGGAAGTCAAAACATGCAAACTGAAACAATAATTAAACAATTAACATAATATAGTAACATTACTCATAAATAAAACTCCTTTATTTAATCATCAAATGTTAATTACATTTATCTATTACACGTTTCTAATACTATCTTATCTATGATAATATCATCCTTCAGCCCAATACTCCTAGCATGCTGCAAGTGCTTAACCCTACTCAGTCCCTTCGTAAGCAGATCTGCTGGGTTATCTTTTGATGATATCCTCTTTACTATGAGTTGTCCTTCTTCTACACGATGTCTGATAAAATGATATTTTCTGTCGATATGTCGTGATCTACTATGATCCCTCGGTTCCTTGGTCAAGGCAACCGCTCCTTCATTATCACAGAAAATCTCCATGGGCTCCTTTATGGCAGGTACAACTCCAAGGTCACCAATGAAGTTCTTCAGCCATATTGCCTCCTTCGATGCTTCGCTCACTGCAATGTACTCTGATTCACACGTTGAATCAGCCACGGTTTCCTGCTTGGAACTTTTCCAAGTCACTGCTCCTCCATTTAGGGTAAAGACCCAGCCTGACTGGGAACGGTAGTTGTCCCTGTCGGTCTGAAAGCTGGCGTCACTGTACCCTTGCACCTTCAAGTCATCACTCCCTCGAAGGACTAAGAACCATTCCTTCGTTCTCTGAAGGTACTTAAGGATATTTTTCACCGCAATCCAATAGGCCCTGCCAGGATTCCCTTGATATCGGCTAACCATGCTCAAAGCAAAGGCTACATCAGGGCGAGTACAAGTCATAGCATAGATGATTGAGCCAACTACGGAAGCGTATGGTACTCGGCTCATTTCTACTATTTCAGCTTCGGTACTCGGACTTTGAGTCTTACTCAACTTGGCATTACTTTGTATCGGTAATTCTCCCTTCTTCGACTTTTCCATACTAAAACGTTTTAGTACCTTCTCTAAGTAAGTGTTCTAACTAAGTCCTATTAGTCTCTTACTTCTTTCTCTCACTATCCTTATTCCCAAAATATAGGAAGCCTCTCCGAGGTCCTTCATAGTGAAGCACTTCCCGAGCCAGGACTTAACTTCCTGCAGAGTCGGGATGTCATTTCCTATGAGTAATATGTCATCGACATATAGAACGAGGAAGCTAACTATACTCCCACTGGCTTTGACATATACACATGATTCATCTTCGCTTCGTACAAACCCAAACTCTTTGACTTTCTCATCGAAACAAAGATTCCATCTGCGAGATGCTTGCTTAAGTCCATAAATGGACTTCTCAAGCTTACACACTCTATTCGGATGCTTCGGATCCATAAACCCCTCTGGCTGAGCCATGTAAACATCCTCAACCAACTTCCCATTATGGAAACCGGTCTTAACATCCATTTGCCAAATCTCATAATCATGAAATGCGACAATTGCTAGCATCACTCTAATAGATTTTATCTTCGCAACTGGTGAGAAAGTCTCATCATAGTCAACTTCGGGAGTTTGAGTAAAGCCCTTCGCGACCAATCGCGCTTTATATGTGTGTACTTTTCCATCCACGTCAGTCTTCTTCTTGAAGATCCATTTGCACCTAACGGCCTTACGTCCGGGCACATAATCAACCAAATTCCAACCTTGGTTGTCATACATGGATTGGATCTCGCTATCCATTGCCTCTTTCCATTTCGCAGACTCCGGGCCTGCCATGGCTTCCTTATAGCTATTAGGTTCATCAAGATTTATTAGTGTACCATCACTAATATACGTGTCCCCTTTGTTAGTAATATGAAAACCATAAAACTGGGGTTGAACTCTAACTCTATCAGAACGTCTAAGAGGTATTGATTCGTCAATTGGTTTAACCGGAGTTTCCTCCTCGGGTTGAGTGCCAGCAGTAGAGGTTCCTTCATCTATCGATTCTTGAATCTCTTCAAGCTCGATTTGCCTCCCACTGTCTCCTTGGCCTATGAGTTCTCGCTCTCGGAAAATTCCTCTCCTTGCAACGAAGACAACATTGTCCTTCGGTCTATAGTAGAGATATCCAAAGGATGTTTGCGGGTAGCCGATGAAAATACATCGTTCACTTCGAGGTTCGAGCTTGTCGTGAGTATCTCGTCTTACGAAAGCCTCGCAACCCCAAACCTTGATATGTGCCAACGAGGGAGCTTTCCCCGTCCACATCTCGTGAGGTGTTTTGGCAACCTTTTTAGTAGGGACTCGGTTAAGGATATGGGCGGCAGTCTCTAAGGCATACACCCAAAAATAGATAGGTAGTGAAGCACGACTCATCATAAAGCGAACCATATCCAATAAGGTTCGATTACGACTTTCTGCCACACCATTCAATTGTGGTGTCCTAGGTGGCGTCAATTGTGAAACTATTCCACACTCCTTGAGATAATCGTGGAATTCAAGACTTAGGTACTCTCCCCCTCGATCGGATCGAAGCATCTTGATTTTCCTGCCCAATTGATTCTCCACTTCATTCTTGAACTCTTTGAACTTTTCAAAAGTTTCTGACTTTTGCTTGATTAAGTAGATATACCTATATCTACTATAGTCATCGGTGAAAGTCACATACAAGCGGTTCCCATCCTTCGTGGTTGATCTAAATGGTCCACATACATCGGTATGTATTAGGTCCAACAGACCCTCACCCCTTTCACAAGAACCCGCGAAGGGTGACTTAGTCATCTTTCCAAGCAAACAAGACTAGCATGTGTCATCTTCCCTAAGGTCGAATGACTCCAACACTCCATCCTTTTGGAGTTGGGCTATGCGTTTCTTGTTGACATGTCCAAGGCGACAATTCCACAAGGATGCCTTATCCATACTATTGGAAGAATCTATATTCAAAACATCATTTCCTAAGTTATCAACAATCATAATAGTTTCATAAATTCCATTGCATGGTATAGCTTCAAAATAAAAGACACCATTCAGATAAGCTAAAATAGAACCATTCTCATTATTAAAAGAAAAGCTAAAACCTTGTCTAAATAAACCATGAAATGAAATGATGTTTCTAGCCATTTCTGGCGAATAGCAACAATTGTTCAAATCTAAACTTAAACCATTCCTAAGCACTAAAGAATACACTCCAATCTTGGTGACAGGCGACGATCTTCTGTTCCCCATGATTAGATTTATTCTTCCAGCCTCCACCTCCCTATTTCTTCTTAGTCCCTGCACATTAGAGCAAATGTGGTAACCACAACCGATATCAAGAACTCAAGAAATAGTGTGAGATGATTCATTAGATTTAATTGTATATATACCTGCGAAAGACAGCTTGATCTTTCCTTCCTTGATGGCTTGCAGGTACTCTGGGCAGTTTCTCTTCCAATGTCCTATCTTGTGGTAGTGGTGGCACTCTGCCTCCTTTGGGTTAGGGCAGCGCTTAGCATGATCAACTTTGGTCCCACTAGAATAGGCACCATCTCGGGCTTTAACCTTACGATAGTTCTTAGACAAAGCCTTCCTCTTCTTTCCCTTTCCTTGTCCAATAGCCAAGACAGGAGTAGCGGGTGGATTGGGAGTTGGTGCAGCAGACTTTTCCTTGAAATTGCTCTCAGCGACCCTCAAGAGACCTTGGAGTTTGCTTAGGGTGACCTCCTCTTTGTTCATGTGGTAGGTCATCCTAAATTGATTGTAGCTCGGAGGAAAAGAGTGAATCACCATGTCGATCGCCAAGTCTTCCCCAAAGTCAACATTCAACTTGCGAAGCGCGGTCGACATACCTTTGCATCTTTTGCAGGTGCACGGTAAGAGACTCTCCATGACCCATCTTAGCGGAAATCATGTTAGTGAAAATCTCATAACTCTCTTGTCTCGCATTTTGGTGGTATCTCTCCAATAAGTCTTGATGCATCTCGTACGGGTACATCTTAGCGGAAATCATGTTAGTGAAATCATGATGCAATGTACCTTCGTTGCATCGCGCTCATGAGTTTCAAAAGCGTTCATTTCAGCCGGAGTAGCGATTTCAGGGTTAATCTTCTCGAGCTTCTCATCGAGGACATACTCTTTATCCTCATAGCGAGTAATGGTGCGAATGTATCATATCCATTCGCTAAAGTTCGTTCCATCGAAAGTGACCTTTTTGACAAAGGCTCATCAATGTGAAAGAACTAGCAGCAGTGTTGTTTACGTTTGACATCTACAAATAGAAAGGACAAAGATAGATTAGAATATGAATCCCTAATTATCACCCAATAAGAAAAATTAGGGCTAGGATCCAACAGCAATATTTACATATTAGAAAAGGGATTCCGTAATCCAACATGCAAATAATATGAAGGTAAGTGAATGACGATTCATGAATTCTCCACCACAAAAACATAACTTTAAGTCCTAAATGTATTGAGAATTCCTAGGTTCGGATGAGATTCATTGAAACTATTCACTGGCATGTTTAAATCTCGATATGCCCCTCTTGTTTGTGACTGGGATAACGAGGATCACAAAGCGAGTGTGAATTACCATGCAAATTCACATGGTGCCTTCATTGTAACGATCACCTATTCGATGTGCCGGTAAACCACACACGCTCCATCGAACTATGATAAACAATGAAGCACCCTTTGCCACCTTTGCTTAGAACCAATTAGTGCGTCGGTAAACCACACACGCTCCACTAACTTCTTAGCAAGGGTGCAAAGTGTAATTTCATGGGATTGCATCAATTCATTTTCCTAAAGTAACTAACATTGGGAAATTTTAAAAATATGTAGTTACTTTATATTTCTTATTATACTTTTTAATGAGAGGATGAGGTTGCCGTATCCTACCCGTTCGGCTAACGACCCTCCACCGATCAAGCAAGCGGTGGGTGTGAGTGTACACTCATTAAGCGCCATTTTATAGGCTGCAACCTTATACCCACCTTATAGATCAGCTTCGTGAATGAGGCCTACTAACGGTAAGACTAGCATTTTAGTTATACATACATACATATATATATATATATATATATATATATATATATATATATATATATAGATATATATATATATATATTAATCTTGTAATATTATACTAGTATAGGGTTGTATTTTAAACTTTTAAAATCTAGGGTTTGAAATTTAAATTGTCTAAATTAAAACTTTTAATCAAAAAACATAAATTTCAAAACTTGAGGAAAAGTTTTAAAACATTTAAAACATGGAGGATCAAATAACAAATAATTTTAATCAACAATTAATTCCATAATTATCTATATTTGATTTATTCAAGATTTCTTATAAGATAATTACCAATTTAATCAAAATAATTAATTAATTATCATAAAAGGAAATTAAATATTTTATTAGTTGATAAATATCTTTAATTAGATCAAGATTATAGTCATATATATAAAAAAATCGGATTAGGGTTGATCTAATATGATTAAGGTAAGGTTTCCATAAGATAATCATCAAGAAATCCCGAATCTGGCCATTCCTGACGCTTGGACTCGCCGAGTGCACCAAGGGACTCGCCGAGTCCACTATGGGACTCACCGAGTCCATGACTCAGAAACATAAAAATCGAATTTTGCAGTTAAGAATCATACAAACAAGCAACAATTTCATGGAAACCAAGCTAGTCTCTGATACCACTGATGGGTTTTAGCCATAAGAACTTTCCTATGTGCGCATGCAAAACCCTAATGCTCGGATCTAGGCTTTCTAATTAAACATGCTTTGAATCAAAGACTTATAATGACTAATTAGGTATAAGAACAATACAAAATCAGATCTAGAAGTTTACCTTTGAATCTCTTGTTTGATCTTGTTGTCTTGGAGCTCTAGAGTCACAATTGTCACTCCTCTAATGGCTTACAAACACCAACTAGCAAGGAGGATGATTTGAGAGAGAGGAGAGGGGAGGAAATTCGGCCAGGGGTTCTCTACTTGAGATGAGATGCCGAATTCCCTTGGCCAGAGGGTCTATTTATACTTGTAGACTCCTTAAGGGTTTCAGCATAAACCCTAGTTGGATAATCTTTCCTTAAAGCAATCCAAATCCATTCCTTAGATAACCTTGGACGATTTTAAGCTATCCCTAGCTTCTAGAATCCGTCCATCCTCTATCCAATAAGGATTTACAGTCTAAAGTGTAACTATCAAACAATTGACAGTTTATACCCTCATATTTAATTAATCTCTTTAAGTCACCAAATTAATACTAATTAATTTACGACTTATATTAATCAAATAACAATATTATTATTCCTTATATTATTCTCATAATATATTAATAATATTTATTCTCTCATAATAAATCATCCTGTCAAGTTGCTATGGTGAAGGCAACCCAAAAGGACCATGCACAACCGGGTCAAATATTTGCCTAATATAGTTGCAGCCTTAGACACTATTCTCACACCTTTACCATCAGAGGAAGGCCAATGTGGCGGCCGACGCACTTAACCGCAAGGCAACGCCGATCAGGGGTATCTGTCTGAGGATGACAGTGGTGACTTCGCTGTTGGAGCGGATTCGGGAGGACCAAACGAAGGCCATGAAGGAGGAACATTGGAAGAGGGAGCGGATTGTGGGGCATGTTTCCTCCTTCGACTATGACAGTCGAGGATTACTCACACTACACCGTAGGGTGTGGGTGCCATACCACGGGGGTGTGCGCCATGTTTTGATGGAGGAGGTGCACAAATCTCGATTCTCCATTCATCCTGGGGCGACGAAGATATATAGGGATCTTCGTCTAGACTATTGGTGGCCCTGCATGAAGCGGGATGTGGCATGGTACGTGGAGTGGTGCTTGACCTGCAGGAAGGTCAAGGCCGAGCATCAGAGACCTCACGGCAAAATGCAGTCTTTGGATATTCCGTTGTGGGAATGGGAAGACATCACGATGGATTTTATCACAAAGCTTCCCAGGACCGCACGGTGAGTGGATTCGATCTGGGTCATTGTCGATCGATTGACCAAGAGTGCCCATTTTATCCCGATTAAGGAGAGTATTTTGGCCGAGAAGTTGGCCGACATCTATATCCGGGAAGTGGTGGCGCGGTATGGGGTGCCCGTTTCTGTGATTTCAGACAAGGATGTGTTGTTCACTTCCAGGCTTTGGAAGAAGTTTCATGACGAGCTGGGTACTCGTCTGCATTTTAGCACAACCTTTCACCCGCAGAAGGATATGCTGCGAGCATGCGTGCTGGACTTCGGAGGCAGTTGGGATACCTACCTTCCATTGGCAGAGTTCTCCTACAATAATAGCTATCATGCGAATATTGACAGCCCTTCCTTCGAGATGCTGTGTGGGAGGAGGTGTAGGACCCCGATATGTTGGGGCGTGGTTGGCCAGAGGGTAATGGGGAGCCCCGAGGTAGTGCTCTATATGAGAGAGAAGATTCAGCAGGTCCGGAGTAGGCTTCAGACTGCTCAGACTCGGCAGAAGAGCTATGCTGATGAGCGTCGATCAGACCTGGAGTTCCAGGTCGGGGATATGGTCCTTCTAAAGGTGTCGCCATGTAAAGGAATTATCCGATTCAGGAAACGGGGCAAGTTGGGCCCCAGGTACATTGGATCGTTCAGGGTTATAGCCCGGGTGGGCAAGGTGGCGTATAGGCTAGATCTGCCAGCCGAACTCAGTCAGATGCACGTCACTTTCCATGTTTCTCAGCTGCGAAAGTGCTTGGAAGACGACTCAGTAGTGGTACCCTTGTAGGACATTCAGGTTGATGGCAGCCTGAATTACATTGAGCGACCTGTAGCAATCCTCAACCGGAAGTCAAAGTATTTGAGGAACAAGAGGGTGGAGCTCGTAAAGGTGCAATGGCAGCACCGGAAGGGCTCAGAATGGACTTGCGAGCCGGTGGACGAGATGATGGAGCATTACCCCAAGTTGTTTCAGGAACGAGGAACAGACTTCGAGGACGAAGTCTAAAATAAGTTGGGAGATTTGTAGTACCTGGTTCTTCGTACGTATTCTTTCTATTAATTATTTAAATATTTTGCATTTTGGCCTTGGACTCAGCGAGTTGAAGGACCAACTCGCCGAGTAGAAGTGGGATGGGACGCGGGACTTAAGTTATGGACTCGACGTGTTGGATCCCGGACTCGACGAGTAGGCTCTGGTTGGACCAAAACCCTAATCTGAAGGTTTGCACCCTATTTAAGCAACCTTATACAACCTCCACCATCCCTTATGCTCCCATAAACCCTCTATAAAAACCCTAGCCGTTGTTGAAGCAATCTATGTCATTTTGGTGGATTTTGGTGTTGGTAATCTTAAGAAGGAAGGAGAAGGGATTAAGGAAACAAGAGGAGACCAGAGGGGTACGAGTTTGTGCTTCATCTTCAGTCCATAGAAGGTATAAAGTTGCTAACTTGCTTGTTCAATTGCTAGATCCCATCGTGTGGAGATTTAGGGCTTTCATAAGCCATTCTAGGTAACCAACCATGAATGCAAGCATGGTTGTGGATAAGCCTTCGGATCTAGGTCCTTTGAGGGGTCACAAGGCAGAAAGTGGGTCCTTTTACACCCAAAGAAGACTCCATGCAACCCAAGAACTTGTTTTAGGACCTTTTAACCTCAAACTCCCATGCAAGCACATAAAGTTTGTAACTTTACATGCTAGATCGATTGTAGAGGCTTGGATCTATCTTATGATCAAGGGTTGTACATCATAAATCAAAGATTTAGTGAATGGACATGACCGACTCGACAAGTCCATCCTTGGAACTCGACGAGTCCAAGGCTTTGAGTCCCATATCTGTTGAGGGTCAAAAGGACCCAGTTGAGTGTTGGAAGGGTGGTAATCGGTTAGAAAGAGTGCCCAAACGCATTGGACGTAATTTTAGACCTGGAGTTCATGGGACTCGACGAGTACTAGAAAAGACTCGGCGAGTCCAAGGAAATCTTCTTAAGATCAAAGATGAACTTGACGAGTTGTTCATACAACTCGGCGAATCGAGGACAGGACGTGTTCATCAGATGAAGGTGGACTCGATGGGTGTTCATACAACTCAGCGAGTCGGATGAGTTTCATGCGATGTTCATATGAGAAAGGAACCCTTCGAGTAGATGTCAAACTCGACAATTAGAGACGTAGTTAAGGAAGAGTAAAGGGTGTTGGGTTTTGAGCATTCTAACACTTCCTAAGTGTACATGCAACCCTAATAAACCTTGGATCTATATTTGTCTAATACATGCAAAATTTTATTTTCCAAGGTTTATAACCTATCTAGCATGGCATGGGGAACTTTTAAACATAAAAGAGCTAGATGAAATTACATACCTTTTATTGATTGTTGATTCCGTGGAGTTTGAGAGCCAAGCACCAATCATGTGAATGCCTCAAATGGAAATCACAAATCACCACAAACTTGGACAATGTATGAGAGAGTATACTAACACTTAGAAATCGAGCACCACTATTACACACAAACTAGGGTGTCATTTCATGCAACATAAGCTTGTTTATATAGTGTGCATGGTTAGGGTGACGCCTTCAAGATACTTTCCCTTGGTACCCATCGAAAGGGACTTCCTCTTTTTCCCTTTGCCTTGCCCGATAGCCAAAACAGGGGTAGAAGTTGGAGTAGGAGTAGTAGAGGTAACAACCGATTTGCCCTTAAGACCACTTTCGGCGGTCTTCATAAGTCCTTGAAGTTTTCTCAGAGTGACTTCCTCCTTGTTCATATGATATGTCATACGAAATTGGTCATAACAAGAAGGTAAGGAGTGCAAAATGATGTCGATTGCCAACTCCTCAGGAAAGTTCACATTCAACTTGAGCAAACGGTCCACATACCTTTGCATCTTCTGCATGTGGCCCGTGACAGATTCACTATCCTTCATTCGGGTTGTTATCATGGAGGAGATTATTTCATACCACTCCTGACGAGCACTCTGATGGTACCTTTCCATAAGGTCTTGGTGCATCTCAAAAGGGTAGAAGTCCTCGTAGGACTTTTGGAGCTCTGTTGTCATTGTGGGCATCATGATACATGCTACCTTAGTAGCATCCCTCTCATGTGTCCTAAATTCGGCGATCTCCTCAGGAGTAGCAGTGGACTCATGAAGCTCTTTTAACTCCTTATCGAGAACATACTCCTTGTCCTCATAACGAGTCACCATCCTGATGTTCCTAATCCAATCCATGAAGTTGGAACCATCAAAGATGACTCTTCCTCAAAGGTTCATGAGAGACAAAGAGCCAGTTGGGTTAGAGCCCGGAGCATTGTTGTTGGAAGACATCTGAAAAGAAGAAAAGAAGTTTAGATTAGATATATAGAGTCCTTAATAAGACACCCAAATGTAATATTAAGGCTAGGACCCAATCACAATATATTATACTTAGAAGAGGTATGTCGTAGTCTAAGTAATAACATATTTGAAAGGTAGGTGAATGACGATTCACCAATTTCCACCACGAAAAATGAAATGAAATATTAATTTTTAATTGGATTTGAAATTCCTAGATTCTTTTAAGATTCATTGAACTTTTCAATGGCATGTTTCAGTCTCGATTGTGCCCTTTATGTTTTGCGACTGGGATGCCGAGGATCACAAAACAAGGTGTGAATAACCATACCAATTCACATGGTACCCTTAATATTATCACCTAATCAATGTGCCGGTAAACCACACGCGCTCCACCGATCTATGATAAACATTAAGTCACCCTTTGTGGTCCTTACTAGTCCAAGTTAGTGTGCCGGTAAACCACAGACGCTCCACCAACGACTTGGTAAGGTACAAAGTGTGACTTCCATGGGCTAGCACCAAATTCACATTTTTCCTAAAGTAACTAAGATTGGGAATTAAAAGGTTTAGTTACTTTATAATAATAATTATACTTTTAATGAGAATTTAAAGTCATTGTCCTACCCGTTCGGCTAATGACCCTCCACCGATCAAGGAAGCGGTGGGTGAGAGTGGACACCCATTAAGTCGTCATTTTATAGGCAACAACCTTATACCCCCTTATAGACCGGCTTCGTGAATGAGGCCTACTAACGGTAAAACGACTTATTCTTATACATATATATATATATGTATATATATATATATATATATATATATAATATTAACCATTAATGTTATAAATAGTATAAGTCTTAAATTTTAACTATTAAAACTCTAACGGTTGGAATTAAAGTTTATTAAAGTTTGTGAAACTTTTCAAATTCCAAAACTTGAGGGCAAGTTTTGAAACTCTTCAAAACTTTTCATTACATAACTTATGAATTAAAGGTTCATAAAAATGAAGACTCTTCATTTTTATGTAACTTATGTGTTTTTAATGTATGTTTAAAAGAAGTGACCTTTGGATTTCCATAACTTGAGGACAAATTATGGATTCCATAAAAACACATAAATGATCAAGAATTAATCCTAAACAATTCAGCAAATAATTCCTATCATCTTCTAAATTCATAATAACATGAACATGATCATCAAAGGTTCAAGAAATATATGAACACATATAAAGCATGAAATTTTAATATAAGCCATTGTAAATGGATTAGAACTACAATTACACCAACTAAAATAAGTTTTAAAACATCAAAAGAGTTTAGGGTAATGTTTCTAGTCCATTTCCAGAAGCAAAAGTCGAAAATATGCATTCTGAACCTTCTACTCGCCGAGTGCATGAACCTACTCGGTGAGTAGGATGAATTTACTCATGAACTCGGCGAGTCCCCCCATGGACTCGGCGAGTCCATCATGCAGACAACAAAAATTTCGACTTTCTTCACTATTTTGCATCAAGTATCAAACAAACAAGCCTAGGCTCTGATACCACTGTTGGGTTTTGAGCATTCTAACACTTCGTAAGTGTACATGCAACCCTAATAAACCTTGGATCTACGTTTGTCTAATACATGCAAAATTTTATTTTCCAAGGTTTATAACCTATCTAGCATGGCATGGGGAACTTTTAAACATAAAAGAACTAGATGAATTACATACCTTTTGTTGATTGTTGATTCCTTGGAGTTTGAGAGCCAAGCACCAATAATGTGAATGCCTCAAATGAAATCACAAATCACCACAAACTTGGAAAATGTATGAGAGAGTATACTAACACTTACAAATTGGCCACCACTATTACACACACACTAGGGTGTCATTTCATGCAACATAAGCTTGTTTATATAGTGTGCATGGTTAGGGTGAAACCCTAATAACCGATGTCTTTTCCTCTTCCAAGGATCCATGGGTTAAAAGCTCCATGGATCATCCATGGACTTCCATACAAGCTTAGTCCATTAACAAATGAGTGTTAGCCTACACTATATAAATACAATAGCTCAGGATTTAATTAGTCTTCCTTTTAATCACTAAATTAATTCATAATTAATTTAAGATTAAAATTAATTAAATAGCATGACTTAATATTAATATATTATAACTTATAATATATTAATAAATCGTAAGTATACAATTCTCATAAAATTATCCATAAATAGTTTGGATGAAGTGCAACCCAAATGGACCATGTCGGGTCTGGTCAAGCATATACGAAATAAGTTATGGACTTAGACACCTTATCCAAAACAATGAGTATTGTTATTTTGATAGTTGCTGCTCTCATAACATGGTCGGGCGAAAGGCGAATTTAAGAGACTATCGAAATTTAGATAATGTAGGAGTAGTGAAGTTTGGCAACAATCGAAAATGCAGTATGAAAGGACATGACAAGGAGGTGAATGGAAAATTTATTGTAAATAAAGTGGCATATGTCGAAGGCCTACAACATAATTTTGTGAGTGTTTTGCAACATGTTGTGGGCACTAGCAATCAAGTTGTCTTCGAAGAAGAAGGAAGTGTAATCTCTAACAAAGAAAAAAAAGAATTTCTTCTTACATAAAAAAGAAAAGGAGATATGTTTACACTTGACATGAAGCCTATAGTTGGTGTTCCCTCTATATGTCTACTATCGAAAGCTTCATCAAATCTTAGCTGGTTATGGCATCGTCGTCTCTCCCATCTGAATTTCAAGAATCTCAACAAGTTGGTTATACATGATCTTGTTCCTAGCTTACCTATATTAAATTTTGATAATGATTCGTTTCGTGCTGCATGTGAACAGGGAGATCAACGTCGTCAAGGTCATCCGATTGTCATCGAATCCAAGATCATCGTACCTTTGGAACTTTTTCACGTTGACCTACGTGGAACTTCGATTGTTGAGACTCTCAATAAGAAGAAGTATATATTGTTCATTATTGATCATTTTTTAAGATTTACTTAAGTATTCTTTCTTCATTAGAAGACTGAAACGGATCAAGTGATGACAGATTTTATCAAACACCTTGAATCAAGTTTAAGGAAGAAAGTTTAAGGAATCAAAAGTGACAATGCTTTAGAATTCAAAAATCAAATTTTGTATTCATTCTTGGCTGGATTGGGGATTTCACATAACTTTTCATCGCCATAAACACCGCAACACATTGGTGTTGTCGAAATGATGAATTGTTCTCTATGTGAAGGTGCAAGAACAATGCCTGACGTATATGAATCTGGTTCAATATCTTTGGCAGAAGTTGTTTAGACGGTGTGTTTTACACAAAATCATTCTTTCATTCATCGTTGTTTTAACATCACCCCTTATGAGATCGTTAACAATCCAAAGACTAATGTTAGATTTTTTCATGTTTTTGGATGCATAAGCTTTATCATGAATCTCAAAGATAATCTTTCTAAATTTCTGTCAAAAGTTAATGAAGGAATTTTCTTGGCATACTCGGATAATTTTGTTGCATATTGGATATTTAATAAAAAAAAGATTGAGGAAATGTACAATCTTACTTTCGATGACTTTCACGTCGAACATGTCGAACAAACATTCCCTTAAAAGCCAATAATCTCCTATATGAATGGTGATTCGGAAGTTTTGAATTATTTGATATTGAATATGATTTGACTTTTGGTATTCCAGACAGAGCTATAGATGTTGTAATCCATACTTATTACAATTGTATTCATGAAGAATCAAAGCATTCAGATGATTCTATGGTTACTGGGGAAGTTCTTGATTCTCAGCTTACCTCGAAATCTCCAGTGAATATTGAAAGCACACCAGTTTTGAAGGATGATCATGCGGAGGGGGAGCACCTGATTTTGATGCCACATGATCATATTCATGATTCAACTGTTGTGGGGGAGCATGATCAAAATACACAACAGTTTGAGGGGGAGTATTTACAGGAAAATGATGAAGTCGAGGGAGAGAATCTCAATTCCAGTTCATTTGTTGAGGGGGAGCTAAATTGGTTAATTCCTGATGATTTAACTAATTAAACAAACCAATTTCATGATGTTATTTATAATGTTTCGGATGCAGGTGAAGCTTCTGAAATAGATGATATATTCGAAGATGTACCTTTAGATTTTGGTCCGGTATATCCACCAATGGATAAATAGACACGTACCCCTCCAAAGGAACAGGTTCCTGGTGATACACTTGTTGGATTCGTGACGCGATCACAAATTCGAGGTAAGAATGAAGTACTTAATGTTCACTAGAAATACTGTGCATTCATTGTATTTATTTCGAAACATGAATCCAAAACAATAAATGTTGCATTACAACACTCTGATTGTGATATTGCAATGCAATCTGAACTCACAAAATTTTAATGTAACAAAGATTGAAGGTTAATTCCTAAACCATGTGATGTTGCATTAATTTGTTCGAAATGTATTTCTTAGAATAAGACTATTAAAGAAGGTATATCGATTCGCAACAAGGCGAGATTAGTTATTAAAGGTTATTCTCAACAAGAAGGAGTAGATTATGAGGAACCTTTTGCCCCTATCCAAAGACCCGAGGCTGTTAGAATTTTTCTTTCCTAAGCAACACATAAAGATTTCGACATATATCAAATGTACGTTAAATGTGCCTTCCTAAACGGTGTATTGGAGTAAACAGTCTACGTCAAACAACCACAGGGTTTTATCAACAATAAATATCAAGATTATTATTATGTTGTCGATAAGGCAGCTTATGGGTTGAGACAAGCACCTCATGCTTGGTATGAAAACTTAATCAATTTTTTGAAAATTTCTTAATTTAAACAAGGACTAGTTGATCCCACATTATTTCGAAAGAAAGTTGGAAATCACCCGATGCTTGTTCAAGTCTATGTTGATGATATAATTTTTCCTTCAACTGATCCTTGGTTGTCGAAAGAATTTGAAGATTTAATGAAAAGTAAGTTCGAAATGAGCATGATGGAAAAATAAATAATTTTCTTGGTTTACGTATTCTTCAGAGAAGGGAAGGCAGCTTCATAAATCAAGAAAAATACATGCACAACATGCTAGATTGATTTGGAATGACGAATAGCAAAAAATTGGAAGTATTGATGGCAGTTGGCACATGCTTGAATCCTTCATTGGACAAGCAAGCAGTGGACTTAACTATATATCGAAGCATGATAGGTTCGCTTTTATACTTAACTACGAGCCCCCCTAACATCATCTTTGTTGTGTGTAACTGTGTCAGGTATCAATCAATCCCAAAAGAACCCCACCTTTTGCTATCTTAAAGGAAAACTTTCATTGGGTCTTTGGTATCCTTCGAGGACAATATTATTTGTTCAATCTTTTTCAAACGCAGACCTAGGTGGATGTCAACTGGATCGCAAAAGCACAACAAGTGGATATCAGTTGTTGGATGCAAAGTTAACCAATTTTTTGAAAATTTCTTAATTGAAACAACAACCAGTTGATCCCACATTATTTCGAAAGAAAGTTGGAAATCACCTGATGCTTGTTCAGGTCTATGTTGATGATATAATTTTTCCTTCAACTGATCCTTGGTTGTCGAAGGAATTTGAAGATTTAATGAAAAGTAAGTTCGAAATGAGCATGATGGAAAAATAAATAATTTTCTTGGCTTACGTATTTGTCAGAGTAGAGAAGGCAAATCCATAAATCAAGAAAAATACATGCACAACATGCTAGATTGATTTGGAATGACGAATAGCACAAAACTGGAAGTATCGATGGTAGTTGGCACATGGTTGAATCCTTCGTTGGACGAGCAAGCAATGGACTTAACTATATATCGAAGCATGATAGGTTCGCTTTTATACTTAACTCCGAGCCCCCCTGACATCATCTTTGTTGTGTGTAACTGTGTCAGGTCTCAATCAATCCCAAGACAACCCCATCTTTTGCTCTCTTAAAGGAAAACTTTCATTGTGTGTTTGGCATCCTTCGAGGACAATATTATTTGTTCAATCATTTTCAAACACAGACCTAGGTGGATGTCAACTGGATCACAAAATCACAATAACTGGATGTCAGTTGTTGGATGCAAACTTAACCAATTTTTTGAAAATTTCTTGTTTTAAACAAGGACCAATTGATCCCACATTATTTCGAAAGAAAGTTGGAAATCACCCGATGCTTGTTCAAGTCTATGTTGATGACATAATTTTTCCTTCAACCGATCCTTGGTTGTCGAAAGAATTTGAAGATTTAATGAAAAGTAAGTTCGAAATGAGCATGATGGAAAAATAAATAATTTTCTTGGTTTACGTATTCGTCAGAGCAGGGAAGGCAGCTTCATAAATCAAGAAAAATACATGCACAACATGCTAGATTGATTTGTAATGACGAATAGCAAAAAACTGGAAGTATCGATGGCAGTTAGCACATGCTTGAATCCTTCATTGGACAAGCAAGCACTGAACTTAACTATATATCGAAGCATGATAGGTTCGCTTTTATACTTAACTACGAGCCCCCCTGACATCATCTTTGTTGTGTGTAACTGTGTCAGGTATCAATCAATCCCAAAAGAACCCCACCTTTTGCTATCTTAAAGGAAAACTTTCATTGGGTCTTTGGTATCCTTCGAGGACAATATTATTTGTTCAATCTTTTTCAAACGCAGACCTAGGTGGATGTCAACTGGATCGCAAAAGCACAACAAGTGGATATCAGTTGTTGGATGCAAAGTTAACCAATTTTTTGAAAATTTCTTAATTGAAACAACAACCAGTTGATCCCACATTATTTCGAAAGAAAGTTGGAAATCACGTGATGCTTGTTCAGGTCTATGTTGATGATATAATTTTTCCTTCAACTGATCCTTGGTTGTCGAAGGAATTTGAAGATTTAATGAAAAGTAAGTTCGAAATGAGCATGATGGAAAAATAAATAATTTTCTTTGCTTACGTATTTGTCAGAGTAGAGAAGGCAAATCCATAAATCAAGAAAAATACATGCATAATATGCTAGAATGATTTGGAATGGCGAATAGCACAAAACTGGAAGTACCGATGGCAGTTGGCACATGCTTGAATCCTTCGTTGGACGAGCAAGCAATGGACTTAACTATATATCGAAGCATGATAGGTTCGCTTTTATACTTAACTCCGAGCCCCCCTGACATCATCTTTGTTGTGTGTAACTGTGTCAGGTCTCAATCAATCCCAAGACAACCCCATCTTTTGCTCTCTTAAAGGAAAACTTTCATTGTGTGTTTGGCATCCTTCGAGGACAATATTATTTGTTCAATCATTTTCAAACGCAGACCTAGGTGGATGTCAACTGGATCACAAAATCACAACAACTGGATGTCAGTTGTTGGATGCAAACTTAACCAATTTTTTGAAAATTTCTTGTTTTAAACAAGGACCAATTGATCCCACATTATTTCGAAAGAAAGTTGGAAATCACCCGATGCTTGTTCAAGTCTATGTTGATGACATAATTTTTCCTTCAACCGATCCTTGGTTGTCGAAAGAATTTGAAGATTTAATGAAAAGTAAGTTCGAAATGAGCATGATGGAAAAATAAATAATTTTCTTGGTTTACGTATTCGTCAGAGCAGGGAAGGCAGCTTCATAAATCAAGAAAAATACATGCACAACATGCTAGATTGATTTGTAATGACGAATAGCAAAAAACTGGAAGTATCGATGGCAGTTAGCACATGCTTGAATCCTTCATTGGACAAGCAAGCACTGAACTTAACTATATATCGAAGCATGATAGGTTCGCTTTTATACTTAACTACGAGCCCCCCTGACATCATCTTTGTTGTGTGTAACTGTGTCAGGTATCAATCAATCCCAAAAGAACCCCACCTTTTGCTATCTTAAAGGAAAACTTTCATTGGGTCTTTGGTATCCTTCGAGGACAATATTATTTGTTCAATCTTTTTCAAACGCAGACCTAGGTGGATGTCAACTGGATCGCAAAAGCACAACAAGTGGATATCAGTTGTTGGATGCAAAGTTAACCAATTTTTTGAAAATTTCTTAATTGAAACAACAACCAGTTGATCCCACATTATTTCGAAAGAAAGTTGGAAATCACGTGATGCTTGTTCAGGTCTATGTTGATGATATAATTTTTCCTTCAACTGATCCTTGGTTGTCGAAGGAATTTGAAGATTTAATGAAAAGTAAGTTCGAAATGAGCATGATGGAAAAATAAATAATTTTCTTTGCTTACGTATTTGTCAGAGTAGAGAAGGCAAATCCATAAATCAAGAAAAATACATGCATAATATGCTAGAATGATTTGGAATGGCGAATAGCACAAAACTGGAAGTACCGATGGCAGTTGGCACATGCTTGAATCCTTCGTTGGACGAGCAAGCAATGGACTTAACTATATATCGAAGCATGATAGGTTCGCTTTTATACTTAACTCCGAGCCCCCCTGACATCATCTTTGTTGTGTGTAACTGTGTCAGGTCTCAATCAATCCCAAGACAACCCCATCTTTTGCTCTCTTAAAGGAAAACTTTCATTGTGTGTTTGGCATCCTTCGAGGACAATATTATTTGTTCAATCATTTTCAAACGCAGACCTAGGTGGATGTCAACTGGATCACAAAATCACAACAACTGGATGTCAGTTGTTGGATGCAAACTTAACCAATTTTTTGAAAATTTCTTGTTTTAAACAAGGACCAATTGATCCCACATTATTTCGAAAGAAAGTTGGAAATCACCCGATGCTTGTTCAAGTCTATGTTGATGACATAATTTTTCCTTCAACCGATCCTTGGTTGTCGAAAGAATTTGAAGATTTAATGAAAAGTAAGTTCGAAATGAGCATGATGGAAAAATAAATAATTTTCTTGGTTTACGTATTCGTCAGAGCAGGGAAGGCAGCTTCATAAATCAAGAAAAATACATGCACAACATGCTAGATTGATTTGTAATGACGAATAGCAAAAAACTGGAAGTATCGATGGCAGTTAGCACATGCTTGAATCCTTCATTGGACAAGCAAGCACTGAACTTAACTATATATCGAAGCATGATAGGTTCGCTTTTATACTTAACTACGAGCCCCCCTGACATCATCTTTGTTGTGTGTAACTGTGTCAGGTATCAATCAATCCCAAAAGAACCCCACCTTTTGCTATCTTAAAGGAAAACTTTCATTGGGTCTTTGGTATCCTTCGAGGACAATATTATTTGTTCAATCTTTTTCAAACGCAGACCTAGGTGGATGTCAACTGGATCGCAAAAGCACAACAAGTGGATATCAGTTGTTGGATGCAAAGTTAACCAATTTTTTGAAAATTTCTTAATTGAAACAACAACCAGTTGATCCCACATTATTTCGAAAGAAAGTTGGAAATCACGTGATGCTTGTTCAGGTCTATGTTGATGATATAATTTTTCCTTCAACTGATCCTTGGTTGTCGAAGGAATTTGAAGATTTAATGAAAAGTAAGTTCGAAATGAGCATGATGGAAAAATAAATAATTTTCTTTGCTTACGTATTTGTCAGAGTAGAGAAGGCAAATCCATAAATCAAGAAAAATACATGCATAATATGCTAGAATGATTTGGAATGGCGAATAGCACAAAACTGGAAGTACCGATGGCAGTTGGCACATGCTTGAATCCTTCGTTGGACGAGCAAGCAATGGACTTAACTATATATCGAAGCATGATAGGTTCGCTTTTATACTTAACTCCGAGCCCCCCTGACATCATCTTTGTTGTGTGTAACTGTGTCAGGTCTCAATCAATCCCAAGACAACCCCATCTTTTGCTCTCTTAAAGGAAAACTTTCATTGTGTGTTTGGCATCCTTCGAGGACAATATTATTTGTTCAATCATTTTCAAACGCAGACCTAGGTGGATGTCAACTGGATCACAAAATCACAACAACTGGATGTCAGTTGTTGGATGCAAACTTAACCAATTTTTTGAAAATTTCTTGTTTTAAACAAGGACCAATTGATCCCACATTATTTCGAAAGAAAGTTGGAAATCACCCGATGCTTGTTCAAGTCTATGTTGATGACATAATTTTTCCTTCAACCGATCCTTGGTTGTCGAAAGAATTTGAAGATTTAATGAAAACTATGTTCGAAATGAGCATGATGGAAAAATAAATAATTTTCTTGGTTTACGTATTCGTCAGAGCAGGAAAGGCAGCTTCATAAATCAAGAAAAATACATGCACAACATGCTAGATTGATTTGTAATGACGAATAGCAAAAAACTGGAAGTATCGATGGCAGTTAGCACATGCTTGAATCCTTCATTGGACAAGCAAGCACTGAACTTAACTATATATCGAAGCATGATAGGTTCGCTTTTATACTTAAATACGAGCCCCCGGACATCATCTTTGTTGTGTGTAACTGTTTCAGGTATCAATGAATCCCAAAAGAACCCCATGTTTTTCTATCTTAAAGGAAAACTTTCATTGGATCTTTGGTATCTTTCGAGGACAATATTATTTGTTCAATGTTTTTCAGACGCAGACCTAGGTGGATGTCAACTAGATCGCAAAAGCACATCAACTGGATGTCAGTTGTTGGATACAAACTTAACCAATTTTTTTAAAATTTCTTAATTTAAACAAGGACCAGTTAATCCCACATTATTTCGAAACAAAGTTGGAAATCGTCCGATGCTTGTACAAGTCTATGTTGATGATATAATTTTTCCTTCAACTGATCCTTGGTTGTCGAAAGAATTTGAAGATTTAATGAAAAGTAATTTCGAAATGAGCATGATGGAAAAATAAATAATTTTCTTGGTTTACGTATTCGTTAGAGTAGGGAAGGCAGCTTCATAAATCAAAAAAAAATACTGGCACAACATGCTAGATTGATTTGCAATCACGAATAGCAGAAAACTGGAAGTAACGATGGCAGTTGGCATATGCTTGAATCCTTCATTGGACAAGCAAGCAGTGGACTTAACTATATATCGAAGTATGATAGGTTCGCTTTTATACTTAACTACGAGCACCCCAGACATCATCTTTGTTGTGTGTAACTGTGTCAGGTATCAATAAATCCCAAAAGAACCCTATCTTTTTCTATCTTAAAGGAAAACTTTCATTGGGTCTTTGGTATCCTTCGAGGACAATATTATTTGTTCAATCTTTTTCAGACGCAGACCTAGAAGGATGTCAACTGGATCGCAAAAGCAAAACAACTGGATGTCAGTTGTCGGATGCAAACTTTACCAATTTTTTGAAAATTTCTTAACTTAAACAAGGGCCAGTTTATCCCACATTATTTTGAAAGAAAGTTGGAAATCAGCCGATGCTTGTTCAAGTCTATGTTGATGATATAATTTTTCCTTCAACTGATCCTTGGTTGTCGAAAGAATTTGAAGATTTAATGAAAAGTAAGTTCGAAATGAGCATGATGGAAAAATAAATAATTTTCATGGTTTACGTATTCTTCAGAGATGGGAAGGAAGCTTCATAAATCAGGAAAAATACATGCACAACATGCTAGATTGATTTGGAATGACGAATAGCACAAAACCGGAAGTATCGATGGAAGTTGGCACATGCTTGAATCCTTCATTGAACAAGCAAGCAGTGGACTTAACTGTATATCGAAGCATGCTAGGTTCGCTTTTATACTTAACTACCAGCCCCCCTGACATCATCTTTGTTGTGTGTAACTGTGTCAGGTATCAATCAATCCCAAAAGAACCCCATCTTTTGCTATCTTAAAGGAAAATTTTCATTGGGTCTTTGTTATCATTCGAGGACAATATTACTTGTTCAATCTTTTTCAGACGCAGACCTAGATGGAAGTCAACTGGATCGCAAAAGCACAACATGTGGATGTCAGTCGTTGAATGCAAACTTAACCAATTTTTTGAAAATTTCTTAATTTAAACAACAACCAGTTGATCCCACATTATTTCGGAAGAAAGTTGGAAATCACCTGATGCTTGTTCAGGTCTATGTTGATGATATAATTTTTCCTTCAACTGATCCTTGGTTGTCGAAAGAATTTGAAGATTTAATGAAAAGTAAGTTCGAAATGAGCATGATGGAAAAATAAATAATTTTCTTGGTTTACGTATTTGTCAGAGCGGAGAAGGCAGCTCCATCAATCAAGAAAAATACATGCACAACATGCTAGATTGATTTGGAATGGCGAATAGCACAAAATTTGAAGTACCGATGGCAGTTGGCACACGCTTGAATCCTTCGTTGGACAAGCAAGCAATGGACTTAAGTATATATCGAAGCATGATAGGTTCACTTTTAGACTTAACTACGAGCCCCCAGACATCATCTTTGTTGTGTGTAACTATGTTAGGTATCAATAAATCCAAAAAGAACCCCATCTTTTGCTATCTTAAAGGAAAACTTTCATTGGGTCTTTGGTATCCTTCGAGGACAATATTATTTGTTCAATCTTTTTCAGACGCAGACCTAGAAGGATGTCAACTGGATCGCAAAAGCAAAACAACTGGATGTCAGTTGCCGGATGCAAACTTTACCAATTTTTTGAAAATTTCTTAACTTAAACAAGGACCAGTTTATCCCACATTATTTTGAAAGAAAGTTGGAAATCAGCCGATGCTTGTTCAAGTCTATGTTGATGATATAATTTTTCCTTCAACTGATCCTTGGTTGTCGAAAGAATTTGAAGATTTAATGAAAAGTAAGTTCGAAATGAGCATGATGGAAAAATAAATAATTTTCATGGTTTACGTATTCTTCAGAGATGGGAAGGAAGCTTCATAAATCAGGAAAAATACATGCACAACATGCTAGATTGATTTGGAATGATGAATAGCACAAAACCGGAAGTATCGATGGAAGTTGGCACATGCTTGAATCCTTCATTGAACAAGTAAGCAGTGGACTTAACTGTATATCGAAGCATGCTAGGTTCGCTTTTATACTTAACTACCAGCCCCCCTGACATCATCTTTGTTGTGTGTAACTGTGTCAGGTATCAATCAATCCCAAAAGAACCCCATCTTTTGCTATCTTAAAGGAAAATTTTCATTGGGTCTTTGTTATCCTTCGAGGACAATATTACTTGTTCAATCTTTTTCAGACGTAGACCTAGGTGGAAGTCAACTGGATCGCAAAAGCACAACAAGTGGATGTTAGTTGTTGGATGCAAACTTTAGCAATTTTTTGAAAATTTCATAATTTAAACAACAACCAGTTGATCCCACATTATTTCGAAAGAAAGTTGGAAATCATCCGATGCTTGTTCAAGTCTATGTTGATGATATAACTTTTCCTTCAACTGATCCTTGGTTGTCGAAAGAATTTGAAGATTTAATGAAAAGTAAGTTCGAAATGAGCATGATGGAAAAATAAATTAATTTCTTGGTTTACGTATTCGTCAGAGCAGGGAAGGCAGCTTCGTAAATGAAGAAAAATACATGCACAACATGCTAGATTGATTTGGAATCACGAATAGCAGAAAACTGGAAGTACCGATGGCAGTTGGCACATGCTTGAATCCTTCATTGGACAAGCAAGAAGTGGACTTAACTATATATCGAAGTATGATAGGTTCGCTTTTATACTTAACTATGAGCCCCCCAGACATCGTCTTTGTTGTGTGTAACTGTGTTAGGTATCAATAAATCGCAAAAGAACCTCGTCTTTTGCTATCTTAAAGGAAAACTTTCATTGGGTCTTTGGTATCCTTCAAGGACAATATTATTTGTTCAATCTTTTTCAAACGCAGACCTAAGTGGATGTCAACTGGATCACAAAATCACAACAACTGGATGTCATTTGTTGGATGCAAACGTAACCAATTTTTTGAAATTTTCTTATTTTAAACATGGACTAGTTGATCCCACATTATTTCGAAAGAAAGTTGGAAATCACCTGATGCTTGTTCAAGTCTATGTTGATGATATAATTTTTCCTTCAACTGATCCTTGGTTGTCGAAAGAATTTGAAGATTTAATGAAAAGTAAGTTCGAAGTGAGCATGATGGAAAAATAAATAATTTTCTTGGCTTACGTATTCGTCAGAGCAGGGAAGGCAGCTTCATAAATCAAGAAAAATACATGCACAACATGCTAGATTGATTTGTAATGACGAATAGCACAAAACTGGAAGTACCGATGGCAGTTAGCACATGCTTGAATCCTTCATTGGACAAGCAAGCAGTGGACTTAACTATATATCGAAGCATGATAGGTTCCCTTTTATACTTAACTACGAGCCCCCCGGACATCATCTTTGTTGTGTATGACTGTGTCAGGTATCAATGAATCCTAAAAGAACCCCATTTTTTCTATCTTAAAGGAAAACTTTCATTGGGTCTTTGGTATCCTTCGAGGACAATATTATTTGTTCAATCTTTTTCAGACGCAGACCTAGGAGGATGTCAACTGGATCGCAAAAGCATAGGAAGTGCATGCCAGTTGTTGGATGAACACTTAAACAATTTTTTTTTAAATTTCTTAATTTAAACAAGGACCAGTTGATCCCACATTATTTCGAAAGAAAGTTGGAAATCATCCGATGCTTGTTCAAGTCTATGTTGATGATATAATTTTTCCTTCAACTGATCCTTGGTTGTCGAAGGAATTTGAAGATTTAATGAAAAGTAAGTTCGAAATGAGCATGATGGAAAAATAAATAATTTTCTTTGCTTACGTATTTGTCAGAGTAGAGAAGGCAAATCCATAAATCAAGAAAAATACATGCATAATATGCTAGAATGATTTGGAATGGCGAATAGCACAAAACTGGAAGTACCGATGGCAGTTGGCACATGCTTGAATCCTTCATTGGACAAGCAAGCAGTGGACTTAACTATATATTGAAGTATGATAGGTTCGCTTTTATACTTAACTCCGAGCCCCCCTGACATCATCTTTGTTGTGTGTAACTGTGTTAGGTATCAATAAATCCCAAAAGAACCCCATCTTTTGCTATCTTAAAGGAAAACTTTCATTGGGTCTTTGGTATCATTCGAGGACAATATTATTTGTTCAATCTTTTTCAGACGCAGACCAAGGAGGATGTCAACTGGATCGCGAAAGCACAACAACTAGATGTCAGTTGTTGGATGAAAACTTAACTAATTTTTTGAAAATTTCTTAACCTAAACAAGGACCGGTTGATCCCTCATTATTTTGAAAGAAAGTTGGAAATCACCCGATGCTTGTTCAAGTCTATGTTGATGATATAATTTTTCCTTCAACTGATCCTTGGTTGCCGAAAGAATTTGAAGATTTAATGAAAAGTAAGTTCGAAATGAGCATGATGAAAAAATAAATAATTTTCTTGGTTTACGTATTCGTCAGAGTAGGGAAGGTTGCTTCATAAATCAAGAAAAATACTTGCACAACATGCTAGATTGATTTGGAATGACGAATAGCACAAAACTGGAAGTACCGATGGTAGTTGGCACATGCTTGAATCCTTCATTGGTCAAGCAAGCAGTGGACTTAACTATATATCGAAGCATGATAGGTTCGCTTTTATACTTAACTATGAGCCCCCCGGACATCATCTTTGTTGTGTGTAACTATGTCAGGTATCAATCAATCCCAAAAGAACCCCATCTTTTGTTATCTTAAAGGTTAGCTTTCATTGGGTCTTTGGTATCCTTCGAGGACAATATTACTTGTTCAATCTTTTTCAGACGCGGACCTAGGAAGATGTCAACTGGATCGCAAAAGCACAGGAAGTGGATGCCAGTTGTTGGATGAAAAGTTAACCATTTTTTTTAAAATTTCTTAATTTAAACAAGGACCAGTTGATCCCACATTATTTCGAAAGAAAGTTGGAAATCACCTGATGCTTGTTCAAGTCTATGTTGATGATATAATTTTTCCTTCAACTAATCCTCGGGTGTCGAAGGAATTTGAAGATTTAATGAAAAGTAAGTTCGAAATGAGCATGATGGAAAAATAAATAATTTTCTTGTTTTACGTATTTGTCAGAGCAGGGAAGGCAACATCAAAAATCTAGAAAATACATGCACAACATGCTAGATTGATTTGCAATGCGAATAGCACAAAACTAGAAGTACCGATGGCAATTGGCACATGCTTGAATCCTTTGTTGGACAAGCAAGTAGTGGACTTAACTATATATTGAGTGATGATAGGTTCGCTTTTATACTTAACTCCAAGCTCCCTGACATCATCTTTGTTGTGTATAATTGTGACAGGTATCAATCAATCCCAAGAGAACCCCATCTTTTGCTATCTTAAAGGAAAACTTTCATTTGGTCTTTGGTACCCTTCGAAGACAATATTATTTTGTCAATCTTTTTCAGACGAAGGCCTAGGTGGATGTCAACTGGATCACAAAAGCACAAAAAATGGATGTCAGTTGTTGGTTGGGAAGCTCATAAGCTGGAAATCGAAGAAACAAAAATGTTTTTTAATTTCTACAGCAGAAGCATAGTATGTGGCTGCTACAGCTTGCACTTCTCAAGTAATTTGAATTCAAAGTCAACTTCATGATTATACAATAAATACAAAAAAGATTCCTTTATATTGTGACTCACAAAGTGTTATTCGCATCTGCCATAATCCGGTACAGCATTCAAAGACTAAACACATAGCACTTCGCAATCACTTTATCAAGGATCATGTTGAAGATGGTAACGTAGAGGTCCATTTTGTAAAAACGATTGATCAATTTGCAGATATATTCACCAAACCTTTAGATGATAACTCATTTTTAAGGATTTTAAAAGGGCTACGAATGATTGAAGCGTGCATTGTTCATGGTTCTTCGTGAGAGAAAGTATATCGATGTGGTTGTATGTTGTTGAGAAATTCATAGGTTAGTGTCACGGTTGTAACTCCCCATCTCTGGTATGTTGTTTCCGTGGCATTTATTTAGAAGTTATATTGAGGGACTCGGCGAGTCTATGGCCTGACTCGTCCAGTAGGGTCGTGTTTTCGTGCACGTGTTAGTCGGCGACTCGACGAGTCCATATTCAGGACTCAGCAAGTCTGCCTGCCAGGAAGAAACCCTAATTCCCTGGGTTGCTCACTATTTAAGCAATGATATGTTCCCCAAACTCGCCTCCTTCACCCTCAGAGAGCTGTGAGAAACCCTAATCCATCCTTTATTTCTTTTAAGTGCTATTGTGTGGATTTTGAAGGCTTGAAGAAGAAGAAGAAGAAAGGAGCAAAGAGAAGAGGTGTAGAGCAAAGATCCAAGGGCAAAATCAGAGTTCATTGAGGTATTTCTCGGATTCCTTCTGTTTTATGCTTTAGACCTCCATTAGAACTCTTCTAGGGCTAGTTTGATGCATTTTCCAAGCCTTATAGTTGTTTGGATACCTTAATAGGTCGAGAGGTCCTTAGATCTGTTCATTTAGGAGTTGTAGAGCCCGGATCTATTGCCTTTTTGATGATGCTTTGCATAAGAACCCTAGATCTAGCCTTTATTATGCTTTTTGAGCCTTATTATCTTCTTGGTCGCTTATGGGCACGTAAAGATAGAATCTTTACGTGCTAATCGAGCTAAGGAAGCCCAGATCTATAAGTTTTAAACGCTGGATTCAAGCAGAATCGAGTTTAGAGTAACTGCATGGATGTGACTCAGCGAGTCGGAAGAACGACTCGACGAGTCAAGTCGTGAGTCCCGTTTTTCCCCTTTTTGAGTGATGTCGAGTGGAAGCATGTGAGTAGTAGAGTGGACTCAGTGAGTTGGAGGGCAGACTCTGTAATGGAGGGACTCGACGAGTTGTTATTACAACTCGGCGAGTCCAAGGCAATCTTCTTAGCTCAAGAACAGCTCGTCGAGTTGTTCATATGACTCGGCGAGTCGGATGCAGATTGTCTGAGTTCTTGAATCGAGAGGGTACTCGTCGAGTAGGTGCCATACTCGACGAGTAGCCATGAGTAGGGTCGAGAAGTGAGACTAGAGACTCGGCGAGTTGGCGGCCCAACTCGGCGAGTCAGGTCAACTGTAGGTTGACTTTGACCGGCAGAGTTGACTTTGACCAAGGGTAAAAGAGTCATTTTACCCCAGTGCAGTGATTAGCATTTGATTGAGTGTGTTTCTGGATTTGTAGCCGGGGAGATACCGGAGCAGCAGCAGTTAGCTTCCAGAGCCATTCACACAGTAGCCCGTTCACGAGATGAGTTTCCTTCCAGTAGGAACGGGTCTACGGCCACAATGCCAGTCCGTTTAGTTAGTAGTAGTTCCGGACTTCAGTCCGAAGCAGTAGTTCAGTATGCTTGATGTCTATGTGATTGAAGCGTGTTTGTGTGTTCCGGACTTCAGTCCGATGCAGTATGCAGTATATGTGTCTATATTAGTTGATATGTGTTATGCTATGTCATGATCAGTCAGTTCCAAACTTCGGTCCGATGCAGGGGACAAGGTCCCACTCAGTTCCGGACTTCGGTCCGATGCAGTCAGTTTCGGACTTCGGTCCGATGCAGTCAGTTCCGGATATCGGTCCGATGCAGTTAGTTCCGGACTTCGGTCCGATGCAGTGGGCAAGGCCCAGTATGTGCTTTATATGTATTGTATGGTATGTGGTAGTTTGGGGGAGCTCACTAAGCTTTGTGCTTACAGATTCAATTTTGGTTTCAGGTACTTCCGCAAGCAAACGGAAGAGCTCGGGATGATGGCATCGCACACACCACAGCTTCAGTTTTTGTCCTGGGAGTTGATTCTGCTAGTTGATATGTTTGGATACAGTTGTGATACAGTTTTCTTTCTCTCAGTATTTTATCATGGTTTTTGAAACACGCAACGTATGATTTTGTTATGTGATACTTGGTTTCATGTTTTTATTATGATAAAAATTGAAATTTTTGGGTCGTATTTTTGGGTTGTTTCAAGTTGGTATCAGAGCCTTGGTTTGAGGGATTCGGATACACCTCCGGGTGCATCTTAACTCAAACTAAGGGAAAGATAAAAAGGTTTTCAAAAAGAAAAATGTTTTCGAATGAAATTCTGAAAAGCACTTAGAAAGAAAAGAATTTTTAAACAAGATAAGGGTGTGGTGCATGCGGTCAGTCGAGCTCAAGTAAGTACTCCCAAATTACCAATACAAGTTTTATTATTATGATTAATTGTTCCAGTTTCAGTAGAACAGCATGCTAGTATAGGACTAAGGATCTAGGAGGATGCCTTATCTTCCTGCTATATGTGTTACAGCTTTATGAGAATTGCATGCTAGTATTGAGTAGACAGCAGTAGGATAGTCTGTTTAGGTTATGCCTGGTAGCACGATCTTAGCATTGTATGCTAGTATAGTTTCTTGTTATGAGAATAGTTTTGCCTGAGTATGTTTCCTTTATCCGAATGTTGCTTGCTTTGTGCTTTATGGGACTCTGAGTGATGGGAGTTAGCCATTAGGTGAATACGTCACATCACATGTGAGCAGGGTTGAATAATCTCAGCGTGCTGGATTTGGCCCTATTGCGCAGCTCTTGTCTGAGTCCAACCGTTGTAGGGACGAGTCTTTTACTCGAAGGATTATCCGAGCCTCATTGCATGTGATGGTATTCAGGTGGTGGCTAATTAGCATTACAAGGTGGCCTTCAGCAGCTGAGGACTGGTTTGAGTGGAGTCAGAGATTTCCCTAGGGCAAGCCTAGGATGAGAGTAGCAGAGATCAGTAGTAGTAGAAGTGACTTGGTGGAGTCAAGGCAGTTCTTGAGGAAAGTACGGATAGATGTGGAAGGTAGTATGGGCCCGTACTACTGATCCCTTGAGATAGTAGTAGTATCAATGATCCCTTGAGATATTTCAGTTTTCTGATGTTGCTATGATGTGTTTCAGAATGGTGGTTTTGTGTCCGAGGACAGCAGCCGGCAGTGGAGGTGCCGGGGAGGGATCAGGTTCAGGCTCGGGGGACGAGCGCATGGATGAGCAGACTAGAGAGTTTCTTTCTTCAGAGATTACTCGTATAATTTTAGAGCAGACTCATGTGATCTTCGGTTCGATCAAGGAGGGTATCCTAGAGCTGATGGATGAGAGATTGAGCACCTTCCGTGCCGAGGTGGCGGCCATGATGGGGTCGCGTACACTTACATTCAGGGAGTTCAGGGCATGTGGAGCTCCAGACTATCATGGGGCGCGGGACCCCATAGCGAGTACTAGATGGTTGGCGGATGTGGCCAACGCGTTCCGCACGAGAAGGTGTCCCGAGGGGGACAAGGTTAGATTGGTGTCCTGTCTTCTGAAGAACATGGCACGGGATTGGTGGGAGGAGGTCGGGCATACCGTTCGAGACCCTCAGGCAGAGATTGTGCGAGGCTCCGATCCTTACCTTGCCAGAGGGAGTAGATGACTCCGTAGTCTACTGTGATGCCTCAATCACAGGTATGGGAGCAGTGTTGATGCAGCGAGGCCATGTGATAGCTTACGCCTCGAGGCAGTTGAAGCCTCACGAGGCTAACTATCCTACCCATGATTTAGAGTTGGGGCGGTTGTGTTTGCCCTCAAGATTTGGAGGCATTATCTTTATGGGGTCCGTTGTACCATCTACACGGATCACAAGAGCTTGAGGTAACTTATGGATCAGCCGAGTCTGAACATGAGGCAGAGGAGGTGGTTAGATGTGCTGAAGGATTACGATTGTGAGATCCTTTACCATCCAAGGAAGGCCAACGTGGTGGCCGACACCCTAAGCCGCAAAGTATCGGCAGCCCCTATCAGGGATTTGTGTTTGAGGATGACAGTGATTACTCCGTTGTTGGAACGGATCAGGGAGGCTCAGGTTGAGGGCCTCAAGGAGGAGAGGCAAAAGTGTGAGAGGATAGTGGGCTGAGTAGCTTCGTTTGATTATGACAGTCGGGGATTGCTGACACTTCATGGGAGAGTATGGGTACCGTACTGGGGAGGAGTACGGCAGGTATTGATGGACGAGGCTCATAAGTCTCGATTATTGGTGGCCCTGCATGAAGCGGGATGTCGCTTGGTATGTTGAGAGGTGCCTGACCTTTAGGAAGGTCAAGGCGGAGCACCAGAGGCCTCACGGCAAGATGCAGTGTTAGACATTCCCGTGTGGAAATGGGAGGACATCACCATGGATTTTGTCACCAAGCTTCCCAGGACCGCACGAGGAGTAGATTCGATATGGGTAGTAGTGGATCGGTTGACGAAGAGTGCTCATTTTATCCCGATCCAGGAGAGTATATCGGCAGAAAAGTTAGCCGATATCTATGTGCGTGAAATCGTGGCACGTCATGGAGTGCCGGTATCGGTGGTGTCAGACCGAGATGTCCATTTTACATCCAGATTCTGGAAGCGGTTTCACAACCAGATGGGTACTCGTCTTCATTTCAGCACCGCTTTCCACCCTCAGACGGACGGGCAGAGCGAGAGGACGATTCAGAATCTCGAGGACATGCTTAGGGCATGTGTTCTAGACTTCGGTGGCAGTTGGGATACGTATCTTCCGTTAGTGGAATTTTCGTATAACAACAGTTATCATGCGAGCATTGATCGACCTCCCTTTGAGATGCTTTATGGGAGGAAGTGTAGGACCCCGATTTGTTGGGGCGAGGTCGGTTAGCAAGTCGTTGGGAGCACAGAGGTGGTGCTCAAGACGACTGAGTTGATTCAGCAGGTCCGTAGTAGACTGCAGACTACGCAGATTCGGCAGAAGAGCTACGCCGACAGGAGGCATTCAGACTTGGAGTTCTGGGTGGGCGATATGGTCCTCCTGAAGGTCTCACCCTGGAAGGGTGTCATTAGGTTTTGGAAGAGGGGCAAGCTGGGCCCCAGATTCATTGGTCCTTTCAGCGTTTTGGCCCGAGTGGGTCGGGTTGCTTATCGGTTGGATCTTCCTGTAGAGCTTAGCCAGATCCACAACACTTTCCATGTGTCTCAGTTGAGGAAGTGTTTGGTGGATGAGTCAGCAGTTGTTCCCCTAGAGGATATTCAGGTTGATAGCAGCCTGAATTATATTGAGAGGCCGGACGCGATTCTGGACCAGAAGACAAAGACCTTGAGGAACAAGGCAATTCAGTTAGTGAAGGTGCAGTGGCAGCACCGGAAGGGGTCTGAGTGGACGTGGGAGGCTGAGGAAGAAATGAGAGAGCACTACCCGGAGTTATTTGCAGATTCAGCCGTAGCAGACTTCGAGGATGAAGTCTGAGACAAGTGGGGGAGAATTGTAACGCCCCATCTCTGGTATGTTGTTCCGGTGCCATTTATTTAGAATTTTTATTGGGGGACTCGGCGAGTCTATGGCCTGACTCGTCGAGTAGGGTCGAGTTTTCATGCACGTGTTAGTCGGCGACTCGGCGAGTCCATATTCGGGACTCGGCGAGTCTGCCTGCCAGGAAGAAACCCTAAATCCCCGGGTTGCTCACCATTTAAGCAATGCTATGTGCCCCAAACTCGCCTCCTTCACCCTCAGAGAGCTGTGAGAAACCCTAATCCATCCCTTATTTGTTTTAAGTGCTTTTATGTGGATTTTGAAGGCTTGAAGAAGAAGAAGAAGAAAGGAGCAAAGAGAAGAGGTGTAGAGCAAAGATCCAAGGGCAAAATCAGAGTTCATTGAGGTATTTCTCGGATTCCTTCTGTTTTATGCTTTAGACCTCCGTTAGAACTCTTCTAGGGCTAGTTTGATGCATTTTCCAAGCCTTTTAGTTGTATGGATGCCTTAATAGGTCGAGAGATCCCTAGATCTGTTAATTTAGGAGTTGTAGAGCCCGGATCTATTGCCTTTTTGATGATGCTTTGCATAAGAACCCTAGATCTAGCCTTTATTATGCTTTTTGAGCCTTATTATATTCTTGGTCGCTTATGGGCACGTAAAGATAGAATCTTTACGTGCTAATCGAGCTAAGGAAGCCCAGATCTATAAGTTTTAGACGCTGGATTCAAGTAGAATCGAGTTTAGAGTAGCTGCATGGATGTGACTCGGCGAGTCAAGTCGCGAGTCTCGTTTTCCCCTTTTTGAGTGATGTCGAGTGGAAGCATGTGAGTAGTAGAGTGGACTCAGTG
Organism: Lactuca sativa; assembly: GCF_002870075.4. Taxonomy (NCBI): domain Eukaryota; kingdom Viridiplantae; phylum Streptophyta; class Magnoliopsida; order Asterales; family Asteraceae; genus Lactuca; species Lactuca sativa. Next base: position 49,929,593 of record NC_056624.2, read on the forward strand.
AGTTGGAGGGCAGACTCAGTAATAGAGGGACTCGACGAGTTGTTCATACAGCTCGGCGAGTCCAAGGCAATCTTCTTAGCTCAAGAACAACTCGTCGAGTTGTTCATATGACTCGGCGAGTCGGATGCAGATTGTCTGAGTTCTTGAATCGAGAGGGTACTCGTTGAGTAGGTGCCATACTCGACGAGTAGCCATGAGTAGGGTCGAGAAGTGAGACTAGAGACTCGGCGAGTTGGCGGCCCAACTCGGCGAGTCAGGTCAACTATAGGTTGACTTTGACCGGGATAGTTGACTTTAACCAAGGGTAAAAGAGTCATTTTACCCCAGTGTAGTGATTAGCATTTGATTGAGTGTGTTTATGGATTTATAGCCGTGGAGATACCGGAGCAGCAGCAGTTAGCTTCCAGAGCCATTCACACAGCAGCCAGTTCACGAGGTGAGTTTCCTTCCAGTAGGAACGGGTCTATGGCCACAATGCCGGCCCATTTAGTTAGTAGTAGTTCCGGACTTCAGTCCGAAGCAGTAGTTCAGTATGCTTGATGTCTATGTGATTGAAGCGTGTTTGTGTGTTCCGGACTTCAGGCTGATGCAGTATGCAGTATATGTGTCTATATTAGTTGATATGTGTTATGCTATGCCATGATCAGTCAGTTCCGGACTTCGGTCTGATGCAGGGGACAAGGTCCCAGTCAGTTCCAGACTTCGGTCCGATGCATTCAGTTCCAGACTTCGGTCCGATGCAGTCAGTTCTGGACGTCGGTCCGATGCAGTCAGTTCCGGACTTCGATCCGATGCAGTCAGTTCCGGACTTCGGTCTGATGCAGTGGGCAAGGCCCAGTATGTGCTTTATATGTATTGTATGGTATGTGGTAGTTTGGGAGAGCTCACTAAGCTTTGTGCTTACAGATTCAGTTTTGGTTTCAGGTACTTCGGCAAACAAAGGGAAGAGCTCGGGATGATGGCATCGCACACACCACAGCTTCAGTTTTTGTCATGGGAGTTGATTCCGCTAGTTGATATGTTTGGATACAGTTGTGATATAGTTTTCTTTCTCTCAGTATTTTATCATGGTTTTTGAAACACGCAACGTATGATTTTGCTATGTGATACTTGGTTTCATGTTTTTATTATGATAAAAGTTGAAATTTTTGGGTCGTATTTTTGGGTTGTTTCAACGGTTCAGCCTTCTCATACGTTCTCTTTCAAAATTCCTCTAAATCATTCTGACCTCACTTTTCCTTATGTGTAGAAAAGTTGTTCGATGTACAATATCTTTGGGAGTTGCTACTTCATACATCGAATGTGACTGGTAACACTTTATTACTTTGTTTTTGTTTTTAGTTTTCCAAAACAAAAATCCAAAAAGATTTTCTTATTTTGGTATTTAATCTTCAAAAACAAAAACTAAAAAAGATTTTCTTTTTTTCGTCGTTACATTTAGAAAACATAAATCTAAAAAGATTTTCTTGTTTTTCTTTCATATTGTATTTAACCTTTTATGGCTCATTGTAAAAACATATTGTGATTGTGAATGCTCAACAATCATATTCAAAAGGGGAACAAGTATAATTTTGAATAAATGTCCTAGTTAGTAGTCCCTAGAAACATGATGATGTACGTTGACCTCAAGCCTCATAGACTTTATGTGTTCGAAGCCATAATGGATCCCACACAACGAGTGTTCCATCCCAATCAGGCTACATTCACCTTAGTCGAAGAGCTACCTGTAACGCCCATGTTTCTGGGCCAAAGCATAAATGAAAATGTATTAGTATAGGTTAACCATTGTAACTCCTTTAAAAGTATTAAAGAGGAATTATATGAATATTATGTGAATTATGTGCTTATTTGCTTAATTATTATGATTTAATAAGTTAAGGATAAATATAAGCGTCAAAAATAAATATTAGATAATCCCGGTATCTAAGATCGAAGTTGTGGTGGTTGAAACAAGGATTCCGGATATATAAAGAATACCGAAATCCGAGTTATAACGAAGAAATCATGACATGTCGAAGTTTCGCGACAAAACAGGCATAACGATGTGTGACATAGAAAGTGAATTTATGATAAAGTGCTTTTAGCCTTAGCGATCTAAATGAAAGTCATAGTTCACGTCAAACCAAGACAGTTCATAAAAAGAATGTCAAAATCTGACTTCGTATGAGGAAGTTATGAATTTTCTAATATTTGGCATAGTAGTATGCAGTCCAAAACTCGAATTTTAGATCGAGTGACTTTTAGCCGAAACAACCTAATCAAGAATCGGAGATCTTTTGATAGTAATTCAACGGTTAAAAGATAGACATAAACGGATGTCGGATTAAGAAGTTATGAATTTTTAACAGTCTTTTACTGTCCCGGCCGGTTAAAAATATAACTTTAAAAATAAAGTCAAAATTATCCGACAGAGTCTAAACAAAAGTTGTAGAGCACGGTCATACCTACGCATGCGTATATAGAACGTCAAAATGGAGTTCGTATGCAAAAGTTACGGATATTTGAAGTTTGGGAATTCGGAGTATGCCTAGCGTACTCATGTTCACGATCTGAAATGCGCCATGTCAACCTACTCCTCGCATGCGACACATATCGTACAGAATCGACACGTCTGATGCCACGCATCTTCCTATGCCCAGCGTACTAAGCTGTACGCCCATCTCAGAGCCTTGCAAGGCAATACGCTCAGCATACCAAGTATTACACCCAACGAAGAGGTTAACAGGGCAGTACACCCCATGTAAAAGAGAATTACGCCTAGCGTAATTCATGATTCAACTACTATAAATAGAAAGAGATGGTTGCCATATTTTGTTTAGAATTCTCACTTTCTTTCACTCTCTACTCTACTTTTAGCCTACTTTTAACCCCCCGAAGTCCCGGTATCATCCCCAACACCCGAAGCAAGTTCCAAAGTCCCCAAGAAAAGAGTTTTCGAGCCAAAACTCTACTCTGCCCATGAGAACGGGTAATAAGGGTTATTGTTGTTTAATAAAATTAATAAAATTATTTTGGATTGATAAATTTGCTGTCGGGTGACGAAAGTAATAAATTTATTTTTGTTGATGAATTTAATAAATTTATTATTTGTGCGTTGAAAAGCCTATATGCTTACTAGGCTCCCAAGCCTGACCCACTCAACTTTTTATATTACAGGTAGTGTACCCAAAGCATAATTTGGAAGTGAAGAGGGATTTTGGAATTATAGACCATTAGTTGTAAATATCTATTGTAAGGTCTATAATGTACTATTTATGCTTATGGTCTGTATCGAAACATGAAATCCCAAGGTTTTGTTATATAATGAAAATATATTTCTTTAAATAAATACATTGATAAAGTTTTATTATATTTTGGTTTTGGAACAAATTCCGCAACATCTTTTGGAAGATTATTCTGATTTTATTTTAAAAACATAAATTAAATCGGTCTTTTCGAGTTAAGATTGGGGGATGTCATAGTTGGTATCAGAGCATTAGTTTAAGTGAACTAGGAATTTGTAGGATTTCTAGACATAAAATTAGAATGCTAAGTGATGATTGTGGGATGAGTGTCTACTATATTTTACACACAAGCTCTAGTATATTTTAGGAGTTAAATGACGGTTAGTCTGAGGAAGGAAATTATAGTAGATGTGTTGGTCGAACTGAACGGCTTTTGTATATGAGGAATAATCAAGCGGAGGGAGTCGATAAAAATGGATGTAAGTACAAAGAGTTTATGAATTGCAAACCATCAACTTTTACTAGAAAAGAAGATCGCGTCGGAGTAATGGATTGGATCTCGGAGATGGAATTGGCCTTCATGACATGTGGTTGTCAAGGCAAGTTACAAACCATATTTGTAGTACGTCAGTTCAGAGGTGGTGTTGTGCACTGGTGGAACACTCTGGGAAGACCCTAAGCACTAATGAGCCACTACAACTGAGTTGGGCAGAGTTCTTTGTGCATTTCAAGAGCAAGTACTGGTCGACCCAAAATTTACTTGAGTTAGAGAACCAATTTCTGACACTGAAGAAGGGAAGCATGTCTATTGATGAATACACTAATAAATTCATAGACAAAATGGAGTTTCCCTTGCTTATTGTCCCAGATGAGCTGACAAAAACAATAGGTACGCAAAAGGACTTCCATGGGAGTATGCGGTGCCAGTCCGTCAGGAACTTACTATGGAGGCAGCTATCTGGGCTACCAAGTCTGTTGAAGATATGATCAAGGGAAGAGTTGCCAACAAGGTTGAAGTTTGCAAGAAGAGAAAGTTTGAAGGAACTTCAGGTGCCAACAAGAAGAATAAGTTCTCGAAGTCTGGTTCAAGGAAATTTGAAGGGGCAGCCGAAGCGAAATGGTGTGACAAGTGTAAGAAGAAACATGTTGGGAAATGTAGCGAGGAAGTCACTTGTTACAAATATGTAAAGCCTGGGCATTATGCAAATGAATGCACCTTTGTTAAGAAAGTCTGTTATGGGTGCAACGAAGAAGGGTACATTTTGAAGGACTTCCTGAAGAAGAAAGAGGCAGCGAAGCCCAATCTCCCACCAAAACCAAAAGCCAGAGCTTTCTAAATGACATTGGATGCCACAAAGGATGTCGCGGATGTCGCTTCAGGTACCTTTCTTGTAAATGGATTGCCTGCCAATTTATTTTTTGATTCTGAAGCAAAATTCTTCGTTGTATCACATAAATTTGGTAAAACACTAGCATTGCCTATAGAAAAGTTAGATGATGCCCTAATTGTAGAAGTTGCTGGTGGCAAATCCATACATGTTAGCGATTGTATTAAAACAATTATCATCGAGTTAAATGGTAACGAGTTCCAAGAGAAGTTGTTTCCCATCGAGTTAAATGGTTTCGACATCGTTTGGCGGATGGATTGGCTTAGCGCCAATGATGTTGAAATACCATGCAAGAAAAAGATAGTGAGGAAATACTCGCATGGAAAAGAATTAGTTACGTTGTACATAGAAAAGCACAGAGTGAATTCTGGAATCATTTCCCTGATTAAAGCCAGAAAATGATTGTCTAAAGGATGTACATCATACATGGAAAGAGAAGAAGGAAACGCTCATCATACCAATAGTGTGTGACTATCCAGAAGTTTTTCTGGAAAATCTTCATGGATTTCCCCAGATAGACAAGTGGAGTTTAGAATGGACTTGTTACTAGAAACAACACCAATAGCAAAAGCACCATATCGATTAGCACCAACAAAAATGATGGAGCTTATGACGCAACTTCAGGAATTGTTGGAAAACGGTTTCATTAGACCCAGTTCATCACCCTGGGGTGCTCTGGTGTTATTCGTGAAGAAGAAAGATGGAAACATAAGAATGTGCATAGATTAAAGAGAGCTGAATAAGGCAACAATAAAGATAAAGTACATGTTGCCAAGAATTGATGGCATGTTTGATCAGTTGAAATGTTCAAGTTATTTCTCGAAAATTGATCTTAGGTCAGGATATCAACATCTAAAGGCAAGAGACTAGGATATTGAAAAGACTGCATTCAGAAAAAGATATGGACAATAGGAGTTCTTGGTTATGTCGTTTGGACTAGCCAATGCACCAGCAACCTTCATGGATTTGATGAACTGGGTTTGTAAACTATTCCTAGATAAATATGTGATAGTATTCATAGATGATATTTCGATTTATTCAACAAGAAAGCAGGAGCATGATAAGCATCTACATGAACTGCTAGAAGTTCTAAAAAGGAGAAGGTTGTATGCAAAGCTCTCCAAATGTGATTTCTGGATTCAAGAAGTCCAATTTTTGGGTCATGTGGTTAACCAACAACGGATTATGGTTGACCCAATTAAGATTGAAGCTATAACAAAGTGGCAACAACCAAAAAGCCCCACGGAGATCCGAAGCTTTCTAGGATTAGCTGGATATTACTGAAGATTTATCCAAGGTTTTTCTTTGATAGTTGCTCCATTAACAGCTTTGACCGACAAAGGAGCTACTTGTATTGGAGTGAGAAGCATAAGGAGGCATTCGAGAAGCTAAAGAAGAAATTATGTGAAGCACCGATTCTTTCTCTACCCAATGGAGTTGAAGACCTTGCAGTGTATATCGATGCGTCGGGAGTTGGGTTGGGTTGTGTTCTAAGTTAAACAGAAAAGGTGATAGCATATGCATCTTGACAATTGAAAGAACATGAAAAGAACTACCCCACTCATGATCTGGAGTTGGTAGCGGTAGTATTTACCCTAAAGATATGGAGGCATTATCTTTATGGAAGAAAGCGCAAACTTTTCACTAATCATAAGAGTCTTCAGTATCTCTTTAATCAGAAGGAATTAAATATGAGGCAACGACGCTGGCTAGAGTTACTCAAGAACTACAACTGTGAGATACTTTACCACCCTGGTAAAGCAAATGTTGTTGTTGACGCTCTCAGTCGGAAGGTAAACCTTGAAAAGAAAAGGCCTAGATCATTAAGAATCAAAATTATCTCAATGATTGTAGAAAGCATTAAGAAATCTTAGATAGCAGCTTTAGAGAAGAATGGCCGAAAAGAAGAACGTTTCGGCAAAACGTTAATGTTCGATACAAATGGTCAAGGACTGAAGGTATTCTAAGATAGGATTTGGGTACCTAAGATGGGAGGGATAAGATATCTTCAGATGGAGGAAGCTCACAAGACCATGTACTCAATTCATCTCGGCAACATGAAAATGTATAGGGATCTGAAACCCTACTACTGGTGGTCGACGATGAAGCTCGATGTTGCAAGGTATGTGGCCAAGTGTGTGACCTGTGCGAGGGTTAAGGACCAACATAAGAAATCGTTTGGGAGTTTAGAACCTTTACTGTACCCATGGGTATATGGGAAGACGTCACCATCGATTTTGTGACTAAGCTATCCAAAACGAAAAGTAGTCACGACATGATCTGGGTGGTCGTTGATCGATTTACAAAAAAGTGCACATTTCATAGCAACCAATTAGAAATTGTCTATGGATAAACTTGCTAATGATTATGTGAAGGAGATAGTGAGACTGCATGGTGTTCCTTTAATGATTGTATTAGATTGTGATAGTCGTTTCACGTCAAGATTTCGGAGAATTCTAGAAGAGGAATTGGGTTTGAAATTATGTTTAAGTACGGCTTACCATCTGCAAACCCATGGTCAGAGGGAACAAATGATTCAAACATTAGAGGATATGTTGAGAGCATGTACCCCAGAATTCCAAGGAAATTGGGATGAACATTTACCTTTGGTAGAATTTTCCTATAATAATAGTTTCCACTTTAGCATTAAGATGACACCTTATCAAGCTTTGTATGGACAAAAGTGTCGATCGTCGTCATGTTGGCTTGAAGTTGGAGAAAAGCAGTTTATGGGAGCTGAGATAGTCCATCAAACTGCTGAAAAGTTAAAAATGATTATGGAAAGGATGTAAGCAGCTCAGGATCGTCAAAAGAGCTATGCTCACAAGAAAAGAAAACCAATAACATTCAAAGTTGGAGATTTGGTTTTACTTAAAGTCTCACTGTGGAAGGGACTTATAAGATTTGGTAAAAGGGTAAAGTTGAGTCCAAGGTTTATTGGACCAGTTAAGGTTCTTCAGAAGATTGGGAACCAAGCTTACAAGCTAGAATTACCAGAAGAACTAGATGGTATTCATAACACTTTCCATGTGTGTTATTTGAGGAAGTTCACGGGATTAGTACCAGACATCATTCCAATTTCTGAATTAAGATTGGATCAAAGCAAGAGGCTAATCGAAGAACCAGAGGCAATCGTTGACCGTAAGACTAAAAATTTATGACGCAAGATGGTTGAATTAGTGCTTGTGCGATGGAAACATGAGAATGAGACAAATCTCACCTGGGAAATGGAGAGTGGCATGATGAGTCGCTACCCACATTTGTTTTCTTATGTATGATTCTGAGGACGGAATCATCCTAACTAGGAGAGAATTGTAACGCCTATGTTTCTGGGCCAAATCATAAATGATGATGTATTAGTCTAGGTTAACCTTTGTAAGTCGTTTATAAGTAATAAAGAGGAATTATGTGAATATTATGTGAATTATGTGCTTATTTGCTTAATTATTAGGATTTAATACATTAAGGATAACTATAAGCGTCAAAAATAAATATTAGATAATCCCGGTATATAAGGCTGAAGATGTAGTGGTCGAAACAAGGATTCCAGAGAAATAAAGAATACCGAAATCTGAGTTATATCAAGAAGTTATGACCTATCGAAGTTTCGCGACAGAACCAGCATAAATCTGTGTGACGTAGAAAGTGAATTTACGATAAAGTGATTTTTAGCCGTAGTGATCTAAATAAAAGTCGTAGTACACGTTAAACCAAGAGTGAGCATAGAAAGAATGTCCAAATCTGACTTCGTATGAGGAAGTTATGAATTTTCTAAGATTTGGCATAGTAGCATGCAGCCCGAAACTCGAATTTTAGATCGAGTGATTTTTAGCCGAAACAACCTAAACGAGAATCGAAGATCGTGTTGATAGTAATTCAGCGGTAAAAATACAGACAAAAATAGACGTCGGATGAAGAAGTTATTAATTTTTAATGGACTTTTCCTGGGCCGGCCTTTTAAAAATATAACTTTAAAAATAATATCAAAATTAGCCGACAGAGTCTAAACAAAAGTTGTAGCGCACGGTCATACCTACGTTTGGATATAAAGAAGCTCAAAAAACAGAGTTCGTATGCATTAGTTATGGATATCTAAAGTTTGGAAATTAGGAGTACTCCCTGCGTACTGAAGGAGTACGCCCAGCATACTCATGTTCGTGGTCTAAAATGGGCCACATCGACCTACTCCTCGCAAGCGACACATATCATATGGAATCGACACGTTTTAATTCCACACATCTTACTACGCCTAGCGTACTAAGCTATAACGCCCAGCGTAGAACCTCGCAAGGGAGTATGCCCAACGCACCAAGTATTACACCCAGCGAAGAGGTTAACAGGGCAGAACGCCCCGAATAAATGTGAATTATGCCTAGCGTAATTTGTGATTCAGCTACTATAAATAGAAAGCGATGGCTGTCGTATTTTGTTTAGAATTCTCACTCTCTTTCACTATCTACTATACTTTTAGCCTACTTTTAACCCCCGAAGTCCAGATATCATCCCCGACACCAGAAGCAAGTTCCGAAGTCCCCATGAAAAGAGTTTTCGAGCCAAAACTCTTACCATGTGAAGCCCATTTTTGAGAAAACACCCTGGTTTCATCTGAAAAGATTATTTTAAGAGACAAGGTGCTGCCCAATTTTCGTCTTAACAAGTGAGTGTGTAGTCACTTTCATCTTACACATAGATATGAAGTATTTTCTATAAAATACATGATATCTGTATATATATTGTTTGTTTATTTGAGATAGGTGTTGAATGAATAATTTATAAAAGTTTTAAAATGATTTAAACTGTATATGTATTTTTATCTACAACTATGTAAGGTATAACATGGATAGATGAAATAGTTGATGTGTTTTAAAATGATGAGAGGCCTCGATGTTGTTGTTCTTGCTATTGTTTTTGTAGTCATCTTGCGGAGTATAGATGACGACCATGGACCTTTCTAGAAAGTCCAGTGGAACACTAGCAAGTTCGCAATCTGTAGGTGTTGGTGAACTATATGTTTGCTGGTGTATTCCATCCCCCTCATGGTTGCCTTAAGGACACGTATGGCTGAGGAATCCCCTTAGTAGTAGTGTCCATCCAGATGATGATCCTTAGGCTAGGTCCATTGTGATAGGTATTTTGGGACGTAAAGTGAGGATAATGGGAACGGGTAATCCAGATTATTGTTGATTAATAAAATTAATAAATTTATTTTAGATAGATAAATTTGTTTTTGGGTGATGAAATTAATAAATTTATTTTTGTTAATGAATTTAATAAATTTATTATTTGTGGGTTGAAACCCCTATATACTCACCAGACTCCCAAGTCTGACCCACTCAGCTTTTGATATTACAGCTAGTGGACCCAGAGCATAATTTGGAAGTGAAGATGGATTTTTGAATTATAGACCTTTAGATGTAAATATCTATTATAAGGTCTATAATGTATTGATATGCTTATGGCCTATATCAAAACCTGACATCCCGAGGTTTTGTTATATAATGAAAATATATTTCTTTAAAGAAATAGTTTGATAAAATTTTATTATATTTTGTTTTGGGAACAAATTCCACAACATCTTTTGGAAGATTACTCTGATTTTATTTTAAAAGCATAAACTAAATCGGTCTATTCTAGCTTAGAAATTGGGGGATGTGACACTACTTATCCCTTTTCATTTTGAGTAAAGAGATTTATGCTATGTCTATATCATTCGCAAAGGTACAATGAGTTTACTTAACCAATCTATGTATCCGAAGTTTTCTTCACGATCACACACATCACTGCATATCCTCGACATCTCTGGTAGAAACCAACCAAAATGTTGATATTCCACCAATCTATGTTTGTGATACTGATTCATTTTTCCGTGATGATGATGAAACCTAACAATCCCAACTTCTAAGACATTGACGGTGAACATCATGTTCATGATTATAATGAAACATTTGTTTCGGTACCATTTTTCGATATTCAAATTAATATTCCTTTCGTTATGTGTGATTTTAACAAAATTTTCTCTCACCAAGACATTTTTCCCAACGTGATCCAGATCTTAATTTTTGTTTGGAAAATGATCTCCGTCTGAAAAATTTTCACAATTCCTATTACTTCAAAATTTATCGAATGTTACTTGTTTTTTACTACACTTGTCATCCAAGTAATTTTTTTCAATTAACTCCCACTTATTTTAAGTTGTGGTATTGAGCAAAATTGTGACTACCTTCGATACCTATAGGAAAAGAGGCCCTTTGATGCTCATTTACGAGTATTCGACTGTACATCACGGGAAACCACGCAAACAGTTCATCATATCTATTGATGTCAAATGAAGAGATCTTTGCCTAGGATCCAAATGCTTTCGTATCAAATGCTATTTGATATCACTAATTGCATATTTTTTTAATTTGATTCCCACTTATTCATTGGCACACATTTTCATTGGAATCCTTGAGGTTTTGGGTAGTACCAACTTGAAACCTAGATTTTGCAAATTATGGCATATGATTTTGCTTTACAATCCCAAAAGCGAATGAGCCTACCTCAAAGTGAAGGCCTGGTGTTCTCTAGATGTCAAAACTATATGGTTTACTTGATCTACAGTTTAAAGCATGTGACGGTTCTTATCCTATAAGGAAACATTGAAAAGTTCAGCGGACGTGGCGGTTTAGTATTTCACAAGATTATAGGAAATCGTGATGATCAATTTTTCTGACTTGGCGACTTTTTCGGAAACCGGACCATAACCAATGCAACATGTGGCAGAGTCTGATTGGTTACCAGTTCAAATACAAATTATCTGTCGACTATAGAAGGAATTTGGTGGTGATATTTGAAGACTTTATGCGATATTATCAAATTTCCATAAATTTCTCCAAAGATTATTGTCTTCAGACAACCTTTGCAAACCCAAACAATGGCGGCACCTGCTGAAAATGTCAATCCTTCTAATGCTACAAATGAAGAAGAGATTTTTCAACCATTGTTAAAGATTTAAAGTTCGAATCTTCGTCTTCTACCCCACTATGGATCAATATCATGAGCAGTTGCAGATGCTAATTTTAACCATAAATCACTCTATTCTTTAAACTATCTTATGATCGTCGCTTGTTGTTCTAATGACATGGTTATCACTTGTTGGTTTAATGGAAATATTCAACAATACAACGAAGTTTGTTACTTTCCAACTGACGAACAACAAATGGAAAAACCTCACCAAGCGTTAGTTGCTCAGATTATGAAGTTACCATACTCAAGTCCATTCTATGAAGTTACGAATGAACAGGTTGTTTTATGTTTAATGAGATGGGTCATCAACTTCCTCTTATTGTGATAAGTCTATTCCGCAAGTATAGTATTCCCTGTGTGTGGAATCTTCTTTTTGGCATTATACTATGATGTTTGGCTGGCCGTAGTTCAGGGTTAGATTAAGCCAAGTTGGAGGTTTATTCGATGATTGATGGTCTTATTATGACTTGTGTTAACATTATCATGTACGACCACGTTAAATTTAACATAAAGCATAAACGAGACATTATTATGCCAGAACCTTGGCCTAAGTAACTCAGCACAAGGGTGGCAGTTCGCTTCCCTTCACGAGGAAAGAATATTCCTTGTGATCTTCTCATTCACTCACGACCAATCAGGACGTGACAAATAGTTGATGCCTAGAACTGACGTCACTAGGTAATTAGTTAGCGTGGACATAATTCTCCCAGTTAAAGGAGCCCACGTCTCACACTCATTGGACAAGGTACCCATAATTCGTTAGTAACAGGTATAAAAGGATCTCTTTCGTCTCAAGGAAGAGATCCATCTTCTTCCTCATTAAATTTACCCAAAACTCACTTTTTTAGAAAACTAACTTGGTCGTCGCGGTGAAGTCCCGGGATAACACTAGGTCATCCTTTAACAATTCTTATGTGTTGTGTTCTCAGGAAAACATCGATGTCTGATTGTGACATCCCCAAAATCACGGCCAGAAAAGACCGATTTTGTTTATGCTTTATGAAAATCAGAGTACTTCGTTTTATAAAAAGGTTGCGGAATGTGTTCCTAGAAAAACATGGTAAATACGTTATTAAAACATTTTCGAGGAAACGTATTTATTTCATTTTAAAACGTTTGGGATGTCATCGTTAATACCGAAACATAAGCATAAACAGAACTTACAATGATTTACACTAGTGATCTACATCTCTTTAAATCTCTCAGTGTAATGTCACTTCACTTCGTCACCTGTGATATACATAAACTGAGTGGGTCAGGTTGGGAAACCTGGTGAGTACATAGGGTTTTCAACCCACGATAATATAATTGTTATGTTTAATCATCAAACAATTAACCCCATTACCCATCCCCGTTATCTTCTTTACTCTTAAGGATTTAACCTAAGAGTCGTCTATCCTGCATTCGTTTATTCCGAAGTCCCTTACTTCCAGGGTTATAGGACTGGCACTAAATCCATAGCTGCCAATGTTCGTTCATAAAGCACTAATTCCATAGCTGCTATAGTCTATTTATCGGGTACTAAATCCATAGCTACCAGTCTTTATCTAATAGGTACTAAGTCCATAACTACCAATGTTCAACAGGTACTAAATCCTTAGCTACCAGCGTCTAACTAATAGGTACTAAGTCCATAGCTACCAATTCCCAACAGGCACTAAATCCATAGCTACCAACGTCTAAAAGGTACTAAGTCCATAGCTACCGGTGTTTGTCCCATTGGCACTAAGTCTATAGCTGCCAATGTATACTCACGTCATCTTCTATCTCTCATCATTCATCTACCCATCTCATACCCAACATTTTCGTATATATAAAATACATATACAGTTTAAGTCCTTTAAAACATGTATAAAACGTTCAACCAGCATAGACAGCAAGTATTCAGATAATGTGCACACATAGCACGTAGTTTATATAAAATACTTCATATCTATGTGTAAGATGAAAGGGACTATGCACTCACTTGAAAGGTGGTGAGTCGGCACTCGGACAGCACTTCGTTACTCTTAAAACAATTATCCCTTGACGAAACCTAGTATCATTACCACTAGAGTTTAGTCTAACGCTTGACGAGACTAATTTAATAGTCTAGCTATTATTACTATTATATAAGCGTTAAATAACACTCAATATAACTCATAATAATAGCCTAAATAATTATTTTAAGGTCCTAACAATGTTACTATAATTAAATAAAATCTATATTAAATATACTATAGGCGTAGCTCACTTACAGCGGGTTTTTATTAAAAACCGGGCTTCGCTGGAGCAGCGTTTCCGAGCCGAAAGCTTTTCTTCTCGGAGCCGTCGGGCGCTCCGGGGCTCTCTTCTCGTGCTAGGGAGGTTCCGTAGACTTGGGAGGGGTTTAGGGAGGCTAGAGAGAAGTTAGAGAGAGAAAGAAAGGCTTATGGTGTGAAGAAAATATGAGGAGTTCACCCTTGTATTTATAGGAAATGTATAGTAAAGTAGTCTCCAAGCTTCGTCCGTAACTTTTGCATACGAGCTCCGTTTTTGTCTGTCTTTTTACTGTTGATTTCCTATTAATGAGATCTTCAACTTTCATTTAGACCTCGTTGGCTAATTCTCATTCTATCTCGGATTTACAAAACTGTATCAAATTCGCCGCGCTCGAAAAGTAGGGACTAAGCTTCGTCCATAACTTTTGCATACGAGCTCCATTTTTGTATGTCTTTTTACCGTTGAGTTCCTATTAATGAGATCTTCAACTCTCATTTAGACCTCGTTGGCTAATTCTCATTCTATCTCGGATTTACAAAACTGTATCGAATTCGTCGCGCTCGAAAAGTAGGGACTAAGCTTCGTCCATAACTTTTGCATACGAGCTCTATTATCGACGTTCTTTATATCCACGCGTTGGTATTTATGAGTACTACAACTTTCATTTAGATCCCGTCGGCTAAAAATCGACGGATCTAAAATTAAGATTTCGGGTTGTGCACTGCTATGCTAAATCTTAGAAAAATCATAACTTCCTCATACGAAGTCAGATTTGGGCGTTCTTTTTATCGATGTTCTTAGTTTAACATATTCTACGACTTTCGTTTAGATCTCTAAGGCTAAATCTCGCTCTATCGTAAATTCACTATTTACGCTTCCCGGTATCGTGTCAGTTCCGTCGCGAAACTTCAACGGGTCATAACTTCTTCGTTATAACTCGGTTTTCGGCGTACTTTATATGTACGAAAACCTTGTAAAATACTCTACAACTTGGTTAAGATTATTTATTCTAAATAATCTTTTGTCGAAAAGTCGTTTTCGACCCTTATTGCCTCTAATTTGACTAGCCCAGATTTGCGGGCGTTACAATTATCTCCCCCTTAGGATGATTACGTCCCGGAATCATCAACGAAACATGATAGTATAATGACTCCATACGTCATCTCTTCATCCTAGGTAATATTTATAACTTCTACATTCCTTCAATTCTATATCTTAAACTCATTGACTGTAAGAGTACTCGATCGTGCACCTGCTCTCTACCTCAGGTTAGACTCCAAATTATGACCTTCAAGTCACAATCTCGATCCTTGCTGGATATGGACTTGAGATAAGTTCTTTTATTACTACTATAGATCGATGTGTCATATTCTAATGACCTATCATCGTATGTTGCAACACTTAGACTTAGGTCTCTTAGAGTTAAATTCTAAAACAGACTATGCCTTCCTTCATGTTCTAATGTGATATAATCACACTTTAACATTAGGCATTTCTAGCCACCAACTTCTTTAACAACGAGTGCGATACTTCTATTGATCGCTTTGATTTCAACCGTTTGGTTTAAGTCAGACGCTACATCAAACTTGGTTCTCTGAACCACACAACATACTCATCGTAGTCGGACTCGATTCGATATGACCACTAGGGTCGTAATATCAACAATCTTCTTAGTCATTACCGAAACGATGGTAACAACACACTTGAATAAAACGAAATCAATTACTAGCTTCTTGGTAACCTTGTGACTTTCCCTGATCCAAGTGTGAGTCCTGTGCTTCCGGTAGTATAGGCCTCTACTACCATTCACACCTACTCATACTCGTCCCAAGTATTGTCTCGCAGTTTCCCAAGTCACCATGCAGCAAATCACACAATCATTCGACACATCAGACAACAAAACGAAGGTTTTATATTAATTCTTGAAACGATTACATAGGTGTTCAAGTTCACCCTAGACTATGCCTCTACTAGGCTACATCATAAAATACTATGGCTACTACATAACTTGCTCTTCTGATATGAACTCCTCATCCGTGATTCCTCGCACGGTTTTCTGCTTCGTCGAGGATCATGTGAAATGCCCTTGGCCTTGGTGGCGTTTCTGGTCTTACTGCTTTATTTTTCTTTGGGCAGTCTCTGGACATATGCCCCTTGCCTCCACATCCGTAGCATACTTTATCATCATGTGTGCAGTCTTTGGAATAGTGGCCAGTCCTCCCACACTTGTAACAAGTCACTTCTTCATTGCACTTCCCACCATGCTTCTTCTTGCATCTATCACACCATCTTGCTTCACCTCCATCTGCTCCTCCAAGTTTTGAGAATTTTCTTTCCTTGTTCGACCTCGAAAATCCCTCAAACTTTCACTTCTCTCCTGCCTTATCTTTTTCTAGACCCTTTTCTCTTATCTGGGCCTCTACGTTCTTAGCTGCCCTAACAGCTGCTTTCAAGGTAGTTGCCATTTTGACCATTGGGCCAAAGTCAGTGGGCAGTCCGTTAGCAAACCTATCAATCTTGGAGAGTTCAGTAGGCACCAAGTAGGGGAATAGCTTCATCCTCTCGGTGAATGCGGTGGCATACTCATCAACACTCATCTTCCCTTTCTTCAGGTTCTGAAACTCGTTGTTTAGGTCTATCAGATCTACCTCTGAGCAGTACTGCATTTTCAACTGATCCAAAAACCCTTCCCACGACATCCTTAAGGCTTCTCCTCGTGGCATCGTATCTGCCAATAGCTTCCACCAGCTCAAGACTCCAGTTTTCAGTTGTCTTACAGCGAAGACAGTCTTCTGTTTCTCGTTACAGCTGCAGCTCTCAAACACCATCTCCATCTCAGAGATCCAATCCATAATCTCAACCGGCTTCGGGCTTCCTGAGAGACTTGGGGGTTTCGCACCCAAGAAATTCTTGTACATCCGCCCATCCTTGTTGTTTCTCCCTTCTGGGCCATCCCTTTGCTCACCTTGAGTCCCAACTTGACTCACTTGGCGGCTGTAGTTCCCTTCCTCAGATTGCTCGGGAATCAGTTCGGGTTGCTCAATGGGCATAGTAGGTCCGTCCCTATTCAACATCCGTCTCATTTCTTCCCTTTGTTCAGCCAACATAGCCCGAATCATGGCTTGAACTCCAGCCATGGTGACTGGCTCAGGCGCAACTTCTTCTACAACAGGTATTTGCTGAACCACTGGGGGTTGGTTCCTGTTCCCATTTACGTTTACGTCTCCGCTACGGGTCCTTACCATCTCGATCTATACACCGAATAAGGTGAATTTAGACCTTTACTTGACGTTTAAATCATCCTTATCACTCCGAAACGTTTACATGCTAGTTCTAATACCGTAGTCGTACGTTTAGAATCCTAAACACATAAGGTTTCCAGATCCGGTCGGCAACAGACCATAGATCCGAACAATTAACAACATATCATGCACAAAGCATTTAGCACATAAAAGCATTTTAGGCACAATTCCTAAAATAAGCTAGTGCTCACACCTCACAATCATCGCTTAGCATTCTAAGTTTAAGTCTAGAAATAAATCCATATTCCTAGTTCGCTTAAACTAATGCTCTGATACCAACTGTGATATCCCCAAAATCACAGCCAGAAAAGACCGATTTTGTTTATGCTTTATGAAAATCAGAGTACTTCGTTTTATAAAAAGGTTGCGGAATGTGTTCCCAGAAAAACATGGTAAATACGTTATTAAAACATTTTCGAGGAAACGTATTTATTTCATTTTAAAACGTTTGGGATGTCATCGTTAATACCGAAACATAAGCATAAACAGAACTTACAATGATTTACACTAGTGATCTACATCTCTTTAAATCTCTCAGTGTAATGTCACTTCACTTCGTCACCTGTGATATACATAAACTGAGTGGGTCAGGTTGGGAAACCTGGTGAGTACATAGGGTTTTCAACCCACGATAATATAATTGTTATGTTTAATCATCAAACAATTAACCCCATTACCCATCCCCGTTATCTTCTTTACTCTTAAGGATTTAACCTAAGAGTCGTCTATCCTGCATTCGTTTATTCCGAAGTCCCTTACTTCCAGGGTTATAGGACTGGCACTAAATCCATAGCTGCCAATGTTCGTTCATAAAGCACTAATTCCATAGCTGCTATAGTCTATTCATCGGGTACTAAATCCATAGCTACCAGTCTTTATCTAATAGGTACTAAGTCCATAGCTACCAATGTTCAACAGGTACTAAATCCTTAGCTACCAGCGTCTAACTAATAGGTACTAAGTCCATAGCTACCAATTCCCAACAGGCACTAAATCCATAGCTACCAACGTCTAAAAGGTATTAAGTCCATAGCTACCGGTGTTTGTCCCATAGGCACTAAGTCTATAGCTGCCAATGTATACTCACGTCATCTTCTATCTCTCATCATTCATCTACCCATCTCATACCCAACATTTTCGTATATATAAAATACGTATACAGTTTAAGTCCTTTAAAACATGTATAAAACGTTCAACCAGCATAGACAGCAAGTATTCAGATAATGTGCACACATAGCACGTAGTTTATATAAAATACTTCATATCTATGTGTAAGATGAAAGGGACTATGCACTCACTTGAAAGGTGGTGAGTCAGCACTCGGACAGCACTTCGTTACTCTTAAAACAATTATCCCTTGACGAAACCTAGTATCATTACCACTAGAGTTTAGTCTAACGCTTGACGAGACTAATTTAATAGTCTAGCTATTATTACTATTATATAAGCGTTAAATAACACTCAATATAACTCATAATAATAGCCTAAATAATTATTTTAAGGTCCTAGCAATGTTACTATAATTAAATAAAATCTATATTAAATATACTATAGGCGTAGCTCACTTACAGCGGGTTTTTATTAAAAACCGGGCTTCGCTGGAGCAGCGTTTCCGAGCCGAAAGCTTTTCTTCTCGGAGCCGTCGGGCGCTCCGGGGCTCTCTTCTCGTGCTAGGGAGGTTCCGTAGACTTGGGAGGGGTTTAGGGAGGCTAGAGAGAAGTTAGAGAGAGAAAGAAAGGCTTATGGTGTGAAGAAAATATGAGGAGTTCACCCTTGTATTTATAGGAAGTGTATAGTAAAGTAGTCTCCAAGCTTCGTCCGTAACTTTTGCATACGAGCTCCGTTTTTGTCTGTCTTTTTACTGTTGAGTTTCTATTAATGAGATCTTCAACTTTCATTTAGACCTCGTTGGCTAATTCTCATTCTATCTCGGATTTACAAAACTGTATCAAATTCGCCGCGCTCGAAAAGTAGGGACTAAGCTTCGTCCATAACTTTTGCATACGAGCTCCATTTTTGTCTGTCTTTTTACCGTTGAGTTCCTATTAATGAGATCTTCAACTCTCATTTAGACCTCGTTGGCTAATTCTCATTCTATCTCGGATTTACAAAACTGTATCGAATTCGTCGCGCTCGAAAAGTAGGGACTAAGCTTCGTCCATAACTTTTGCATACGAGCTCTATTATCGACGTTCTTTATATCCACGCGTTGGTATTTATGAGTACTACAACTTTCATTTAGATCCCGTCGGCTAAAAATCGACCGATCTAAAATTAAGATTTCGGGTTGTGCACTGCTATGCTAAATCTTAGAAAAATCATAACTTCCTCATACGAAGTCAGATTTGGGCGTTCTTTTTATCGATGTTCTTAGTTTAACATATTCTACGACTTTCGTTTAGATCTCTAAGGCTAAATCTCGCTCTATCGTAAATTCACTATTTACGCTTCCCGGTATCGTGTCAGTTCCGTCGCGAAACTTCAACGGGTCATAACTTCTTCGTTATAACTCGGTTTTCGGCGTACTTTATATGTACGAAAACCTTGTAAAATACTCTACAACTTGGTTAAGATTATTTATTCTAAATAATCTTTTGTCGAAAAGTCGTTTTCGACCCTTATTGCCTCTAATTTGACTAGCCCAGATTTGCGGGCGTTACAATTATCTCCCCCTTAGGATGATTACGTCCCGGAATCATCAACGAAACATGATAGTATAATGACTCCATACGTCATCTCTTCATCCTAGGTAATATTTATAACTTCTACATTCCTTCAATTCTATATCTTAAACTCATTGACTGTAAGAGTACTCGATCGTGCACCTGCTCTCTACCTCAGGTTAGACTCCAAATTATGACCTTCAAGTCACAATCTCGATCCTTGCTGGATATGGACTTGAGATAAGTTCTTTTATTACTACTATAGATCGATGTGTCATATTCTAATGACCTATCATCGTATGTTGCAACACTTAGACTTAGGTCTCTTAGAGTTAAATTCTAAAACAGACTATGCCTTCCTTCATGTTCTAATGTGATATAATCACACTTTAACATTAGGCATTTCTAGCCACCAACTTCTTTAACAACGAGTGCGATACTTCTATTGATCGCTTTGATTTCAACCGTTTGGTTTAAGTCAGACGCTACATCAAACTTGGTTCTCTGAACCACACAACATACTCATAGTAGTCGGACTCGATTCGATATGACCACTAGGGTCGTAATATCAACAATCTTCTTAGTCATTACCGAAACGATGGTAACAACACACTTGAATAAAACGAAATCAATTACTAGCTTCTTGGTAACCTTGTGACTTTCCCTGATCCAAGTGTGAGTCCTGTGCTTCCGGTAGTATAGGCCTCTACTACCATTCACACCTACTCATACTCGTCCCAAGTATTGTCTCGCAGTTTCCCAAGTCACCATGCAGCAAATCACACAATCATTCGACACATCAGACAACAAAACGAAGGTTTTATATTAATTCTTGAAACGATTACATAGGTGTTCAAGTTCACCCTAGACTATGCCTCTACTAGGCTACATCATAAAATACTATGGCTACTACATAACTTGCTCTTCTGATATGAACTCCTCATCCGTGATTCCTCGCACGGTTTTCTGCTTCGTCGAGGATCATGTGAAATGCCCTTGGCCTTGGTGGCGTTTCTGGTCTTACTGCTTTATTTTTCTTTGGGCAGTCTCTGGACATATGCCCCTTGCCTCCACATCCGTAGCATACTTTATCATCATGTGTGCAGTCTTTGGAATAGTGGCCAGTCCTCCCACACTTGTAACAAGTCACTTCTTCATTGCACTTCCCACCATGCTTCTTCTTGCATCTATCACACCATCTTGCTTCACCTCCATCTGCTCCTCCAAGTTTTGAGAATTTTCTTTCCTTGTTCGACCTCGAAGATCCCTCAAACTTTCACTTCTCTCCTGCCTTATCTTTTTCTAGACCCTTTTCTCTTATCTGGGCCTCTACGTTCTTAGCTGCCCTAACAGCTGCTTTCAAGGTAGTTGCCATTTTGACCATTGGGCCAAAGTCAGTGGGCAGTCCGTTAGCAAACCTATCAATCTTGGAGAGTTCAGTAGGCACCAAGTAGGGGAATAGCTTCATCCTCTCGGTGAATGCGGTGGCATACTCATCAACACTCATCTTCCCTTTCTTCAGGTTCTGAAACTCGTTGTTTAGGTCTATCAGATCTACCTCTGAGCAGTACTGCATTTTCAACTGATCCAAAAACCCTTCCCACGACATCCTTAAGGCTTCTCCTCGTGGCATCGTATCTGCCAATAGCTTCCACCAGCTCAAGACTCCAGTTTTCAGTTGTCTTACAGCGAAGACAGTCTTCTGTTTCTCGTTACAGCTGCAGCTCTCAAACACCATCTCCATCTCAGAGATCCAATCCATAATCTCAACCGGCTTCGGGCTTCCTGAGAGACTTGGGGGTTTCGCACCCAAGAAATTCTTGTACATCCGCCCATCCTTGTTGTTTCTCCCTTCTGGTCCATCCCTTTGCTCACCTTGAGTCCCAACTTGACTCACTTGGCGGCTGTAGTTCCCTTCCTCAGATTGCTCGGGAATCAGTTCGGGTTGCTCAATGGGCATAGTAGGTCCGTCCCTATTCAACATCCGTCTCATTTCTTCCCTTTGTTCAGCCAACATAGCCCGAATCATGGCTTGAACTCCAGCCATGGTGACTGGCTCAGGCGCAACTTCTTCTACAACAGGTATTTGCTGAACCACTGGGGGTTGGTTCCTGTTCCCATTTACGTTTACGTCTCCGCTACGGGTCCTTACCATCTCGATCTATACACCGAATAAGGTGAATTTAGACCTTTACTTGACGTTTAAATCATCCTTATCACTCCGAAACGTTTACATGCTAGTTCTAATACCGTAGTCGTACGTTTAGAATCCTAAACACATAAGGTTTCCAGATCCGGTCGGCAACAGACCATAGATCCGAACAATTAACAACATATCATGCACAAAGCATTTAGCACATAAAAGCATTTTAGGCACAATTCCTAAAATAAGCTAGTGCTCACACCTCACAATCATCGCTTAGCATTCTAAGTTTAAGTCTAGAAATAAATCCATATTCCTAGTTCGCTTAAACTAATGCTCTGATACCAACTGTGATATCCCCAAAATCACAGCCAGAAAAGACCGATTTTGTTTATGCTTTATGAAAATCAGAGTACTTCGTTTTATAAAAAGGTTGCGGAATGTGTTCCCAGAAAAACATGGTAAATACGTTATTAAAACATTTTCGAGGAAACGTATTTATTTCATTTTAAAACGTTTGGGATGTCATCGTTAATACCGAAACATAAGCATAAACAGAACTTACAATGATTTACACTAGTGATCTACATCTCTTTAAATCTCTCAGTGTAATGTCACTTCACTTCGTCACCTGTGATATACATAAACTGAGTGGGTCAGGTTGGGAAACCTGGTGAGTACATAGGGTTTTCAACCCACGATAATATAATTGTTATGTTTAATCATCAAACAATTAACCCCATTACCCATCCCCGTTATCTTCTTTACTCTTAAGGATTTAACCTAAGAGTCGTCTATCCTGCATTCGTTTATTCCGAAGTCCCTTACTTCCAGGGTTATAGGACTGGCACTAAATCCATAGCTGCCAATGTTCGTTCATAAAGCACTAATTCCATAGCTGCTATAGTCTATTCATCGGGTACTAAATCCATAGCTACCAGTCTTTATCTAATAGGTACTAAGTCCATAGCTACCAATGTTCAACAGGTACTAAATCCTTAGCTACCAGCGTCTAACTAATAGGTACTAAGTCCATAGCTACCAATTCCCAACAGGCACTAAATCCATAGCTACCAACGTCTAAAAGGTATTAAGTCCATAGCTACCGGTGTTTGTCCCATAGGCACTAAGTCTATAGCTGCCAATGTATACTCACGTCATCTTCTATCTCTCATCATTCATCTACCCATCTCATACCCAACATTTTCGTATATATAAAATACGTATACAGTTTAAGTCCTTTAAAACATGTATAAAACGTTCAACCAGCATAGACAGCAAGTATTCAGATAATGTGCACACATAGCACGTAGTTTATATAAAATACTTCATATCTATGTGTAAGATGAAAGGGACTATGCACTCACTTGAAAGGTGGTGAGTCAGCACTCGGACAGCACTTCGTTACTCTTAAAACAATTATCCCTTGACGAAACCTAGTATCATTACCACTAGAGTTTAGTCTAACGCTTGACGAGACTAATTTAATAGTCTAGCTATTATTACTATTATATAAGCGTTAAATAACACTCAATATAACTCATAATAATAGCCTAAATAATTATTTTAAGGTCCTAGCAATGTTACTATAATTAAATAAAATCTATATTAAATATACTATAGGCGTAGCTCACTTACAGCGGGTTTTTATTAAAAACCGGGCTTCGCTGGAGCAGCGTTTCCGAGCCGAAAGCTTTTCTTCTCGGAGCCGTCGGGCGCTCCGGGGCTCTCTTCTCGTGCTAGGGAGGTTCCGTAGACTTGGGAGGGGTTTAGGGAGGCTAGAGAGAAGTTAGAGAGAGAAAGAAAGGCTTATGGTGTGAAGAAAATATGAGGAGTTCACCCTTGTATTTATAGGAAGTGTATAGTAAAGTAGTCTCCAAGCTTCGTCCGTAACTTTTGCATACGAGCTCCGTTTTTGTCTGTCTTTTTACTGTTGAGTTTCTATTAATGAGATCTTCAACTTTCATTTAGACCTCGTTGGCTAATTCTCATTCTATCTCGGATTTACAAAACTGTATCAAATTCGCCGCGCTCGAAAAGTAGGGACTAAGCTTCGTCCATAACTTTTGCATACGAGCTCCATTTTTGTCTGTCTTTTTACCGTTGAGTTCCTATTAATGAGATCTTCAACTCTCATTTAGACCTCGTTGGCTAATTCTCATTCTATCTCGGATTTACAAAACTGTATCGAATTCGTCGCGCTCGAAAAGTAGGGACTAAGCTTCGTCCATAACTTTTGCATACGAGCTCTATTATCGACGTTCTTTATATCCACGCGTTGGTATTTATGAGTACTACAACTTTCATTTAGATCCCGTCGGCTAAAAATCGACCGATCTAAAATTAAGATTTCGGGTTGTGCACTGCTATGCTAAATCTTAGAAAAATCATAACTTCCTCATACGAAGTCAGATTTGGGCGTTCTTTTTATCGATGTTCTTAGTTTAACATATTCTACGACTTTCGTTTAGATCTCTAAGGCTAAATCTCGCTCTATCGTAAATTCACTATTTACGCTTCCCGGTATCGTGTCAGTTCCGTCGTGAAACTTCAACGGGTCATAACTTCTTCGTTATAACTCGGTTTTCGGCGTTCTTTATATGTACGAAAACCTTGTAAAATACTCTACAACTTGGTTAAGATTATTTATTCTAAATAATCTTTTGTCGAAAAGTCGTTTTCGACCCCTATTGCCTCTAATTTGACTAGCCCAGATTTGCGGGCGTTACACTGATCGACCATCCAACATCCCATCCCCTAAAGAACATGTCACAACAGCTTGAATGTTGATTACGTTATTCAACTTTAGGAAGAGTTAGGTGCGACAATCAGTCACACCAGTGTGTTGAATTATGTTTCTTGTACAAGATAATGGAGTTCAATCCTTGGGGATGTGTATGAAAAGGAAGGGATTTTGGTTCCCTCAAAAGATGAGAAGGTGGCATTATCGACTTTATAGTCTCCAAAATGGGTTATTGATGATCCACTTCTTTTTCCTAGTATGGCTCACATTCCAGACACCATGTTAAGAATAATTGATCCTACAAACCCAATTCTAGCTGGTTCAATATTTGGCATCTATTAACACAAATGTCACGGTTGGAGTTCTTTTGCCAAAAGGGATTAAGGGTTGGTCGAATTCTATTAAAGCATCAAAGAAAACGAATAAGACTGGACAACCAAAACTTATTTAAGAGCATGTATAGGAAGAAGTTTCTAAGGAATTCATTCCTTCGAAAACCTGGATTCTCGAACGTACAAAGAAGCTAGCTAACAAACCTCAACAATCACTTGTTAGGCCTCCTGTTCCAGAGGTTGTAGTTGAAACCACTACCAAATCTTAACAAACTCGTTATTCTAAGGGGATAAAGAAAATTCATAAACCTCAAATTAACAAACGACGTGTGATCTTTCATGAAATTCCTGCTCCTATTTCACATACTTCAAATAAATGTCAAGCACATCAGATGGTTAAAAAGATTTAGAAGAAGAAGCAAAAATTTGAAGACCCACTTAACCAAGTCATTATCGAAGCAAATCATAACAGTGACAACGAAAGATCTGATATTCACATTTCAGATTTTGGCTTTGGGTCACCTTAAAAGGATTCTCCAGTTAATTCGATTTTCGAGGAGACAAGAAGTCCTAGTGCAAGTGTACAAATATCTAATAAGGATACAAACACTAATTTGAGTGATACTCCATTTACTTCCATCCCTGAGATGGCCAAGGTCATACCACCCAAGGTTTCACTAACTGATTCCTATACAGAGGAGGTTCAAACCTAAGGCATCACTATGGACGTATCTGATGCGGACATATATGTCACCATGGGTTAAGGGACGTTGAACAACGAATCCTTTGGTACTTCCCATCTTGAAACCTCTACTGTTTCTATGTTACTCATTCTTTCATCTACAATCAAAACCACAATTCTTGATATTTCAACATCATTACCACCTTTATCATCTTTTATCTCATCTTCATTTCCTTTTTCCATATTCTCACCAACATACTCCTCAATGATGCATGAACCAATAACTACTCTTTTCTCTTCATAATCCACAGAAGCCAGAAAGGATAGTTCAAGGCGAGGAGCCAAATAACTATTAAAATCATGGTTTCTTTTGCTAACTTAGAATTTGATTTAGAGGAAGATAATGTTCCTGATAACATGCTAATAGCAAGTAAATATTTCAAGATCCTCAACAACAAACTAAATTCTCTTTTATAGATACAAGCAGATACCGGAGGTTGAAATTTTGTGTTTGGGGTTGAAATGGAGTATCTATTAAAGTCACAAAAGAGTCATTTTTGGAATATGGTGAAGAATTTTGAGAGTGATAGGCTGAAAGATTAAAAGCTCATGCTGATAACTTTGAGAATGAGATTAAAAAGCTTTGTAATGTTGATAAAGAGTGTCATGTAGTTTTCATTGAGCAAGTAAAGACTATAATAGAGTCTCTTAATCTTAAAGTGGCTGAAGGTAAAGTAGAGATGGCTAGAGAAGTTGAGAAGAATGAGAAAAGTTATTATCTTCATCATAGGAAACTAGATGTTGTTGCTGATGTAATTGCAAAGCAGGTTGAGTACAATACTGCTTATTCAACAAAGTTAGATGCGAAGACTCAAACGGAATCCTAAATTTTTAAAGAGTAAGAGGAATTTTTAAGCTGCATCAAGGAATCCATTTCAAAAGCTACTCTTTCAAACCAATCATTTGTTTCCCAAGAAAAAGTACTCAGATGATTTCGTCTATTGAAGCTAATCTCAAGAATGAACTTTCTTCCTTCCTGGAGTTGGTTCTTCGATTACCAACTAATGTTCCACCTGCGAAGCAAGTATAAAAAGGGGAGAAAAAGGATTTAGAGGAGTTGGACCTTCAAAAGATTTTGATAAGGGAGTAGTTGTTGGGAAGTTGAGGTCCATGCAAATACCCACATCACTTCTAGTTTTTCTTAAAACAATTTCAAAAGCTAACACAAGAAGACCTATAACAAAAGGGATTTTCATTAGTGAAAGTGTTGGAGGCTATGGGTAAAGCTCTAAGCCACCTCCTTCAAAAGACAACCAGGAAGATAAAGGAAAAGGTTTTGAGGTAACTCTTACAGAAGAAGAGATTGGAGTTGGAGATCGAAAGAAAATGGCAGATCAATAGTATTTTGACGCAAATACATAGTGATCCACCAGGCTTGATCAATGGAGATCCCAAAAAGCATTGGTGCTATGAAACTATTGAGAAAATTGTTTCGATAGGGAAGATGGAGTCTTTCTGCAAAGTGGCAAAGAAGAGTTATGATGTTGAAAACTCTAACATTAATCTACTCGATTTCCCTATAAATCATATGCCATATATTTCTTCTTAATACAAGTTGGTTGATTGGTAGAAAGACAAAGAAGAGTATAAAAGACTGAAGATGAGAGTTCATGTAGTCGTAAGGAAACGCGAAGAGGAGATTTGGTCTTTTGTAAGGATCATTAAAACGATGTGGATTTCTCAAGAAAACTTTTTTGAAAGCATTCTACAAAATTTATACTATGTTGTTGTAAGAGAAAATAATGTAGTCTGTGATTTTTCGGTAGCCTACTTTCCATTGATAAAATTGAACGGCTTGGTCACAGTGACATCAATTTTAAGCAATGTGGATGTAACAAAACTACCAATGAACAACAAGGATGATTTTATCATCGGCTTCGCTCATATCAGGGTGTTCATCTATAGTTATTATGATTGCCTTGCAATCATTGATATCGAGCTGACAATTGCTATTAATAAGAGTTCAAAAGTTCCCTAATCCTTGCTAAAATGGAAGATTAATATTGATAAATATGAAGATGGGGAAATTGTTCATCAGCCATTGGGGGTAGTGTTTCGTGGCAAGAACAAGAACTAGAGAATGAAAAAGTTTTTGTTCCAAGTTGTTGATGTAGAGAGGTACAAGAATGTCCAATATCCAAGTCTTCTTATACGAATCAGTAATTGTAAAAAGAATGATGTAGCAGACAACGTTGAAATTCAAAAGACTATTCTTTGGTATATGGAGATTTGCATGGTACTTCTGTACACCATGAAGCTAATGACGTGATTTCGATACTTCTCACTAAGGGGAGACTGTAGGGTGAGAAATGTCTAGTGATATGTCGAAAGTACTTTCGGTCTGTATAAGTGTGAAGTCTAGTACTTCGTTGTGTACGAATTTTGCAAGGCATTCGTATATGTCGAAGTCAAACTTCTAGTCCGTGCATACTTTTTGAAAGTTTGTATCACTCTATAAATAAAGTTAGTATAGAAGCAGAGAGAAGCATTTGGGCACGTTCGTTATCGTTCTCTCTCTAGAACTTTTGTAATTATTCAGACAATTAATGAGCCAAAAAATATTATTTATGATCATGTTCTTAATGATTTCTATAGTTGATTTTGTTTTCTAAACTTGATTTAAACACTCTTCAGTACTAGTAATATGTGATTGTGTTCATTCAATAGTTAGGTAGTATTTGTAGAAATCTTTTTTCGGTTAAAAGCAGAGTGGGGTGAGGAAAGGAGTCTTAGGGAGTCCCTATGGGATGCTTTGGTACGTAGGACACCTTATAGTTTGACGAATGTATCTGTTGGGGAATAACAAATTAGAGGAGTAGGGGTAGTCCTTCAGGAGGGTATAAACAGGTGTGAAAGGTAGTATTGGGCCTATACTATTCAAAACAAAAGATGTTTA
This sequence comes from Lactuca sativa, assembly GCF_002870075.4. NCBI lineage: Eukaryota > Viridiplantae > Streptophyta > Magnoliopsida > Asterales > Asteraceae > Lactuca > Lactuca sativa. The sequence continues at coordinate 49,958,272 of NC_056624.2, forward strand.
CCCCAGACTGGGAAGACAGCAGAGAATATAGGGATTTCGAGAGTTTGAACCTTCTCGTGTATATGGTAATACACGTCATAGAGCAGGAGGTTCATGATCTGGGTCTGGTTCAGGCACGGGCTCTCAACCAATTGATGTGAGATTATAGGTGTTCATTACATCAGAGACTTCTAGAGGCACACTTGGCACGACCTCGGTGATGTTCGGGTCAATCAAGGATGGTATCATGGAGTAGAAAGAGGATCTCCTTCAAATCTTCCTGGCCGATCTGGCCGCTATCTAGTCGGGGGCCAGCACACTGACCTTCAAAGATTTCAAGGCATGTGGGGCACCATATTTCTTTGGGGTAAAGGACCCTATCGCAACCAGGCATTAGATAGCCGATATCGAGTGTGCTCAGAGGACGAGCTTCTGTACCGAGGGGTCGAAGGTTACATTTGCTGCAAGATGTTTGATGGAGCGAGCCTAAGATTGGTGGAAGGAGGTCGGCTATACTTTCCGAGCCCCAGGCATTGAGGCCATGACCTTGCTAGATTTTATGACTCGATTTCGAGTAGAGTTGTCACCAATTGTTGAGGTGCATCAATTAGCCAGGGAGTTTCTCAATATAAGGTAGACGGCTGAGACTGTGGAAGAGATCACTGCCAAGTTCAGAAAGAGGGAATTGTTGGTACCCTAATATGTAGCTAATATGGAGATGATGAAGACCCGATACCATGATATGTTGAGATCTGATATCATGGAGTTCAAAAGTTTTTCTTCCTTCCCGACTCTAGATGATATGATATCTAGGGCGTGGGAACGAGAGATTGATCTGGAGCACATATGGAAAAGGAAGGAGAAGCCTGGGAAAACAATTCATCTGTCAATGAAGAAACCTAAGAGTTTTGACTCTAGGCCGAAGGGCCATCAGGGCCGAAGCCTCTGTGGCAAATGCGGCAGGTCGCATGATGGGGTTTCCAGAGCAACTGGTTCAGGTTGCTACAAGTGTGGCAAGTCATGACACTTTAGCAAGGATTGTACTGTTGCTATCACCACCACACAGACATCAGACCTGATTTGCTTTCATTTCAATTAGATGGGCCACAAGAAGGCCAACTCCCCGAGTCTAGCATCATGAGAACCAGTAGTAGTACCTTCTCCAGTGACTCTACGGATTACATACGACATCCAGGGCAAGGTGGATGCACCTATTGTGAGGGTAGGGCCTTTTAGCTGATTCCTGAGGAGGCATGTGTTGCACCAGATGTGGTGATGGGTATGTCTTTTCTCCTTAAATCTTTACATATGTTGATTTCTTTCTTTATATTTGCATGTTATCTTTTAGGATCATTCCTTGTGAATGGCATATCTACTTTTATATTGTTTGATTTGGGGGCTACACGATCGTTCATGTCTCTTGCGCTCAGCAAGAGTTTTTAGGAGCTCCGAGTGAGCTGGATTAACCCTTAGAGGTTAAGATTGTAGATGATCGATTATCCGGGCATCAAGGGTTCCTCAGGATTATGTTCCAGAGATATCTAGCGAGCGGTATCAGATTGACTTGGTTCCTATTCCTTTGCGTGGGAACAAGGTTATAGCGGTTAAGCTCAAATGGGCTTGTGATTGATTGTGAGCGCCAGCTGGTATATGTTCGGAACCCAAGTAAGGAAGATTAGGTGGTCTACAGAGAGGGTTGTAAGGGTATTTTGGTTGTAATGAGCCGAAGCCTTTTGTACTCTTCGTATGATTTATAATGTATTTTACTAAGGCAGTTTTATCCGGAGCTTATATGTTTACTCCGTAGTATATTTTTTGTACGCATTGTGTATCCTATAAATAGGATCGTTTACTAGATTTAGAACTAGAACACTTTGTCTACTCTTTGTAAAACTTACGAAGCGTAATAAAGCTGAAGAGAAAAATCTTATTTACATCGGTGTTCAATCTTACATACTTTTCTGATTTCAAACTCTGATTATTATTCAAACTCGATTAATTGATTCATCAATTGGTGTTAGAGCAGGAATCATATCTCTGATCTGATTTTCATCATTTCAAAAGTTTTTAAATCAATTTTCGATTTAAAAGTTTCTGCACTTTTTCAAACGTGAAAAGTTCATTAGATCTAAGTCTGTGATTCGATTCTGCACTTGAATTGTTGAATCGAGTGTTATCCTTGTTGTTTTAAGTTTAATCAACAAGTTTTTTGTTACAAATCTCAAGTTTTCTTCTAAATTCTCAAAGTTTTCTTCCGTACAACAATATCGTCATTCAATCTTAATTCCATCACTTCATTCTCTCAGTTGTTACGGTCTTCTACAAAAATTCCAATGCTAATTCCTGAATATTACGATCAGTAGGCTAATCGTATGGAGGATTATCTCAATGGTTTAGATGAAGAACTATGGAATTGTATTTCTGGTAATCTCAATCCTCCGTCGAATGTTCAATCAGTTGGAGCGTCTTCTGCAAGTTCTGGAGTACAGAATCAAACTGAACGTATGAAAAAGTTGGAGAAGAGATTTATGAGAGAGCTGCGAGGAGCTTTGCCTCCAGTTGTTTACAACCATGTGAGGAGTTGTAAAACTGCAAAGGAAATCTGGAACAATCTAAATGAGAAATTTCAAGGAAGTGAGAAGACAAGAGTTAATTCTGTGGAACAATGCTTGGTTGAATTGAAAGACTTCAAACAAAAAGAAAGTTAAACTATTGAGGCATATTACGATCATCAGAATGAATTGATCTATGGATGCAACCGATATGGTATCACAAGATCAGTCATGGAGTTTAATCTTATCTTTGTTATGGGTTTGAGAAAGGAATGGAGAAATGTAATCTTGATGGTTAAAAATCAATAGAGCTTTGATACATCAACTCTAAATGATGTGTACAATCAGTTAAAATCACACAAAAATGAAGTGAACGAAATTGCTGAAGACACGAAGACTAGTTTGGGAGGTCCACTGGCATTGGTTTCGAAAATGAATGAGAAAGAAGTTCATGAGAAAAGTGATTCTGATGGAGAAGAAGGTTTCATCATGAATTCTGATGATGAAGCAATAGCATTATATTCAAATAATCGTGTAAGGACGTTCTTGAAAAAGGCATTCAATTCGAAGATCAAGTCATCTGAGATTAAAGGAAGTTTTGTAAATAAAATTGAAAATGATGAGAAAAGGAAGGAAGAGAAGAAGGATGAGAAGCCGGTTGAGGGAAAAATTGTCACACCCCCAAACCTGAACGGCGGAAACGTTCGGGGGCGGATGACGTCATGTCCGGTATCACAACAATTCTATAGTAAAGAAAGTACACACCACCATATTACATTAGTAGAAAAGTTTACATGATTGTATCAATACAAGTTCAAAAGTTGATTACACAAATCATGATTCAAGAATATGCAAGCGATGTCAACAATTAAGTTGGTGAGTTCATAAGTAGTGGTTTGAATAAATGTATGCCATTCGAAAGTGTGTGTATGTATTTTCTGAAAATCCCATATTTTCTTAAGTGTATAAATGTAGTCTTTAAATGTTCAACACCGTAAACTGTAAACACTAGACCATGCTCAAAATGTTATTGTATAGTCTTAAAGACTAAAACTATGTGAAGATCGTTGAGAGCATAAAAGTAATCCATAATACTACTTTTATCGAAAAGATATGATACTGCATTAATCGTATATCCTGTGAGTTCTCATAACCATACTGTAATATTTGCCTACATGTGATGGTCTTCAGGTGTCGAAACGCTATGACACTTGTCACCCCGCGAACTGTAGCTAATAGTCAGGGTGCGGGATTATTAGTATCGTATAGATCTATTCACACTTGCCAAGCTCTACGAACGGGAGACTCTGGTTATAAGTCAAGACTTACTATAATACCCCCATTAGGTATAGTGAAGTTGTTGTCTCACGAATTCTCAATTATGTATCATATGTGTATGTTTGTTTTCGCAAAGTATCGTTTTTCAAAGTATTGTCAAAACCATGGTAGTAATGTATATATTCCCGTGAATATAAAATGCTATAGCTGAAATGTTTACTGTTGGTATGAAATGGTATGCATATTTATAAGTAAAACACATTTTGTATCCCAAAGCGGGGAAAGTAATGTAAGATGTTTATAAGTTAACTAAACCATTTGGTATTTGTAAGAACATTGTAGCACCTGGTTTCTGGTATGTAAAATTTATCTAAGTGTTTTGCATTTTTAGCCTTGGACTCGGCAAGTTATAGGCTCGACTCACCGAGTAGAGACGGGATATGGAGCACGTTTAAGTTGGCGACTCGACGAGTCCATATTCTGGACTCAGCGAGTCCCCGCTGTTTGATGAAACCCTAAATTTCAAGGGTTTGCACCCTCTTTAAGCCATCTTATGCGCCCCAAGCTCGCCCCCTTCACCCTCAGAGCTCCCTATACCGTCCAAACCTTGTTCCTTGTGAGATTGAAATGTTTTGGTGTGTTTTCTTGAAGATTTTGAGAGGAAAGGGAAGTAGATCAAGAAGAGAAGAAGGAGGGCAGACATCTTGGTGTTATCTCAGTGATTTCCTTGAGGTATAACTAAGTTTCCCTCTATTTTCATGCTTATAGTCCCTTTGAAGCTCCATTAAAGTCCTTCTTGAGCCATTTCCAAGCTTGAGTATGAATTAGGGTTTGTACTAAGTTGATTAACCTTTACATCTAGGCATGATTGAGCTCCAGGAGCTCGGATCTACTGCCTTTATGGAGCCATATTGCATGAAAGCCCTAGATCTACTCTTTTAGTGCATTTTGAGCCCTAAAACCTTCATTGGTGTTTATTTACACGTAATGTTGGAAACTTTACGTGTTAATCAGGCCCTAGAAACCCTGATCTATGAATGGAATGAGCTGGATTCAAGCAAAATCGAGTATATAGCATTTGCAAGTGACGGACTCGACGAGTCGTTCATCAGACTCGGCGAGTCGAGTCGCGAGTCCCCGAGTTTTCCCCCTTTTTGTGTTTGCGGGGTAGAGTAGTGAGTCATGGGGTATGACTTAGTGGGTCGGAAGCCAGACTCATTCATGAATGAACTCGACAAGTCAATGCCATAACTCGGCGAGTTCAAGGCAATCTTCTTGCCTCGAGAACAGACTCGACGAGTTGTTCATACAACTCGGCGAGTCTCAGCATAGAGTGTTCTTCGGATGAAGATGAAATAAACGAGTTGTTCATACAACTCGACGAGTAGGATGAAGGACTATTGGACTTTGGTTTAGAAAGAAAACTCGTCGAGTCAATTCCTAACTCGACGAGTAGAGACGAGATTATGGTCAGACAAAGGAATAGGGACTCGGCGAGTCGGGTCAACTGGAAGTTGACTTTGACTTTGACTCTTGGTTTGCTTAGGGGTAAATGGTCATTTTAACCTGAGGTCAGTTAGCAGTATTTGACTGAGTGTTTTGTGGGAATTATAGCCGGAGGATTTCCGGGGCAGCGGCAGCAAAAGACAGTCAGTTCCCACACAGATCAGCCGCTACTTTGAGGTGAGTTACCTTCCACTAGCGGTGGGTCTACGACCATAATGCCGGCCCACCAGTAGGAGTTGTATGTTAGATGATTGTCTTTGTGATATCATCTAGGTTTGCTACTACCTGATATGATTATATGCTGGCATGATATGTACATGTGATAGTAGTAGAGTTTGGTTGTTAGGACCGAAGGGTAGGTCAGACACCCTAGATATGTCTGACAGTATGCGATGATATGTTTATATGTTGGCATGATATGTTATATGTGATTGTGGTAGTAGGAGGGGAATAGTCCCCAAGTTCGGTTGTTAGGACCGAAGGGTAGATCGGTGATGTGCACAAAAGTACTCACTAATTTTAATATTTATAACCTAACAAACTTAACTAACTATGCACTTATAGGCAGTGTATCTAGTCAGATTACAATACACTTTTGGGTAAGTCGGGTGTCGATCACAGGGAACGGTGTTTCTAATTAATTTACTTACTATTAAATTAATCTAATTATTAACAAGTTTAAAAGGGGTTTTATCTGATTTTACAAGATCAGATGAACTTAAATCAAATTCAATAAGTAAAAACACACTCTTGTTTAGTTTGAATCCACTTCTTCCTTATGGCTAGCTAATGATTACGGATTATTAAGTTGGTTTTTAGTTATATTAGTAATTTAGTTCTAACTTACCAATAATTAACTAATTCATGTCAAACCATGTATGTTCACACATAATTAAACACAGAACTAATTATGAATGTAAATATGCTATGTAAGATTTGTAACATAAACGCAATTACGATCACAATACACATTCTCTAGCACAGCTAAGCTTAATTACTCTAATTACTAACTAAGATTGGTCAATCCTAGCTCTAACAATTCAATGTTCACTAAATCATCAGGTAAACAAATTCATGCAGTTAATGGTCACTAAGCTACACAGAACATGCAATCAAGCAATTAGAGAAACAAACAATAGCATGCTAGGTTATACAAATCAAACACAAGCAATTTTTACCAACTAAACTTAATCCATAAACACTGAACTATTCATAAGTCTGAAGCTTCATCTAGCTAAACAAGAGTAGCTAGATTCAGCTGCTCATCCTAGCAACTAATAAACCAGCACAACTTAAAGTAATAAAAGGCATGTTCTGATTTAACTAAAATATAAACCTTTATTCTTTTTGGTGTTGAAAACCTTCTTCCAGAACCCTTCTTTCGCTCTGAATCGTCTTCTGGAACTCTTTCCTTTAGCCAAAAGGTCCTTCTTTTCGTAATAATCAGGAGAACTTAAATAATCTCCAAAAACCCGCTCCACGTCGTGGCTATCCAGGCCATGTCGTGGCCCTCAAGCTATCCGTACCGAGCAAGGAATCCTCCGCGTCGCGATGTCTATCTTCTAGAACACTCGTGCCACATCGTGGCTGACTTCGCCATGTCGTGAATTCAGTATTTATCGTGGATTTATTCTTTTCTTGTCTTTCAAGTCTCCCATGTTCCTCATATTGTCACTTTTGGTCCCTCTCTTCGAAAATCCTTTTAATTGACTGAAAATAACAATTTAAAGTCATAAGTACCATTATTCTAAACATATTATCAACTTATTAATAAAAATGTACTTAAATATTGCCTAAAAATAGGTATAAATATGGCAATATCAATCGGACACACCATATATGTCTGATAATATGTTATGTTATGATATACGTGATAGTAGCAGTAGGGGGTGAAATAGTCCCGAGGATCAGTTGTTAGGACCGATGGATAGTCGGCACCCCATAATGGCTTGACATGGGTAGTCAGCACCCAAGAACGGCTTGACTCGGGTAGGTCGGCACCCCATAATGGCCGTACCGGGTAGGTCGGGCACCCCAGAATTGCCCGGCAGTATGTATGATATGTGATTGTATGGTATGTGGTATGATGGGGGAACTCACTAAGCTTCGTGCTTACAGTTTTCAATTTTGGTTTCAGGTATCTCTTCTTTGAATTGGAAGGAGTCGACGTAGTAGCAACACATCACATACACGCTTTTTATTCTGCACTATGAGATCTTCCTGGGGATTTGTACTCTGGCATTATTATGTTTTATAAAATGTTTTTCCAGACACGCGACATCATTTGTGAAACAATATGATCGGTGAATGTTTAATTCGAATGTTTTGCTAAATATATGATTTAAAAATGAAATTTTTGTCTCCTATTTTTGGGACGTTACAAGTTGGTATCAGAGCCCTGGTTTGAGGGATTCGGACACACCTTCGGGGGTGTCTGAACTCAAATCGAGGGATTAAAAGATTTTAAAGAAGAAAATGTTTTCTAAAAGCTAAGTAAAGAGTTTTAAGAAGGAACGAAGTGTGTGATGTGTGCGACCGGCCGAGCTCAAGTAAGTATTCCCCAAAGTACCCATACAAGCTTATGTTATGTTTATCAGTTTCAGTAGAACAGCATGCTTGAATAGGACTAAGGATCTAGGAGTGATGCCTTATGTGCCTACTTTATGCGCTTTAGTGTATGAAAAACTGAATGCTAGAATTGAGTAGACAGCAGTAGGATAGTCTGACTAGGTTACGCTTGTTAGTATGAGCTTAGCATTGTATGCTAGTGCAGTTCCTGTTATGAGGATAGAGTTGCTTGAGATTGTTTCCTTTTTGTCCGAATGCTGCTTGCTTTGTGCTATGAGGGCTTTGAGTGATGGGAGTTAGCTGTTAGGTGAATACGTTAAAGTCACATGTGATCAGGTTTGAATAATATCAGAGTGTTGGATTTGACCCTACTGCGTAGCTCTTGTTTGAGCCCTAACCGTTGTAGGGATGAGTCCCTTACTCGAAGGATTATTCGAGCCTCGTTGGATGTGATTGTATTCAGGTAATGGCTAATTGGCGTTACAAGAGACCTTCAGCAGTTGAGGACTGGGTTGGATGGAGTCAGAGGTTTCCTAGGGTAAGCCTAGGATGAGTATAGCAGTGATCAACAGTAGTAAAAGGGACCTGGTGGAGTCAAGGCAGTCCTTGGAGAAGGTACGGATAGATGTGGAAGGTAGTATGGGCCCGTACTACTGAAAGCAGAGGATTTGTACCCGAACCGAGGAAGGCCAAGATAAGACTAGGGAACTTGTAGTAGGTGTGATCCCTCCAGAGGTATTAGTATCGCTAACGATTATTATTTATGTATTTAGAATGATGGTACTACGCTCGAGGCCAGCAGTTGGCAGTACAGGAGAGGGATCAGGTTCGGGATCTGGTTCCGAGCCAGCAGAGGAGGGACTACGCGAGTTCATCGTGTCAGAGATCACCAGAGGCATCCTTGAGTCGACCGCCATTATCTTCGGGTCGATCAAGGAAGGAATATTGGAGTTGATGGAGGATCGCCTCAGGGCATTCAGGAGCGACATGGCATCTGGCCAGTCGGGATCTCGCACACTGTCCTTCAAGGACTTCAGGGGAAGTGGTGCGCCGGATTGTCACAGGGCGAAGGACCCCATAGCTGCCAGGAGATGGATTGCGGACATTGAGTCTGCACAGATGATTAGCTTCTGCCCTGAGGGGTCGAAGGTGAGGTTTTCAGCAGGGTGTTTACGAGATCGGGCTAGGGATTAGTGGGAGTCTGTGGGTGACTCGTTGGGAGCCTCCGCTGTCGAGGCTATGACCTGGTCGGACTTCACAACCAGGTTCAGGGCAGAGTTTGCACCGACTGTCGAGCTTCAGCAGCTGGCCAGGGAGTTCTTGGATATAAGGCAGACGACGGAGAATGTGGTGGAGATCACCGCCAAGTTCCGGGAGAGGGCATTGTTGGTTCCCTAGTATGCGGGTGATGAGGACATGAGGAGGACCCGTTACCATGACATGCTCCGAGCTAATATTCGAGAGCATGTCAGTTTTTCTACTTGCCCTACCTTGGACTCTATGATTGCCAAGGTAAAAGAGAGGGAGATAGATCTGGAGCACATCCGAAAGAGGAAGACAGAAGAGGGACAGGCAGGAGGGGCTTCGGGGAAGAAGCCTAAAGGATCAGATGGTAGGCCGAAAGGCCAGTCAGGACCGAGTCGCTGCAAGAAATGCGGCAGGCCTCATGAGGGGGCATGTAGGATGGGATCATCGGGCTGCTATAAGTGCGGCAAGACGGGGCATTTCAGCAGGGATTGTACCGCCCCTGCACCTGTGATTCAGACATCGGAGTTGCTGTGTTTCCACTGCAACCAGAGGGGCCACAAGAAGGCCAATTGCCCCCAGTTGACAGCATCAGTGCCGGTTAAGGCACCAGCTCCAGCTACCCTTCGGATTACAGATGGCCGGCAGGGCAAGGCAGAGGGTCCAGTGGTGAGGAGCCGGACGTTTCAGCTGACTACCGAGGAGGCACGTGCCGCACCCGATGTGGTGACGGGTATGATTCTTTCCCTCTATCTTATTTTTATGATGTTATGATATTGATATGTGCTCTGTGTATATGCGTTAGGATCGTTCCATGTGAACGGTATCCCTGTTCAGGTGTTGTTTGACTCGGGTGCCACCCGATCATTTGTTTCCCTTGCGCTTAGCAAGAGGTTTGCTGAGTCTTCGGGCATGTAGGATTGCACTTTAGAGGTAGAGATTGCCGATGATTGGTCGGTGTGAGCGTCAGCAGTATTCAGGGATTGTGTTCTAAGGTTATTTGAGGAACGCTATTTGGTGGATTTGGTTCCTATCCCATTGAGGGGGAACAAGGTGATTATAGGCATGGATTAGTTGAGCCCTAATGGGGCGGTGATAGATTGTGCACAGCAGCTAGTATGGATCAGGACCCCAAGTAGGGGAGAGTTGGTGATCCACGGTGAGAGGCCACAGCGTGGACCCACAGTATGTTCAGCAGCGAGAGCTAGGGGCTACCTTCAGCAGGGTTGCGCGGGATATGTCGGGTATGTTATGGATACCCGAGCGGCGGGTAAGGCGACGGTGAGCAAGGTTCCAGTGGTGCGAGACTACGCCGATGTGTTCCCGAACGAGCTTCCAGGAATACCTCTGGAGCGTTAGGTAGAGTTTAGGATCGACCTAGTTCCTAGTGCGGCTCCGATAGCCAAGGCACCCTATCGGTTGGCTCCTCCCGAGATGCAGGAGTTGTCGACGCAGCTGCAGGAGCTGCTAGACAAGGGATTTATTCGACTGAGCAGTTCACCCTGAGGTGCCCCGATCATGTTTGTGAAGAAGAAGGACGGGTCGCATCGGATGTGTATAGATTACTGGGAGCTGAATAAGGTAACGATAAAGAACCGTTATCCACTCCCGAGGATTGATGACCTCTTTGATCAGTTATAGGGAGCATCTTGGCTCTCCAAGATCGACTTGCATTCGGGTTATCATCAGATGAGGGCCAGAGAGGAGGATGTATAGAAGACCGCGTTTCGGACGCGTTATGGCCATTATGAGTTCGTGGTGATGCCGTTTGGCCTCACCAATGCTCCTGCCACGTTCATGGACCTCATGAACCGCATGTGTAGACCGATGTTGGATCGTTCTGTGATAGTTTTCATCGATGACATCTTGGTTTATTCAGAGACGCAGGAGGAGCACGAGGAGCATCTGAGAGAGGTTTTGGAGACCTTGAGGAGGGAGAGCTTGTACGCCAAGTTCTCCAAGTGTGAGTTTTGGTTGCACGAGGTGCAGTTTCTTGGGCACCTCATCAATCAGAACGGGATTTCAGTAGACCCGGCCAAGGTGGAGGCCGTGATGAGATGGGAGGTTCCGAAGTCTCCATCCGAGATTCAAAGTTTCCTAGGATTAGCAGGCTACTATCGGAGATTCATTTGGCATTTCTCCAAGATAGTCGTACCCCTGACACGGTTGACTAGGAAAGCCATGGTCTTTCGATGGGGGCCTGAGCAGCAGGCAGCGTTTGAGACTCTTAGGCGGAGATTGTGCGAGGCGCCAATCTTGGCCTTGCCCGAGGGCGTTGAGGATTTTGTGGTATACTGTGATGCGTCTATCTCAGGCTTAGGCACAATATTGATGCAGAGGGGGCATGTCATTGCTTATGCCTCGAGGCAGCTGAAGCCTCACGAGGCGAACTACCCGACGCATGATTTAGAGTTGGGGGCAGTGGTCTTCGCCCTCAAGATTTGGCGGCATTACCTCTACGGGGTTCAATGTACCATTTACACGGACCACAAGATTTTGAGGTACCTCATGGATCAGCCAAATATGAACATGAGGCAGCGTCAGTGGTTGGACGTGGTGAAGGATTATGATTGCGAGATCCTTTATCACCCGGGAAAGGCCAATGTGGTGACCGATGCGCTTAGCCGTAAGACAGCACCGGTCAGGGATGTGTGTGTGAGAATGACGGTGGTGACTCCACTATTAGAGCAAATTCGGGAAGCTCAGCAGGAGGCTATGAAGGAGGAACATCGGAAGAGTGAGCGAATAGTGGGTCAAGTCACCTCCTTCGATTATGATAGCTGAGGATTATTGACACTACACCGTAGGGTGTGGGTGTCGTATCACAGAGGCGTGCGCCATACCTTGATAGAGGAGGCACACAAATCCCGATTCTCTATTCATCCAGGGGCGACGAAGATGTGTAGGGATCTTCGTCTAGATTATTGGTGGCCCTGCATGAAGCGGGATGAGGCGTGGTACGTCGAGCGGTGTTTGACCTGCAGGAAGGTCAAGGCCGAGCATCAGAGACCGCACGGCAAGATGCAGCCGTTGGATATCCCGTTGTGGAAACGGGAAGACATTACGATAGATTTTATCACAAAGCTTCCCCGGACTGCGCGAGGAGTAGATTCGATTTGGGTCATCGTGGATCGATTGACCAAGTGCGCCCATTTTATTCCGATCCAAGAGAGTATCTCAGCCGAAAAGTTGGCCAATATCTATATCAGGGAGATAGTGGCGCGGCACGAAGTGCCAGTGTCAGTGATATCACATCGAGATGTGCGGTTCACTTCCAGGTTTTGGAAGAGGTTTCATGATGAGTTGGGCACTCGTCTGCATTTTAGCACCGCCTTTCACCCGCAAACCGATGGTCAGAGTGAGCGAACCATCTAGACGTTTGAGGATATGTTGCGGGCATGCGTGCTAGACTTCGGTGGTAGTTGGGATACCTATCTTCCCTTGGCTGAGTTCTCATACAACAACATCTACCACGCGAGCATTGACCGTCCTCCATTCGAGATGTTGTACGAGCGGAAGTGCAGGACCCCGATATGTTGGGGTGAAGTTGGCCAGAGGGTCATGGGGAGCATCGAGGTGGTGCTCTAGACGACTGAGAGAATCCAGTAGGTTTGAAGTAGGCTTAAGACTGCGCAGAGTCGTCAGAAAAGTTACGCCGACAAGAATCAATCAGACCTGGAGTTCCTGGTCGGGGATATGGTTCTCCTGAAAGTGTCGCCTTGGAAAGGCGTCATTCGATTCAGGAAGAGGGGCAAGTTGGGCCCGAGATACATTGGTCCGTTCAGGGTTGTAGCCTGGGTGGGCAAGGTGGCATATAGGCTGGATCTGCCAGCCGAGCTCAATCAAATCCACAGCACCTTCCATGTCTCCCAGCTGCGGAAGTGCCTAGTGGATGATTCAGCGGTGGTGCCACTAGAGGATATACAGGTTGATCACATCCTGAATTACATTGAGCGCCCAGTCGCAATCCTCGACCGGAAGTCGAAGGATCTGAGGAACAAGAGGGTGGAATTAGTAAAGGTGCAATGGCAGCACCGAAAGGGTTCAGAATGGACTTGGGAGCCGGTGGAAGAAATGATGGAGCATTACCCCGAGCTGTTTCAGGATCGAGCAGCAGACTTTGAGGACGAAGTCTAAAATAAGTGGGGGAGATTTGTAGCACCTTGTTTCTGGTATGTAAAATTTATCTAAGTGTTTTGCATTTTTAGCCTTGGACTCGGCGAGTTGTAGGCCCGACTCGCCGAGTAGACACGGGAGATGGAGCACGTTTAAGTTGGCGACTCGACGAGTCCATATTCTGGACTCGGAGAGTCCCCGCTCTCTGATGAAACCCTAAATTTCAAGGTTTTGCACCCTATTTAAGCCATCTTATGCACCCCAAGCTCTCCCCCTTCACCATCAGAGCTCCCTATACTGTCCAAACCTTGTTCCTTGTGAGAATGAAGTGTTTCGGTGTGTTTTCTTGAAGATTTTGAGAGGAAAGGGAAGTAGATCAAGAAGAGAAGAAGGAGGGCAGACATCTTGGTGTTATCTCAGCTATTTCCTTGAGTTATAACTAAGTTTCCCTCTATTTTCATGCTTATAGTCCCTTTGAACTCCATTAAAGTCCTTCATGAGCCATTTCCAAGCTTGAGTATGAATTAGGGTTTGTAATAAGTTGATTAACCTTTAGATCTAGGCATGATTGAGCTCCAGGAGCTCGGATCTACTGCCTTTATGGAGCCATATTGCATGAAAGCCCTAGATCTACTCTTTTAGTGCATTTTGAGCCCTAAAACCTTCATTGGTGTTTATTTACACATAAAGTTGGAAACTTTACTTGCTAATCAGGCCCTAGAAACCCAGATCTATGAATGGCATGAGCCGGATTCAAGCAAAATCGAGTATATAGTGTTTGCATGTGATGGACTCTGCGAGTCGTTCATCGGACTCGGCGAGTCGAGTCGCGAGTCCCTGAGTTTTCACCATTTTCATGTTTGTGAGGTGGAGTAGTGAGTCATGGGGTGTGACTCAGTGGGTCGGAAGACAGACTCACTCATAAAGGAACTCGGTGAGTCAATGCCCTGACTCGGCGAGTTCAAGGCAATCTTCTTGCCTCAAGAACAGACTCGGCGAGTTGTTCATACAACTTGGCGAGTCTCAGCATAGAGTGTTCTTCGGATGAAGATGAACTCGACGACTTGCTCATACAACTCGGCGAGTAGGATGAAGGACTATTGGACTTTGGTTTAGAAGGAAAACTCATCAAGTCAATGCCTAACTCGACGAGTAGAGACGAGATTATGGTCAGACAAAGGGATATGGGCTCGGCGAGTTGGCATGCCAACTCGGCGAGTCGGGTCAACTAGAAGTTGACTTTGACTTTGACTCTTGGTTTGGTTAAGGGTAAATGGTCATTTTACCCTGAGGTCGGTTAGCAGTATTTGACTGAGTGTTTTGTGGGAATTATAGCCGGAGGGTTTCCAGGGCAGCAGCAGCAGCAAAAGGCAGTCAGTTCCCACACAGATCAGCAGCTACTTTGAGGTGAGTTACCTTCCAGTAGCGGTGGGTCTACGGCCATAATATCGGCCCACCAATAGGAGTTGTATGTTAGATGATTGTCTTTGTGATATCATCTAGATTTGCTACTACCTGATATGATTATATGCTGGCATGATATGTACATGTGATATTAGTATAGTTCGGTTGTTAGGACCGAAGGGTAGGTCAGGCACCCCAGGTATGTCTGACAGTATGCGATGATACGTTTATATGCTGGCATGATATGTTATATGTGATAGTGGTAGTAGGAGGGGAGTAGTCCCCAAGTTCGGTTGTTAGGACCGAAGGGTAGATCGGTCACCCCAGATATGTCTGATAATATGTTATGTTATGATATACGTGATAATAGTAGTAGGGGTGAAATAGTCCCTGAGGATCGGTTGTTAGGACCGATGGGTAGTCGGCACCCCAGAATGGCTTGACATGGGTAGTCAGCACCCCAAAACGGCTTGACACGGGTAGGTCGGCACCCCAGAATGGCCGTACCGGGTAGATCGGGCACCCCAGAATTGCCCGGCAGTATGTATGATATGTGATTGTATGGTATGTGGTATGATGGGGGAACTCACTAAGCTTCGTGCTTACAGTTTTCAGTTTTGGTTTCAGGTACCTCTTCTTCGAAGGGGAAGGAGCCGGCGCGGTAGCGGCACATCACATACACGCTTTGTATTCCACACTATGAGATCTTCCTAGGGATTTGTACTCTGACATTGTTACGTTTTATAAAATGTTTTTCTAGACACGCGATATCTTTTGTGAAACAATATGATCGGTGAATGTTTAATTCCAAAGTTTTGCTAAATATATGTTTTTAAAATGAAATTTTTGGCTTGTATTTTTTGGACGTTACAAACATCATGCAATGTATACTCAAAAGTTCGATGTTTTCATACGAGTAGGGTTACGTTTTTACTTGTATTCTCCCCCGTATGGTGATAAAAGCCTTTTAAAAGAATTTAAAAATGGTAGAAAAGGGGGTACGTGTAACACCATAAATTTCGAGACAAAATTTTCATTTAAAATAATCATTTTAATGTTAGAACACTTGTTTAAAATCTCATTCATAATTGAATTACAAAACATAGCTTCATTTTCACTTGCATAGAAAACCAGGATCCTCCAAAATTTGACTCTTTCTCTGGTGTGTACAATCAAGCCGGTGCCGTCCCGTGATACTGAAAGAAACCTAAAAACAACATAACACAAAACACTGTAAGCACGAAGCTTAGTGAGTTCCCCAAAATACAACTTACGCACATACGCCTTTCCAGGCCCTGACCTTCCGGTCCATGTGTCTCAGGGGACTTCCGTCCCTGCTGGGTAAACCTTCCAGTCCTACCCACGCCAACCTTACGGTCCAGATTACACGCCTTCCGGCCCATAACATAATGCCTTCCGGCCCACATAAACATACATAGCACGCATAACAATTATCTTATCACATATAGCACATATATCACATATCATATCCGACCTTCCGGTCACACAGTCAAACCCTTCCGGGTACGGTATAGTGAGAAGACTCACCTCGCGTGTCTCGATATCTCACAACCCTGGGAATCCCTCGTGCCCGATTCTCCGAGCTCTAATCCTCTTATAACATCATATGTCCCTAGTTTACACTTTATATCTCTAATGTTGACTATCCCTAAGAAGTCAACACAGGTCCACTCTGGGCAACGGTCAACGGTCAACTTTGACCGGACTCGGCGAGCGCTAGGGCGACTCGGTGAGTCTACACGTTCTCACCAATTCTCTAAGATTCCCTTTCTACACGTCGAGTATCCCCCTTGACTCGACGAGTTCCTCCTGGAAGAATCGCGGGGCCACCCCGACTCAACTCGCCGAGTCTGAAGAACAACTCGGCGAGTCCCAGTTAATCTTCAAGCTACTCGTCGAGTCGGTTCATCGGACTCGGCGAGTCCATGCCATGCAACCACTCAAACTGCTTTCTAAGGTCAGATCTGCTCCGACAATTCATAGGTCTGGCCTTCCTAGACTGGTTCATCACGTAAAGTCCTCATTTCGGTGCTCATAATACACCCCATGACTCATAATTTACGTTTTGACCTAAGGCATAAGGATTCCAATCCAAAACCTCCATTGATTCCCGAAAAGCTCAGGCATGGGACATTCTGGACTTCCAAGGGTCCCAATATAGGGTTCCAATCGCTTGGGGGACTAAGGAAACACTCAATCTAGCCACAAAAGGGTTCCATAAACCCTAAATCCATATACACATCAACATAGAAGGGAACAACTCGAAAATATTACCTGAATAACGTTGCTCTGTGTCCCCAACCCTCAGAATATGGCTTCTCCTGTTGTTCCCTTAACCAAGCCTCCTCCTCCTTGCAAAATAACACTTCCAAGATCAATAATGGTCTTCTACCTTGCTCCAGATGCTCACAATCGAATTAGGGTTTCTCTCAAAGGACTAGGGTGAACAATGACGGCCATAAGGCCCCTTATATATGTCCCAAACCTGGACGGTTAGGGTTTTGCTAAACAGCGCGGACTCGCCGAGTCCATATCCGGACTCGTCGAGTCCAGTCGCGAACCCGCGACCAGATCCGCGATCCTACTCGGCGAGTCTGAGCTCCAACTCGCCAATTCCCCTCTTAAAACACCCAAAATCACAAATATAACGATACCTGAAATTTCGGGCTATTACAACTCTCCCCCACTAGGACTAGACTTCGCCCTCGAAGTCTCACTCTGAAAATAGCTCCGGATGCTGCTCCCGCATCTCACGCTCCGGCTCCCAGGTCATTTCCGATCCCTTCCGGTGCTGCCACTGAACTAACACCAGAGGTATCTCCTTATTCCTCAGAACCTTGATCTTCCGATCTCTGATGGCCACTGGTCTCTCGGCATAATTCAGGCTCGCATCCACCTGAATGTCCTTTAATGGAACCACTGCCGACTCATCGGCTATACACTTTCTCAATTTCGACACATGAAAAGTGTCGTGGATCTGTCTCAATTCCGTTGGCAACTCCAAACGGTAGGCCACCCGTCCTACCCTCGCAATCTCATGAAAAGGCCCAATATACCGGGGCCCCAACTTTCCCCTCTTCCTGAATCGAATCACTCCTTTCCAAGGAGAGACCTTCAGGAGTACGAAGTCGCCGACCTGAAACTCAAGCTTGGACCGGCGTCTGTCTGCATAACTTTTCTGTCGGCTCTAGGCGGTCAATAACCTCTGTTTAACCTGCTGAATCTGCTCTGTCGACTGAAGCACGATCTCTGTACTGCCCACCACTCCCTGTAACCGAGAATTACCCAAGATGCAACTTTGCTCTAAATCTCAACGATCACTCGACCCATAAGGGTTAGGAAACCATGAACCACCGGATCCCCGATCCAAAGCCCACTTTATCCATTCCGGAACGACTGAGAGACCCATTCTCACTCTCAGAGCAACTCTCACGAGTTCTCCTCTTGCAATCACATACACATGCTAAACTAGCCCCAACATACCTTTCTCTTCCCTTACCTAGGGAAATCCGCTTGACAACCTTGCCACTACTCCATGTATCGCACATGCTCTGGATCTGCTCGCAAGGACTCTCGGGTCCATGCGTTACCTCTCCTCAGCAAATGAGGGTCCGACACCACCTCCTATGCAACAGCTCAAAGGGCGGCATACCAATGCACTAATGATGGTTGTTGATATGGGACAACTCAACCAAGGATAAATACGTGCCGCAGCTTCCTCCGAAATCTAATACACATGCCCGAAGCATGTCTTCGAGCGTCTGGATCGTTCACTCTCTCTGAAGTGTCCTCAGACATCATCATGATAAACTCTAGCTCATTTCCCATATCCCTCTTCGAGACTGAGCACCAGGTTAGCTTTTGGCTCCACAGCTGAGCCCCCAAAGGTCACCCATATCATGATCCAAATATCCCACTAACTTCCTCCCCGTGACCACTATCCTGGCCCAGTGACACGCAAGTGACGAAATCCTCTTTTCCTCATGCGAGAAAAATACAATCCAACCGAGGATCGTCTCAACTCTGATCTCTGGTTTCTGCTGCGCATATTCCTTGCGTATCTCACCGCATCTCCCGACAGAGACGGAGACCCCCGTCTCGCCCCCGATTCAACATCCAGGCTCCAAAGACTCAATACTAGGGCTACTCAAACCCAAAACTCTTCCACATCATACACTGCTCGGAAAACATTCTAACATCACATTCTCTTGCCATCTAGTGAGCACTGCGACTCCACGCAGTATCACAACACCCTCTGAATAGTGAGTACTACGGCTCCCCGTAGTATCACAACACCCTCTGACTAGTGAGTACTACGGCTCCCCGCAGTATCACACACCCTCTGACTAGTGAGTACTACGGCTCCCCGCAGTATCACAACACCCTCTGACTAGTGAGTACTGCGACTCGAATATCCATCACAGACTTTGGAGGCAATCAACATAACAAATGCCCACCTTTGCGAAAATCCACTCCCTCAAATAATCTCCCTGGATGCCCATACTCGAAGGGCTCCCACTAGATCCATAGATACTTGATATACCACAAGTCGATTCAATTCAAGATTCACGAGTAACTCTGAAATAAAGATATCATACCCGGATATCTCAGAATACCCCAACAGAACATCACAAGATCCTGCCACAACCACTGATCTCCTGCCCCAAGCATCATATAGACACAATAATACATTTCCTCTGAACCCCATAATTAGATCTACATTTTTCCCACATTACAACTTCGGTGCATCTAATTTCTCGATTGGAATACGAGAAAACGCTGACGCTACGAAATATGCTGATAATTCTCCGAAACCCTTTTTCCCGCCGCTCAAAATCCAAACAAGGATACGCATACCGACCCCAGGAGTTGGCTGCCCAATCATTCTCTATCTACTTGCAACAACACCAAACACCTGTCGTGGAGAGATTCATCCTCCTCATCAAGTACTTCCCGCATTAACTCACTCTGACCCCTTTCCTCGATCACCGACATCTCTGGTCTCATGATTTCTTACAGCATATCTCTATACTCCACTTATAACTACTCTTGACAAATCTCTGCTTTCTTACATACTGTACCCGGTTCTCCCCCACTTAGGGTTCGAACCATCACCAATTAGCACACAACCAACCCATAACTATTTTTCACCAGCGAAATCGCACCTGCCCCAGGAAAGTGCTACACAACGCCCGATAATTCCCCCTTAAGGAAATCAATCAACCCCCTATACTCTGAACCTCTGATGAACTCCTCAAGAACTTCTCATCACGACTGCCTCTAGTCGTTCCAAATCTCATACCAATCTAGCACTAAGCATCTCAACTGCTCAATAACATCCCTGGCTCATAGACTGAACCGCAAAATCATCGTACCTCTAACCTCAACTCATCAACCAATGCTCCAACACCGGAATTGTCCCAAGGACAGGGACCCACTCCCAACATAGATGAAAACTCTCTGCATTGCAAAACTCGACTGAACTCCCCACTGATACCACTATAACACATCCTACTATTCTCAAATAGGTGTGGTGTGGTCGTCGACTACCTCAGTCCCAACTGACTGTCTGCTCACGATAAGTCACTGCCTCGCGGCACACATGCTACCTGATACTCTGGGAGAAATCATCACCGATAACGACCTGCAGGGTTTACCCCCAAACCCAAAACTAAAACATCAGGCCTCTCGTGTCTTGCACACGAACATAAATAGCACCACCCACATAGAAGGTGACCTCTCCTCTATCGACTGATTGCTCAACTCAGACCGAAATTCTCCTCTCCCTCTAACTCCTTACCAAAATACTCTGATAGGCACTCGCCTTCCCTCTCGAGGGACGCCTCTCCAAACTCAATCGTGGTCTACAGGCCTAAAACCCATAGCGTCCAATCTCTACCTCATCAATCATGACCGGATAACAAGATAATCACAAGCATCATTCACTACGAACCATGGTACTCATCCCATGACATCCCTTCTCAATCTGCTCCGGTGTATGGTACCCGAACCATAGCATCACTCCTCAATCTGCTCCGATGTATGGTACTCAACCATAACATCACTCCTCAATCTGCTCCGATGTATGGTACTCAACCATAACATCACTCCTCAATCTGTTCCGATGTATGGTACTCGAACCATAACATCACTCCTCAATCCGCTCCTTAGGACCTTCAGAATACTCCCTGTATCAAGTATGGGTCCTCTGCTTTCAGTAGTACGGGCCCATACTACCTGCCACATCTACCCATACTTTCCACACGGACCATCCCAGAGCTCCTAAGTAGCTGCTCGACCTGCTCTTTCACTAATCCCATCGCGCGTGCTCGCTCCCCAGCGAAATCCTCTACTCTACCAGCGCACTCATATGGCTAGGTTTACTCCCTAGGCTCTTCCGTTGTCCTCCCACTTCTTTGCTATCAGCTGCTGAAGAGCTCCTAATAATGCCAGCCATCTACCTCCTGAATATCGTCATACTCACTTGGTAGCTGACTCCCATCATCGAGAGTTCCACAAAGCACAAAGCAAGCAGCATTCGAGCATCGAAGAATACATAGGACTCCCTCTCTGTGATAACTCCACCTTCTCGGCTCATCCTCGGAAGTACCACTGAACTCTGTAACTCTACCCCTCATGGGTTCTAACTGGATACTCTCACTCATCACATACTCAAAAGCATAACACATATAACAACAAATCCTAGGCTAAGGCATCACAAATTAGGCCACTCTAGTCCTAAGATATGAAATACCTAGCCTGTCTCTAGCATGCAATAATATCTCATAAAGTGCATCATAAATATTTCATAACACAAAAGTAAGGGTATTTTGGGAAATCACCGTTCGGGCTCTGGCTGATTGTACACACTGCTCTTTCTTGCTTTCTCTTTGAACTCTTATTCACTTTTAGAAAACTATTTATTTGAAAACTTTTCTTACTTCCTCAGTTTGAGTCCAGATTTACCCGAAGGCGCATCCGAATCCCTCAAACCAAGGCTCTGATACCAATTTGTAACACCATAAATTTCAAGACAAAATTTTCATTTAAAATAATCATTTTAAAGTTAGAACACTTGTTTAAAATCTCATTCATAATTGAATTACAAAACATAGCTTCATTTTCACTTGCATAGAAAACCAGGATCCTCCAAAATATGACTCTTTCTATGGTGTGTACAATCAAGCCGGTGCCGTCCCGTGATACTGAAAGAAACCTGAAAACAACATAACACAAAACACTGTAAGCACGAAGCTTAGTGAGTTCCCCAAAATACAACTTACGCACATACGCCTTTCCAGGCCCTGACCTTCCGGTCCAAGTGTCTCAGGGGACTTCCGTCCCTGCTGGGTAAACCTTCCGGTCCTACCCACGCCAACCTTACGGTCCAGATTACACGCCTTCCGGCCCATAACATAATGCCTTCCGGCCCACATAAACATACATAGCACGCATAACAATTATCTTATCACATATAGCACATATATCACATATCATATTCGACCTTCCGGTCACACAGTCAAACCCTTCCGGGTACGGTATAGTGAGAAGACTCACCTCGCGTGTCTCGATATCTCACAACCCTAGGAATCCCTCGTGCCCGATTCGCCGAGCTCTAATCCTCCTATAACATCATATGTCCCTAGTTAACACTTTATATCTCTAATGTTGACTGTCCCTAAGAAGTCAACACAGGTCCACTCTGGTCAACGGTCAACGGTCAACTTTGACCGGACTCGGCGAGCGCTAGGGCGACTCGGCGAGTCTACACGTTCTCACCAATTCTCTAAGATTCCCTTTCTACACGTCGAGTATCCCCCTTGACTCGACGAGTTCTTCCTAGAAGAATCGCGGGGCCACCCCGACTCAACTCGCCGAGTCTGAAGAACAACTCGGCGAGTCCCAGTTAATCTTCAAGCTACTCGCCGAGTCTGTTCATCGGACTCGGCGAGTCCATGCCATGCAACCGCTCAAACTGCTTTCTAAGGTCAGATCTGCTCCGAAAATTCATAGGTCTGGCCTTCCTAGACTGGTTCATCACGTAAAGTCCTCATTTCGGTGCTCATAATACACCCCATGACTCATAATTTATGTTTTGACCTAAGGCATAAGGATTCCAATCCAAAACCTCCATTGATTCCCGAAAAGCTCAGACATGGGACATTCTGGACTTCCAAGGGTCCCAATATAGGGTTCCAATCGCTTGGGGGACTAAGGAAACACTCAATCTAGCCACAAAAGGGTTCCATAAACCCTAAATCCATATACACATCAACATAGAAGGGAACAACTCGAAAATATTACCTGAATAACGTTGCTCTGTGTCCCCAACCCTCAGAATATGGCTTCTCCTGTTGTTCCCTTAACCAAGCCTCCTCCTCCTTGCAAAATAACACTTCCAAGATCAATAATGGTCTTCTACCTTGCTCCAGATGCTCACAATCGAATTAGGGTTTCTCTCAAAGGACTAGGGTTAACAATGACGGCCATAAGGCCCCTTATATATGTCCCAAACCTGGACGGTTAGGGTTTCGCTAAACAGCGCGGACTCGCCGAGTCCATATTCGGACTAGTCGAGTCCAGTCGCGAACCCGCGACCAGATCCGCGATCCTACTCGGCGAGTCTGAGCTCCAACTCGCCGAGTCCCCTCTTAAAACACCCAAAATCACAAATATAACGATACCTGAAATTTCGGGCTGTTACAGTACGAACTCACTTGATAAGTGGTGAATCGAGCAGCGTTTCGTTTATAAGAAGGATCGTTCTTGACGTAACCGCGAGTTTCTGGCGATGAAACAAGCTTCACGCGGGTGGTACTTCGACTGGAAAGTAGTTAGTTTGTTGGTAGATTCAGAGTGTCGGGACTCGCGCCGTGTGTGAGGGGTGTTATCGGGGCTTCGTGGTGGTTTAGAAGGACTTAACAGTGTGTAGAAGTATGAGAAAGGATGGAAATGAGCAACTAAATCCAACTGCCCTCCATGCTTATTTATAGCCCAACATTTGGCTCTTACGTCGTGAATTTTCATAACTTACGTCGTCAGTTTGGTCCCGATTCGCTCATGGCATGCCTCACTCGTCAACTTGCTTTGCAAGGGTCATTCAAACTGCTCACGTCATGAGTTTTAAGGCTCACGTCGTGAGTCTTATACGTTGACTTGACTTCTGCATTCTAGGCCTGAAAACTGGTGATATAACTCCTCACGTCGTGAGAAATGATGCTCACATCGTGAGTTCAGTTAAATTAGGGTTTCAAACACGCGTCCTGTTCTCAGACAGCTGTATCTTCGGAAGGCCATAACTTTTGCATACGTGATACGTTTTCGACGTTCTTTATATCCACGCGATGGTGGAGACATAATCTACAACTTTCATTAAGATCATTAAGGCTAAAAAGTAGTCTATCTTAAATTCACTTTTTACACTAAACTACGTTTTGTTGGTTTTGTCGTTGATCCTTGATTGATCATAACTTCTTTGTTATAACTCGGATTTTAGTATTCATTATATTTTTGGAAAGCTCATTACGATATATACCACTTGGCATATCCCAATTATTCTTTTATAAAAGTTAAATTTTGACCCTAATTTCGCTGGTGTTACAAAAATTGAGAAGAAGTTAAAGGGAGATGCTGGAGTTGACTGTCATTATTGTAATGGTGCCAATCATTTAGCCAATGACTATGTGTTAAGGAAGAAATATGAGAAGAAGAATAAGGTAAAAGATGAAGCTTATTATGCTGAAAGATTAGAAGAAGTTCGTGCGAAGGCGAGGAACTTATCGTTGGTTGCCATGGGAGAACAAGATAATAATGGAACTTAACAGATCTGGTCATCTAAATTAGATAATGAGGAGATGCGGAATCCAACACGTGGAGCAATGTTTGCAAAAATGGAGGAGGACTCTGATGAAGAAGAATACGAAGTGAAAGGAAGGCTCATCGTATCAAAGGCTGCATATAAATCTCCAATGACAACAAAGGTATGTAACATTCTTGAATCCTTTTATATTCCTGTACATGCTTATAATTCTAAATTGGTATCTTTTGATGAAACTGTTACTTATTTTGATTTAATTGTGGTATCTGCTAGCAATGAGGCTAAGAAGCTTTTCTATGCAGTTGTTGGAGACAGAGAAGAAGTTAGATTTGAAAAAAAAAACGAAATTAGATTGTTTAGAACTTCAGATAACGAACATTATGATTGATAGGGATAATTTGTCCATTGAAATAAAATTGTTGCTAGCACAAAGAAACATTTATTGCAATACAGCTAAGAGATTGTATGGGAAATTAACAGAGTTACATCATTCTTGTGAGAAAAGTAGAGAACAACATAGAAAGTTATTGCCTTTTTTAGCTTCCGAAAGAGCTAAGGTAGATAATATTTCGTATGATTGTGAGAAAGAAATAGCTGAATTTGACAAATTCTTAATGATAGATATAGATATGGAATTTTCAAAATAGATGCAAATCTTGATGCTACTGAATTAGTTGAAATTCTAAATGATACTTTGACTGAGTCTGAACAAATTCACATTTTGAGAAAGACTAAAACTTCAACATCCGATGTTCAAACTAAGTTTGCTGATATTGAAGATAATTTTGACAATATTAGTGAATTTAGTGATCTTGAGGATGTTGATTGTTCTCAGTTGTCTATTATTAATATTGCATCTTCTTCTAAAGGGAAAGAAAAAGTTAATGATTTCTTAGTTAAGGATGGTACTAAACAACCCTAAACTTCGAAAGTTTGTGATTTGGACTTCGTGGAAATACGAGACAGTCAAACAGATGATAGTGATGATGAACAAGATGAGAAACTTTCAAAGGAAAAGGTATTTTCAAAAGATGAAGAAATTCCTCGAATTGTAGTTGACCCGGTGTAGGGTGATACACAAAAGTATGAAAAAGTGTTGAAAGAACAAGGTCCTCGTTACCTTGAAACAGATATTGTGGTGTATCCAATTTTCAAGTGTTCAGATGACGTTGTGTTTCCAAATCAAGTATTCGTAACAACTGGAAATGTTGAAAATGTTAAACCAGAATTCAAGAAATTGGTGGAACAAGACAATTTGAAAACATCAGATGAAGGGTTCTTCACAAATCAAAGCACTGTTGAAAACAATCTAACGAAGTATTCCTGTGTTTTCAAAGAAAAAAATCTCAGAGAAAATGGGTTGAAAAATCAAAACTTACGAAACAAGTCAACACACCAATTTTTGAAGAAACAAAAAGTGGGGTAAAATTAAATTCAAAAGAATTCAAAGAACAAATTGACAAATTTTCGAACGAAAATCAGGTTTCAAAAAGACAAGATCGAAAGAAAATATTTTGGCAAACAATCGAGTCTCGAAAACAGTCAAATAAATTATCGAAACCAATTAAGTCTGTGCATTCAGAAAACCATTCAGACAAAAAGAAAAATCTTGTTCATCCAAGTAATAACGTGTCTGAACCAACATCACCAAAATATATTTTCAAAGTGAGAAATTCATCTTTTTCAAAAGAAAAACAAGTTAATCGTCCAAAAACTCATTCAAAGGTTGAAGTAAAAACAACTCCAATGTTTTCAAAAGTAACAAAACCTAACATTTCAAGGAACATTTCAGATAATTCATTAAAATCTAATTCATCAACGCTTTTTTCTCAACATCAACATTTTAAATCAACAGTTGATACCTCCTATGCTGAATCATTTGTTTCAAAACCAATAATTCATTTTGTTCCTCAAAAGCCAAATTTTCCTAATCATACGAAGAAACAAACAATGAAAGCTTCGCATAAAAAAGGAATAACTTCAAGAAATAATATTGATCACTGGCTCGAAGGAAGAGGAAAATTTTATCAATCAAGTAAATATTTGAAAGATCAAATCAACGAAGCATATGAGAAGTATGTAAATACTTCCTCAAATGGCAGTTCGTCTTCAAAGGATTCGGATATCTTGGTAAAAACATGGAAACCTATCATAAAAGCGAATATCGAACAATCACAAACTAAGAATGTGAAGGGTGTTGTTAGTATTCATACGAAATAAACAAAACCTTATGTTTCAATCCCTACAAATGAAGATGTAGACATTATTAATAGTCTCAAAATTAAAGTTTGTGATTTTGTCAATAGTTATTCTTTATTGAAATCTAATTTCCAAGGACCCAAAAAGCATTGGGTACCTAAATTCTTTCAATGATTGCAAATACTTTGTGACGAGCAATACGATAACAAATGGTGCATTGATAGTGGTTGCTCTCGTCACATGACTGGAAAGAAGGAGAACTTGCACGATTTTCGAAGCTTGAAGAATGCTGGAGTGGTAAAGATTGGAAATAATCATAAGTGTCAAGTCAAAGGATATGGGAAGATCACAAATGGACAATTCATGGTGAATCGTGTTGCATATGTCGAAGGCTTATAACACAACTTGATAAGTGTAACAAAACTTGTGGTAGGCACTGGCAATCAAGTACTTTTTAAACAAGAAGGAAGCATTATTTCGAATGTTTATACAAAAGAAGTTTTGCTGAAATCCAAACGGAAGGGTGATATGCTTACTTTGGACATCAATCCAATAGTGGGTAAACCTGTTGTTTGTCTTCTTTCGAAAGCGACATCAGATCTGAGCTGGCTATGGCATCGAAGACTTTCACATCTCAACTTTCGGAACATCAACAAACTTGTTATTCAAGATCTGGTAAGAATTTTACCTGTACTTAAATTTGATAATGATTCTTTATGTGTAGCTTGTGAAGTTGGCAAGCAACTTAAACAAGGTCATCCAATTACAATTGATTCGAAGATAGTTGAACCACTGGAGCTATTACATATTGATTTATATGGTCCTTCGACAGTTTCAACCCTCAACAATAAACGGTATATCTTAGTTATTGTTGATGATTTTTCAAGATTTACATGGGTTTATTTTCTCAGGCTAAAATCCGAAGTTGCACAAATCATGATTGACTTTATCAAGCAAATGGAAAAGATTCTAAAGAAGACGGTTCGAAGGATAAAGAGTGATCATGGAACTGAGATTAAGAACAATGTTCTTGATTCATTTTTAGTGGATAAAGGCATTTCGCATAATTTTTCATCTCCATATAGACCACAACAAAATGGAGTTGTTGAGCGAAGAAATCGATCTCTATGCGATGCTGCAAGAACTATGCTGGCCTATGCAAATCTTCCAAAATATCTTTGGGCTGAAGCAATACCACTTCATGTTTTACTCAAAATAGATTTTTCATCCATCGTAGTTTTAACATTACTCCATATGAAATAATCAATAACAGAAAACCTAATGTCAAAATTTTCCATTTTTGGATGTAGGTGCTTTATTATGAATCTTAAGGACAATCTTTCGAAATTTCAAGCGAAAGCTGATGAAGGGATTTTCCTTGGATATTCACATAATTCAGTTGCCTATCGAGTGCTCAACAAAAGAACTCGAAAAGTGGAAGAAACATTAAATGTTACATTTGATGATTATTATATCAAGCAATCTGAAAAACAGTTTGAAAATCATCCAATTTTGCAAGAAATTCCTGCTAAATCTGAATCTATACAATCATTGGATATTGATTATGATTTGATTTTTGGAAATTCAGATTATGCTGAAAATGCTGAAATCAATGCTCCTGATAATCATATTCCTGAAATTTCAAAGCTAACTGATGATTCAACATCATCTCCTCAAGAATTAGGCGAAAGTATGCATAATGATCCAGTAGAGGTGGAGCACTTGGATTCGAATACTCTAATGAAGGGGGAGCATTCTTTCGAGGGGGAGAATGAGAGAGCAAATTGTGATGTTGAGCGGAAGCGATTAAGTGAAAATATTGAGGGGGAGTTAAATCAAAATAATGAAACTTATCATGATATTAATGATGTTTGTTCGATTGCAGAATCTGAAAATGATGAATTGTACGAAGATGCACCTTTGGACTTCGATCCAACTTATCCATCAATGGACAAATGGACAAAAGATCATTCGAAGGAGCAAATAATTCGTAATCCACAAGAAGGACTTTTAACAAGAGCTTAAATTTGTGCGAAGAATGAGGTATTAAATGTTCATCAAGAATTTTGCATGTTCAACGTTTTTATCTCTAAAATTGAACCAAAAACAGTTAAGATTGCAATGGAACACTCAGATTGGGTTGTTGCGATGCAATCTGAATTTTCTGAATTTGAACGAAATAAAGTTTGGAGATTAATTCCTAAGCAAATGATGTTTTGATTGTCGGATTAAAACGAATTTTCAAAAATAAAACCGACAAAGATGGAAATATTGTTCGAAACAAAGCCAGACTTGTTAAAGGGTACTCTCAACAAGAAGGAATTGATTATGAAGAAACTTTTGCCCCTATTGCAAGACTCAAGGCGGTTCGTATATTTTTGGCTTATGCAGCTCACAAAGATTTTGATGTATATCAAATGGATGTGAAGTGTGCATTTCTGAATAGAGAACTCGAAGAAATAGTTTATGTGGAACAACCTCCAGGTTTTGTAAACGAAGAACACCCTGATTATGTTTATATCTTAGATAAGGCAGTTTATGGTTTGAAACAAGCACCACGAGCCTGGTATGCAACTCTTACTTCATTTTTGAAGCAATCTAAATTTAAACAAGGATCAATTGACCCCACATTATTTCGAAAGAAAGTAGGGAATCATCTAATGCTTGTTCAAATTTATGTTGATGATATTATTTTTGGCTCAACTGACCTGCTTTGTCTAAAGAATTCGAAGATCTGATGAAAAGTAAGTTCGAAATGAGCATGATGGGAAAAATTAATAATTTTCTTGGTTTAAACATTTGTCAAAACAGAGAAGGTATCTCCATAAATCAGGAAATATATACAAAGAATTTGCTCGAAAAGTTTGGATTGACGAATAGCACAAAATTACGTGTTCCAATGGCAACTAGCATCAAACTAACTCCTTCATTAGATAAACCTGCCATTGATCTTACATTATACAGAAGCATGATTGGATCTTTACTTTATTTATATTAGACCTGATATAATGTTATCTTTATGTAATTGTGCTAGGTATTAATCAAATCCACGAGAAACACATCTCACTGCTGTAAAGAATATCTTTCATTATCTCAAAGGAACATCTTCACTTAGATTATGGTATCCTTTGAATACTGGGTTCTTTGTTCAAGCATATTCGGATGTAGATTTGGGAGGTTGTGATCTTGATAGGAAGAGCACAAGTGGTGGTTGTTAATTGCTTGATTGTAAGTTGGTAAGCTGGCAATCGAAAAAGCAGACATGTGTTTCAATTTCAACGGCTGAAGCTGAATATGTTGCTGCTACTGCATGCACGTCACAGATTAGATGGATTTAAAGTCAATTACGTGATTATGCAATTAACATGAAAAATATTCCTCTATATTGTGATTCACAAAGTGCAATAAGAATTTTTCATAATCTCGTGCAGCATTCGAAGACCAAACACATTTCTCTTCATTATCACTTCATCAAAGATCATGTAGAGGATGGTAATATTGAAGTACATTTTGTGAAAACAATTGATCAGTTGGCTGATATTTTCACAAAAGCATTAGATGAAAAATCGTTTGTGAGAATTTTATAAGGACTTGGAATGATTGATGGTAATTCAATTCCATGTGAAAAAGGAGCATGAAGGTTCAATAACAGTAATTCACAGACACGTCATCAAAGGATAAGGTTACTGTTCATAATTAACTCTTCGAATGCTTCGAATTCTCATGATTGGTATTTTTCATCGCATCTTAAAACTTCATAGGTTTCCAACAAGTACTTTCATTTATTTTGTTCTTGGTCTTTCTTTTCGAAAAATCAAAAACATTAAAAAGATTTTCATTTTGTTTTGTTCTTTATTTTCAAAAATCAAAAACAAAAAAAAGATTTTGTTTCTTCTTTCTTTTTAAGTACTTTGTTGTAGCTATTCTTGAAAATATGAAGAGGCAAATGCTTGCAAATTCTTGGGCCAGGTATATATTTCTAATCTTTGAATTTCAAATTTTTTTGAACTAGTTAAGATGTCCCTAGAAGCATGCTGATGCATGTTGTCCGAAGCCTCAAAATAACACATTGTTCAAAAGCCTTAATGAAAATTTCATACGAAGATTTCTTCCCAATTAGGCTTACATTCACACTAGTCCAATGAGCTACCTTACTCTTCTCACATGAGTTAAGAGTTTTCTGTTTGGTCCAAAATAACAGAGGTACATTGTTCTTCATAAACCAATATTTTTCATCATAAAATTCTAACAATAGCACACACGAAGACATATATCCAAGAGGTTTCTAATCAAAACCAATCGAAATCTAGATATTCACAAATTTTTGTTTATGATCAGACATCATGAGACTGTGATGAAAATGAAACCCAAATCAATCAAACTTTAAGGAATTAACGGGGAACTATGTTCCAGACTTTAATCAAACATTTGTTTCTATACCTACATTTGAAACTTCAAATCATATATTCAATTCTTTTGAGTGGTCTGGATCAAACATTCGAAACCCACAATGTTTGTTACCCAACAGGATCCAGTATGAAATTTTTTTGAATATGATTTCAGTGTGAGTTTTCTCAGAAATTCCTAGTTACTTAAAAGTTTTTCAAAGCAAACTTGTCACTAACTACAATGATCAAACAAGTAATTTCGTTTACAATTGATCACCTTATGTTAAGGATGATATGTAACGAAATTTGTATGCCACCCATTGAAATATAAAATAAGAAGCCCTTCGATACTTATTTACAAGTATTCGATTATAATTTACGGTAAACTACACAAGATGTTGATTATCTCTCTTGATAATTAACGAAGAAATCTTTGCTCGGGATTTTATCTGCCTTCGTGTCAAATTGTCTTTTTGATATCACCAAATATCCAATCTTAATTCTTTGACATAGTGCACACATGAAATCCTTGAGGTTCTGAGTAACACCAACTCAGGCTGATGATTTCAAAAATCTGGTAAATGACTCTACTTCGAAACCCCAAAGTAAAAGAGCCTAATCTCCATCCGAAGGGTTCTAATGGTTACAATTCTATTGGGGCAATAAATACAGGCTGGTTGAGGAGACGTTTGGTATTCCATCCGATTTTCAAGGCGATGGGACAGTTACTTTTTGACGCATGGTTACTTTATCATCATCATGATGCGGTTTTCTCAGTAACACATCAGCTAGCATTAAGTGCATATCCCGCTTTGATTTTAAATTAAAGAGTTACATATAAAAAGGGGATTTAAGGGTTCATTATCAGTTTACGCTTTCATATTACCAAATTCTATCTGATAAACATCTGCTTCCAAACCCTAACAATGGTGACTGGTATTCCTGATGCAACTCTTTCTCACACAACCAACGATGTTACTTCCTTACCGATCATAAAGATTCAGGATACTAATTACCAGGTTGAATCAAATGTCTCTTTGTATCCTAAAGAACTGAAAATGCTGGTGGTTGCACTGCAAAACTCGGTATTGTCCAAAGCCATGTTTAACTCATTCTCTATTCCTCTTTTGTGGTTATCTCAAGCTGGATCAACTGCAACTTATTCAAAAGCTTTGGAAGCTGTTACATTCAACCTTGTCAATGATAAAAAGGTTAGACTTACAAAGAAGCTTTTCTGCCAAATCCTTGCCATACCCAATTTTCCACCGTACGTCACTTTTACCTTCCCACAAATCATTCACATGTTCAATGAAATGGGTCATCAACCCCAAATGACAAAGATTAGTGACTTCAAGAAGTCAGGGCTACCAAGTGTATGAAACTTTTTGTTTGGGATTTTTCTTCGTTGTTTAACTGGAAGAATAGTTGGGCTAGATAAGGGGAGAATGGAAGTGTACGCCATGGTTGCCGGCTTGTACTACGATCTTCAAGTCGATTACTCAACACAACTGTGGAAGGAGTTCCAGAAAAGTACCGAAAACACGACTGTTATTCACGGCATTTCATGTGCTCAATATTGGAGATTAATTTTACAATATTTTTATGAGAAGGAAGGGATATTAGTTCCAGCAGAAGAGGAAAAGGTTGTGTTCCACACTTATGGTTGTCCGAAGGATGCAACAGATGACTTAGATGAATTTCTGTTTGCTGCTCATATCCCAGACTCCATGCTTAAAAGAGTTGATCCTACAAACCCAGTATTGATTACTTATTTGAAATCCATAGATACTTCTGTGGAAATTGGTGTTCTTTTGGCACGAACAGAAGAGAAGAAGTCTAAGAAATCGAAGAAGACTGCTGTTGGGTCTTATGGTACAAAAGTTAAGCCATCCAGTTCATCGAAAAGTCCGAAGAAGGTACCTATTACCGAAGTTGAGCCAATCCAATCGGAGCCTATTGTTTCTGATACTCAGTTAACCGAATAGGAAGTCATTCCTTCGAAGGCTGGTGTGTTTAGAAGAATACAGATGAAGTCGAAGTCGAAACACAAGAGTCGCTCATCTCTTACGAGTGTTATTCGCAAACCCCAAGTTTCGCATCAAGGGGTTATTTTTCATGAAATACCTGCCCCTGCATCTCCATCTTCTAAAAAGTGAATGGCAACTGATATGGCCAAACAAATATCAAAGAAGAAGCAACGTAGGGTCATTATTTCGTCGTAATCTACACTAGATGAGAGTGAAATCATTTCAGAGACACCATAGGCAGTTCTTATTAAAGATTCTTCTAATGTTGATACTTCAGTTAGTACACCACCCAAAGT
Organism: Lactuca sativa; assembly: GCF_002870075.4. Lineage (NCBI taxonomy): Eukaryota > Viridiplantae > Streptophyta > Magnoliopsida > Asterales > Asteraceae > Lactuca > Lactuca sativa. Next base: position 49,991,668 of record NC_056624.2, read on the forward strand.
TTCGATTGCCAAGACAGTTACTATGGAGGCACGAACTTCAGACACCCCTATAAACATATCTAATATGGATACAAATGTCATCATAGGTGAGGATGATTCGAATACAGCAGCACAAGGTAAACCTTCGAGTGTTATTTCAGATTCTTTTATTTCTTTACCTCCACAAATTACATCGATCATTCCTACAACATCCACAACCGATTCTACTACTTTTGCAAACATTATTTCACAACCATTCACAACTCTTTTTTCTTCATAATCCACTGATCCACCTACCACTACCTCTCCGGTAAAAGATTCTTTCTTGGAGACTAAAAATGAGTCTGAAGGTTTTGGTGGAACCTTTGACAATCTAGATTTTGATGATGAAGATACTGACTTCCCAGATCACATGCTCATGACAATGAAACAATTCAAAATATTGAATACGAAGCCTAATTCGATTATTCAATCTTAGGCTGGTCTTGGGGGAGGACATTTAGTATCTAATCTTGAAGTTGATGGTATGCTGTCATTGCTTGAAGGGAGGTTAACAACTAAAGTTTCTTGGATGTTGAAAGACTCCGAGACTCATCTTTTATTGAAGATTGATCTCTGTGATCAAAATAACGAATTAAGGCTGAATTCTCAGAAGTCTAGTTTTGGAACTGACTTGAAAGATTTAAAGATGGTTGCTAAGGAGAGGCATGTCTTATTCGTTCAGGATGTCAAGAAGGTTCGAGAAGATGTGAACTTCAAACTGCAAGAACTGAGAAAAGATATGGAGAAAGAGATATATGTGGTTCGAACCGAATTTGAGTCCACCAACAAGAAGGTGGATATCATTTGTGAGGCGGTTACAAAATTTGCTAAATTATACAAAAGCCTGAGTCCTCAAATTACTCAGCTTTATACCAATGACAACAAGAATTTTTTGGAAGTTTTCAAATTGTTGAAGGAGCTTAACACTCTATCTTCAAAACCTTCTTTGTCTTCTTTGCTATCTTCTGAAGATCTTATTAAGAAGTTTTCTCAGTTCGAAGCTTTACTTATTCAACAACTGGCTTCTCTATCACGCATATCCAGCCTTCTTCCAACAACTTATGCCCCACCTGCTAGCACAGGGGTGCAAGGGGGAGAAAAACCAACTGCAGGTTCAAAGGCTGGAGGAGAAGATTCGAAAGTGGTGGGAAAAGTGTTTTCATCTAAAATCCCAACAACAAAACCAATCATAGGAACAACTGGTCCAATTTCCTCGACAGTGGTAACAACTGTGCTAATCACAAGACCAATTTCGAAAGGAATTGTAATTGGTAAAACTGTTGATGTTGGTGGAAGTGCTTCGAAGGCAAGAGATGTTATTGATGAGTCTAATTCGAAAGCAAGAGTTAAAGGGATTCTTATCGAAAAATCCAAAGAAGAGAAGAAAGCAGAGGCTGAGGCTGAAGTAGAGAAGATGAGGATAATTCAAAGCATTATGACTCAAAGGGCCGGTGATCCTCCTGGCATGAACAAGGGTGATCCTACAAAGCATTACAATTACGAAACAATATAAGCCAAGGTTGCATTCAATCACATGTATTCATTTGAGAAAAAGCCCAAATAGAGTTACATTGTCACGAATACAGATGCAATCCAGTTGGATATTTTGATAAATGAAATGATGTTCATCATGCCACAATTTAAAGCAGAAAGCAAATTCAAGGAGAAGGATGAAGGAACACATATGAAGATCAGGTTTCATGCAGTACTTGCAAAGTCTGCTGAGGAGGTTTGGACTTTAACGAAGATTAAAAAGGTCATAAGTATAAAGAAGGATGTGGTCTTCGAAGACACAGTCCAAAATTTGAAGTATGTGGTGGTCAGGGCAAATGACAATGTGTGTGACTTTACAATTGCAGACTTTCCGTTGATGAACTTGTATGATCTTATACAAGTTGCATTAATTCTGACGGAAAGGTCTTTTTCATATCTTCAAAACACGGAGCCTGATAAGTTTAAGCTAGGAGTTACTCACATTAAAATCTTTATCGAAAATTATTATGAATGTCTGGCAATGACTGATGTTGAGTTAGCTATAGCTAAGGGTTTGGAAATCACTGCACCAATGAATCCTTCGAAGATACAAGCAGAACTAAAGAAATATGCTGATGGGGAAATCTTCTTGAAACCTTTTGGTTTAGTCTTCTCTTGGAAGGACAAGTTAGGAAGATCGAAGAAGTTTTTGTTTCAAGCTAGTGAAGTGGAAACATATTTGACTTCACAATATACGAACTTAATTGTTCGTATGAACCATTGTGTTGAGTTGAAGACTCGTTTGAAGATTGCGTCATTGGGCTCGGCTGTTAGTCCATGAGTTTTGTACTCCGGTATTGGGCCTGTCCAACCGTGAGTTTGCTAGGTTTATTATATAAAGATATGCTTGCATGCATATTAGGTTAACAATTCAGAAGTAACGATTACGATAGCATTGCAGATTTATTTTATCGTTCTTGTAAACCTCCAACCCTCTACAGTTGACGTTCTTGATCGAGCTCTTCTGAGGGTTTTGTTTATAATCATTCGACTCGTTTGATTCATCGTTGAGTTGTTCTTTATTTTGCATTCGTTCTTATTGTTTAAATATTTATTCACCTGTTTAAGATCTAATCGATCTTCAAGATTAAGTTTTAATCTCATCAATTGGTATCAGAGCAGGAGGCTGTGTAATCGATACACTTCTTTTCTGTGAAAAGGTTTCAATTAGGGTTTTTCCGCAATTACTGATATTTATTTAGCCGTCATCTCATTATTGACGTATCTTGATATTTATTATTTTGCCCTAATCTGAGTTATTACAAGTCTGATCTTTGAACAGGTTTTTCGATCATAATGGACGAGTCGCAATCGAATCCCATCAATATTTCCAACAGCATCGGTTCAACCACGAAGATTCCCATCCTATATACCCATGATTATGAAGTCTGGGCGCATCACTTCGAAGACTACGTTATAGGATCTAAGGATAATGGATACCTCATATGGGAAGCAATCATTAATGGACCTTTTTCTCACTCTGCAACGTCGAGGATTATTAAAACTCAAAAGGAGTATAATGATCTGCTGAAGGATGTTAAATATATTGCGCAAGATGAAAAGGACAAATTCCAGTGTAATATTAAGGCGTTACGATTGATCAGATTCGCCCTTCAGTCCGACACCTTCAGGTTGGTAAGCTCATGCACGACGGCGAAGGAAGTTTGGGATAGACTTCGTGAACTGTACTCTACAGACGAGGATCTTGAACACTCTATCCAAACCTTGCTCTTATCTGAGTTTGGAGAATTTAGGTAAGGAGCCGAAGAAACTGTGACCCAGACGTTCGATCGCTTCAATCATCTTCTCAGCAAGATGATCAAACATGACATCGAAAGGGAGCTTATCGAGCAGAAGGTTACGTTTCTAAATGGTCTAAGGTCAGAGTGGAGAGCAGTGGTGTCCATGATTAAAGCCCATGAACAGTTTAAATCTTATTCTTTGGCAAAACTGGTGGGTATTCTCAAGTCCCAGGAGAAGATTGTGCTGCAGGAAAAGAACGTTGTTTCAAGCCTAGGTTCGCTGGCCCTCTTGTCAAAAAGTAAAGCTGTGATGGAGGACGAAGACCTCAACCTGGAGGAGTATGACCTCACGTCTGAGGATTATGCTATGATGGTGTCTAACCCCAAGAAGTTCATTAAGAAGAGATTCCCCAGCAACAAAAATCGAAATTGGCAGGGGAGTTATAGTTCAGAAAAGGTTAACAATGAGCCAAAGGTTGAAGAGTCCAAGAAGGAACCGAAGGCAGATGGTGATTCTGGAGTAAGTTGTTACTACTGTGGTGGGAAAAACCACTATGCTAAGGATTGTGTCCTCAAAAAGATGGCTGAAAAAGATGAGGAAAAGGATGAGGAAGCTTTGCTGCAGAAAAAGCTTGATGAGATGAGGAAGAAGAAATCTACCATTAACCCTTCCATGAATGCTCTAATTGTGCAGGGTTCGGTTGCTGATGACGAGTTCGGTGGCGTGGAAGTTTGGTCAACCGACTCCGAAGATGATGAAGTGAGGAAGCCTTCGCATGGAAAGGCTTGTGTGGCTAAAGAGGAGAGCAGTGGAGGCAGGTGCTTGATGGTGTCTGAAGTATCTCAGATGAGGGATACAACACTGATGGTGGAAGCAATGAACCGAAGGAGCAACAGGATATGTGCTTTACGGCCAAACCGCTTAGCGTGCAGTTCAACGAACTCGATGAACAGATCAAGAAGGTACAATCGGTTTTTGTTTCATTTAAAGTTCCACAAAGCTCCTATGAAAAAGAACTAAAAAGTGTTAATTCACGAATCTCACATCTAGATAGTAGTTTAACTCAAACTCGAGTCACCAATTCTAACCTAACTGATCAATTAAGCAGGGTGTCTTCGAAGAGTGAGGAGCGGCGCATGTGGATCGAGTTGAAGGAGTCTGAATTAGTTAAAATAAAAGACGAAAACATTTATTTACAGAGAGACAATTTAAAGTTGTTAAAACAGCGTAATGTTTTTTGTTTGATTGCAAAACGTCATTATACTAATATTACTCAGCTTCACTTGGATTGTGAGATAGGACAAAAGATCCATCGCATGATTTTGCCCTTCCTTGAGTTTAAGGAGGATGAAATCGATGCTGAAGCTTATAATTGTGAGAGTGTGATATCATCTGATGACGTCAATCCGACCTATATGTATGGACTGGACAAAATTGAATCTTTCATTAAATCCAAGGACCACAAGGACATGCTCAAAAACCTTTTGGATGAAAATGATAGACTTAAACTGAGAACCGAAACCATACAAAAATTTAACTCTTTAAATGCCAACTTGAGCTCAGAAAATAAAATTGATGTTGAAAATGCATCTGAGCTTAATGAGGATGACAACATGAGTGAAATTTCTATAGAGGACACGGTTGACTGCTCAGAATTTGTAAAAAGCGAACCTGAAAACCACAAGAATCTAATTTCTGAAAATTCAGTGGAGTTCGCTCGATTGTCCCAACAAAAGTCCCCGATCTTAGCAGAGAAAGCGGTTGTATATCAAAAGGTCAGGACCACTCCAAATCAAGTGTACAAGGTCACTAGAGTAACCGAACATCAGACTGCTGAACTCACAGCTATCGTAAACGAAGATAATGTTGATGGCTGCGATGAGTTCTTTTGGTCAGCTCCAATCGATAATGCAGATGAAACTAAAGGCTTGTCAGAAAGGACTTCATGGATCAGTAAAGGTAGATACATACCAGAACCCTTGAACAAGCCAGACAATTTCGATGTGCCAAGTACCAGTGGTACAAAAGACATTCCTCAAGAGAATGGAAGCTCAGCCAAAGAAGAAGTTCCCTCTAGTTCGTCAGTTCAAAGTGAAACTCCCACAGTCCAAAGTCAACCGGCCAAGGAGAAACCAAAAATGAAAGCCAATATCCATCATCAACCGAAGCAGTTGAGGAATAAGAAACGTGAAAGGAACCAGAGATACATGAAGAATCTCTCTGAAAGGAAACAATTCTGGCAATCCCAGAATGCATACTTCTCACATCAAGACAAGAATCTGAAGGTTGAGAATGATCCTGTCAAAAAGCATGAGAGCCACAACAACCGAAAGCCAAGGTTCGGTTCGGAAAAGAATACCAACCGAAAGCAAAGGTTCGGTTTTGAGGATGACTCCAACCGAAAGCCAAGGTTCGGCTCACAGAACGACTTCAACCGAAAGCAAAGGTCCGGTTCTGTTATCAAAGGAAATCAAAACTCTAAGGTTAGTCCCACCAATGATCAAAAGCAAAAGGGTCACCTAGAGTCTCCAGCCAAGAAGTCATCTCCATCTAAGCCCACACCTTCTCATTCATCTAATTCTTCTAATTCTTCCAATTCATCTTCATCTCCATCTTGCACTAAAGCTCATTCTGTTCGTTCTCAAAAATCTCATTCGTCAGCTGAACAAAAGGGCAAACAGAAGATTTCTGCATCCAAACCAGAGTCTAAACCGAACGCATCTAATCCTAATAAAATAAAAGTCTTTACCATTAAAAAGAAAGATGAAACAACACTTATAAAACGAACATATCTTGTTGACATCTCTCTTACTATTCCTGTTCCTGTGAAAGGCTCACGTGGATCCAAGAAGCTTTGGGTTCCTAAATCTGCTTAATTTTTGCAGGTTATTAGTGACGAGCAGTTTGACGAAGAATGGTACATCGATAGTGCCTGCTCGCGTCACATGACAGGGAGGAAAGAGGAGCTCAGGGAATACAGGTCTCTTGCAAATGGTGGCAACGTCAAGTTTGGAAACAACTCTTTCGGCACCATAAAGGGATACGGAATGATAACTAATGGTGATTTTACTATAAGGAAGGTGGCATATGTTGAAGGACTGCAACACAACCTCATCAGTGTATCTCAGCTTGTTGGAGGTACAGGTCTCAAAGTCTCATTCGACGATGAAGGTTCTGAAATTATTGAGAAGAATACGAAGAAAGTAATTCTCAAATCTGAACGTAAGGGTGAAATGTTTCCTCTAAACCTCAAACCCATCAAAGGAAACCCAGCTATATGCTTGTTATCAAAAGCGCAATCTGACGAAAGCTGGTTGTGGCACCGAAGACTCTCTCATCTCAACTTTAAAGATATCAACAAACTTATCATTGGAGGTCATGTTCGAGGCCTTCCATTGCTCAAGTTCGACAGAGATCATTTGTGTGCTGCATGCGAAATGGGGAAACAAATTCGTCAAAGTCATCCATCCATAATTAACACTAAAGTTGTTGAACCACTCGAATTACTTCATATTGATTTGTATGGTCCATCATCTATCGAAAGCATCGGTGGTAGCAAGTATATTCTTGTTATTCTTGATGACTTTTCACGATTTACATGGGTGTTCTTTCTAAAGCTCAAATCTGAAGCGACTCAAAAGCTGAAAGTGTTCATCAAACAGATTGAAGTACAGCTCAAGAAGGTCATTCGCAACATCAGGAGCGACAATGGTCTGGAATTCAAGAACAGGGAATTTGAAGAATTTCTAGCAGAAAAGGGAATAAGTCACAACTTCTCAGCTCCCTACACACCTCAACAGAACGGAATTGTCGAAAGACGAAACCGATCTTTGTGTGAAGCTGCCCGAACTATGCTAAGTTTTGCTTCCTTACCTCTTTATTTTTGGGCTGATGCTATTTCTGCTGCTTGTTTTACACAGAACAGGTCATATCTCAACAAGCGCTTCACGCTCACGCCTTACGAGATTCTCAACAACAGAAAGCCCAATGTGAAATTTTTCCACGTCTTCGGCTCACGGTGATTCATCTTTAACTCTAAAGAACACCGCAACAAGTTCGATGTCAAAGCCGGCGAGGGAATCTTTCTGGGTTACTCTCTTACTTCCAAAGCATATAGAGTCCTAAACAAGCGTTCGAGGAAAATCGAAGAGACCTATTACGCGACCTTTGATGATAGCTATGTCAAAAAGCTGCAGGCCAAGGTAGACACAGCTGGGGAAATCTTTCCTCAAACTGGCCAAGTCACAGTCTCGATTGCTAATCTATACGAGAAGTTTATGGAGCTCTTTGACGAACCAGAGAAAGCCACTCTCTCAGAAGCAAGTGCAGCAGACAACAAGGTAGACCATATGAAACAAATTATCGAAGAAGCTGCCAGGAGAATGAACGAAGGAGGATCGAATTCTGATGAACCTCCGTCCAACGATGCTTCAGCTGAGGGGGAGCCAAGTTCTCCAACTGCTCCAGACAGTCCAACTCCAACCGAAAGTGCTTCACCAACCGAAGGTGTATCAACGTCTGAAAGCTCAGCACCACAAGAAACCTCTGAACCTCAAGCTTCTCATAGCTCATCTATCGAGGGGGAGCATGCTGATATGTCGCTCGACTACGAAAGCCAATCCGAGCCAGAAGAAATGATCAATGCTGAACTAGACCCAACCTTTGATCCAAACTATCATCCTCTCACCAAATGGACCAGAGATCATCCTATCTCTCAAGTGGTTGGTGATGTCTCTGAAAAGGTCCTAACCCGATCACAACTAAAGGCAAAACAGACATCCTTATTTTCTAAAGTTGAGTTTTGCATGTTTAACTCATTCGTATCCAAAGTTGAACCGAAAACAGTTAACACTACTCTCGATCACTCCGATTGGGTTCAAGCGATGCAAGACGAACTGAACGAATTTGAAAGGAACAAAGTCTGGCGCCTCATTCCAACTCCTCTAGATGCCTCGGTTGTTGGTCTCAAATGGGTCTTTAGGAATAAAATGGACAAGGAAGGGAACGTAATAAGGAATAAAGCTCGTCTGGTTGTAAAAGGATATTGTCAGGAGGAAGGGATTGATTATGAAGAGACTTTCGCTCCCGTAGCTAGGCTCGAATCTGTAAGAATCTTTCTTGCTTATGCTGCTCACAAAAACTTCGAAGTTTTCCAAATGGACGTCAAGTGTGCATTTCTTAATGGAGAACTAGAAGAAACAGTGTACGTGGAGCAACCTCCTGGGTTCGTGAACGAAAAGTATCCAAATCATTGCTACATTTTGGATAAAGCTGTGTATGGTCTCAAACAAGCTCCGAGAGCCTGGTATGAAACGCTAACTAAATTCTTAAAGATGTCTAAATTCAAACAAGGTTCGGTTGACCCAACCTTCTTTCACAAAAAGGAAGGTAACCACCTTATGATAGTTCAAATTTATGTCGATGACATCATCTTTGGCTCAATGAATCCCAGCCTAACAGCTGAATTCAGAAAGCTGATGGAGACTAAATTTGAAATGAGCTCAATGGGTCCTATTAACTTTTTCCTTGGTTTAAATATTAGACAGGGACCCGAAGGCATCTTTATCAATCAGGAAGCTTACACGAAGACTCTCCTAGCAAAGTTTGGTATGATGGGAGACTCCAAAGTCAAAGTCCCAATGGCATTCGGCACCAAGCTAACTCCATCTCTAGACAAACCGGCTGTCGATATCACGCTCTATCGTCAAATGATTGGCTCACTAATGTATCTTACTGCTAGCAGGCCTGACATCATGTTTTCTGTGTGTTACTGTGCTAGATTTCAGGCAAACCCACACGAACCTCACATGCTTGCAGTCAAGAACATTCTACGCTATCTCAAGAGAACTACCTCCTTAGGTCTATGGTATCCATCCAACTCAGGCTTCTTCGTTCAAGCCTACTCAGATGCAGACCTTGGAGGATGTGGACTCGACAGAAAAAGCACCACTGGCGGCTGTCAATTCCTTGACGGGAAGTTGCTCAGCTGGCAATCCAAGAAACAAACGTGTGTGTCGTTGTCTACTGCCGAAGCGAAATACATAGCCGCTGCATCCTGCACCTCCCAAGTGATTTGGATCCAGAGTCAACTTTGAGACTATGGACTCAATATGAAGAAGATCCCACTATATTGTGACTCTGAAAGTGCAATTAGGATCTGTCATAACCCAGTGCAACACTCTAAAACCAAACACATAGCACTGAGGTATCACTTCATCAAGCATCATGTGGAAGATGGAAACGTCGAAGTACACTTTGTAAGAACCACTGATCAACTGGCTGACGTCTTTACCAAAGCTCTTCCTGAAGCATCATTCAACAAAATATGGCAAGGGCTAGGTATGATGGAATCGGAGTCAGTACCTAAAACTACCTCTCAACCTCAAACGTAAGAAGCGAAATTGACCGAACGTTCAGGTTCGGTTGAATAATCTGACTCGCTCATCCCCACAAAGGTAGTTTTCTTGGTTGTATATTTCATGTTCAAAGTTGTTTATCTTATTGTTAAAAGTATTTTCTGATTGCTTGTCTAAATTCCTTGGTTTCTCAAAATTTTCCAAAACCGAAACCTACCAAAGGTTCAGGTTCGGTTTCTCAAAATTTTCCAAAACCGAAACCTACCGAAGGTTCGGGTTCGGTTTTCCAAAATTTTCTTGAACCGAACGCTCGGTTTCGGTTTTCCAAAATTTTCTTGAACCGAAACCAACCGAACGCTCGGGTTCGGTTTTTCAAAAATTTTTTGAACCGAAACCAACCGAACGCTCGGGTTCGGTTTTCCAAAATTTTCTTCAACCGAAACCCACCGAACGCTCGGGTTCGGTTTTTCAAAATTCTCTTGAACCGAAACCAACCGAACGCTCGGGTTCGGTTTTCCAAAATTTTCTTCAACCGAAACCAGCCGAACGTTTGGGTTCGGTTTTTCAAATTTTTCCAAAGTTTTTTTTTCTTTCTTACTCTTTCCAAGTCTTATTTTTTTCTCTTACTTATTTTTTTTTAATTTTTTATTTTTATTTTTTTTAATATATATCAAAAACACCAAAAATATTTTTCTCTTTTAATTTTCTTTGTGTGCTCGTTCGTTTATGGAGTGTGCTCGTTCGTTTATGGAGATATAATTGTTGGATTACTTAAGTGTCCCTAGAAGCATGCTGCTATATGTGTCCCAAGCCTCATAAGATTTTGAATAATAACCTTAATGACTTGGTATAAACAAACCTTGTCTTCCCAATTAGGCTATCATATTTATTCTGATCGTGAGCTACCTCACTCTCTTCTCACATGAGATAAGAGTTGTTCTGCTTGGTCCTTATTTTCGCAGCAGAGGTACTTTAATTTCTTACACCATCTCCATTACATTTCTCCATTACATTCGTTTCATCAACATAACCCTTGAGACTCTCAGAAATTACCACTGAGGTTTATGGTTATACAACAACTGTGTTTATGATCTCAGTTTCGTGCCACTACGAGCTGAGTGAAACCCAATATTCAACACCAAATCTGAATTGACGGATGTATCCTACTGAAATCTCAAATTTTTATTTTTGTGTGATTCCTATGAAATTGTTAAACACCATAACATTTCTTCCCTTGGGATCCAGTTTTTATTTTTTATTAAGATTTTATATTTTTTCCAAGCTATTTAAAATTAATTCCTACGTACTTGTTCAACAGACTACACCGGTCTCACAAGTACTTTGTTCACTTTCTTTCTTATTTCAAGATTAGAATTGTTGAATCAAAGCGAAAGCCACCCTTAAGTAGCCTTATTAAAAGAAACCTTTCAACATTTATTAATAAATGTTTGATCGTCATTCAACGGGAAACCACATTAACACTTTGAGGTCTCTCTTGATCTCGAAGGAAGAGATTCGTGCCCGGGATCATTTGTTTCGTGTCATTATTGACATCACAGTCATTCCTAAAAAGAGTTGCTTTATTTCTTTTCTTTTTACACTCTTTGCATGAAAATCTTTGATTTTCCAATATTCCGTTACTAATAATTACAGGCTGTATTATTGCTTTGGTGGTTAATTTTCAAGCTGTGGTCAAAAATCATCCACGTGGGTATTTAATTCACAAGATGCCATTTACAAGATAAGACAAAAAGTTGCTGACTCAGGCGGGAGTTAAACGGATTGAATTTCAAACGACGGTAAAAAGGGAACGCGTGTGAATTTGGAACGTCCACACTTTTACTGACATCATGGACGCGTGTGCGAATTTCAAGCGACACCTCTCTGGCACTTAAAGGCGCGTGAGGATTTGAACCAGTTTATTCTGAAACGGCGCTTGTTGGGCGACGTGATCCTAGGAATCTGACACTCTCTCTCCTACGTGATCTTCGCCTGCCTTAACTGTCACGCATAGAAGATTTGAAATGATTTTTCTCTCTCCTTTCCCCCACTATAAAAGGCAGTCTCTACTCTCATTTACCTCTTTACTACATCCGGAATTTCCAAGAGAGCAAACACTCCCAAAAGCTTCACTGTTCATCTTCTTCTTCTACCTTCAACAATGGCAGAATCATCCTCAGTCCATGCTACCTCACACATCCTTCCCATCCATCCACAACAATGCTTGGTGATCGACCTCACTCCTTCGTTGTATGATTCTTATATGACGCCGATCATCGAGTGCTTGAAGTACTCTCAGATCGCTCCTGCACTCACTAGGGTTGAATCTGTGCCCATGGAGATTCTTTCGCAGGTGTATGCGGCTGCTCATTACGACAAAGCAGTCGAGCAGGTATTCTTTGAGGTTGCTGATCACAAGACCTCCATTTCTCGCCAACGATTTCGTACACTGCTAGGGTTGGCTGCTGATCCTTCACGAGTTCATCCGAAGTCAATTCCGATTGGGCATCTCTACAACATGTTTTACAACATGGGGTACACGGAGGCGCTCCCCTCCGTCGCAAAGTTTAAGAAGTCCTGCTTGAGGATTTTGTGGTTTACTGTGACGTGTCTATCACGAGATTAGGTGCGGTCTTGATGCAGAGGGTTCGTGTTCTTGTATACGCTTTGAGGAAGTTTAAGCCTCATGAGGCGAACAATCCTACGCATAATTTACAGCTAGGGGCTATGGTTTTTGCCCTCAAGATTTAGAGACATTACCTTTATGGGGTCCGTTAAACTATCTACATAGATCACAAGAACCTGAGGTATCTGATGGATCAGTCGAATCTAAATGTGAGGCAGCGTCGGTGGTTGGATATGGTGAAGGATTATGATTGTGAGATCTTCTAACATATGGGGAAGGCTAATGTGGTGGCCGATGACCTTAGCTTGAAGGCGTTCGTGGATCCAATCATGGATATCTATCTTAGGATGATAGTGATTACTCCGCTTTTGGAGCAGATTCAAGAGGCACATATTAAGGCTATAAAGGAAGAGCACTAGAGGAGTGAGCACATAGTGTGTCAGCTGGCTTTCATTGATTATGATAGTTGAGGGTTATTGACACTCCATCGGAGAATATGGGTTCCTTACTAGGGCGTTGTACATCAGATTCTGATGGAAAAGGCACAAAAATCGAGATTATTCATTTACCCTGTGGTGCCGAAGACGTATAGAGATTTATCTCCTCATTATTGGTGGCCCTACATGAAGAAGGATGTAGCCTGGTATGTGGAAATGTGCTTTACTTGCAGGAAAATCAAGGCCAAACATCAACAACCTCACGACAAGATGCAACCGTTGGATATTCATATTCGAAAATGGGAGGAGATTACCATGGATTTCAATACGAACTTGCCTCGTACTGCACGTGGAGTGGGTTCGATTTGGGTCATCCTACATCAATTGACCAAGATCACACATTTAATTCGAATTTGGGAGAGCATCTCTGCTGTGAAGTTGGCATAGGTATACATTAGGGAGGTCATAACACGACATGGGGTGCTGCTTTCTATGGTTACTAACAAAGACGTCTTATTTACTTCTAGATTTTGGAAGAGGTTCCACGATGAGTAGGGTACTTATATGCATTTCAGCACGACCTTTCACCTGCAGAAGGATAGCCAGAGCAAGTAGACCACTAAGACATTAGAGGACATGCTGCAGGCATGTCTTTTGGATTTTGGTCATAGCTAGGATATGTATCTTCCGTTAGTGGAATTTTTGTATAACAATAGCTACCATGCTATCATCGATCGACCTCCTTTAGAGATGCTCTATGGGAGGGAGTGCAGGACCCCGATATATTTGGGTGAGGTCATCCAACGAGTCATATGGATTTTCTAGGTGGTACTGAAGGCTACAGAATTGATTCGGCAGCTTCAGAGTAGACTTCAGACAGCTCAGAGTCGGCACAAAAGCTATGCCGACAAGCACCGGTCAGACTTGGAGTTTCATGATGGGGATATCGTTCTCTTGAAGATGTCACCTTGGAAAGGTGTCATTCGATTCAGGAAACGGGGCATGCCAGGCCCTAGGTATATCAGTCCTTTCATGGTTATAACTTGGTGGGCAGGGTACCGTATCGACTGGATCTTTCGGAGGAGCTCACTTAGATGCATATTACTTTGCATGTCTCATAGCTGCGAAAATGTTTGGCTGATTATTTCACAGTTGTTCCATTGGAGGACATTCAGGTGGACGACCGCCTGAACTACATAAAGACCTATAATGATTCTTGTCGGGAAGACGAAAACCTTACGGAACAAGGTTGTTGAGTTGTTTAAGGTGCTCATAATGGACTTGGGAGCTAGAGGACGAGATGAGGGAGCATTACCTAGAGTTATTTCTGGCAGTGGACTTTGAGGATGAAGTCTGATTCAAGTGGGGGAGAACTGTAGCCTCCGAGTCGCCAGGTATGAAGTTGTTGACTTAGTCTATTTTAATTCAACATTAAGCTGATGGAGGGTTTGTGAGTATGTTGGGCGTACATTAGGTATGCACGGCGTACTTGTTAAATGCATGCCAATGGGGGATCCCTCGCATACGCTGCGCATACTCATGCATACATTGGGCATACCCATACGTATGCTAGGCTTAATCAAGCCAGGGGCAAACCTTAATTTTTAAGGTTTTCACCCTATTTAAATTCCTTTAGTCCCTCAAGATCTTTACCCTTTCAGCCTCCATTATCCTTTTAGTGAACATCTCGAACCTTATCTTTCTTGAGTTCATCTTTGAGCTTACCTTGGTTATTTTGGTGATCTTGGTTGGTTTTGAAGAAGAATGAAGTTTAGGAAGAAGCCAAAGAGAAGAAGGATTTTGTAGATCCAGAAGTTTGGCACCATTTCTAGCCTATTGAAGGTATAAAGTCTGAATCTTGATCCTTACAAGCTTAGATCTAGGATTAGGGTAGAATATGGCATCTTTTGGTCCCTTAGCTTGGTGTCTTGGATTATGAGCAATTCCAGTCCATTTGGTTTGTCCTTCTTGGTCTCTTGAAAGTGTTTTGAGTCGTAAAAATTGGATGTTGGTTGTAAATACTCCACCATGCAAGTCTTTGTAAGCATCTAAGTGAGTTAATGGACTTAATTAATGGTCTGAGCCCCATCCATGCACACAAAAGCATAAAGTTTACAGCTTTCTGGCTTAAGACATTATTATCGACTTGCATCCATGTTGTGGACTTTAGGACTTAATGGATTAAGTAATGGAAGTGTTTTTGGGTTGGCAGACCAGACACTATGCATACTCCAGTGTACGTTGTGCATTCTGGGCCAACTCTTGACTCGGGATCAACACCAGCGTTTGCTGGGCGTACAAGCCAAGTATGACACTCTTATGCAACCAGTAGGCCTAGATTTTTTTGGGCACATTTTGTGGTTTGGCTTTGGACTTTTTTATGTTGGGCCTCAGGCCTACCTGATTATAGTAGGTTATTTTTGGGACTTAGGCCATGTTGAGGGTTTTTCGGCCATATTGGGCCTTAAAGGCCTTATAGTTGAGCTTAGATACCTTTTTTGGTCTATGATTGGATTTAGGTCTTGGAAGGAGGGAGCCCTAATAAGGAAAGGGTAAAGAAGCCCCTTTTTCCTTAAGTCAAGAATTAGGGTTTGGATTTTCGAGTAAGGTGTGGTCTAATTTTTAGTTAGGGTTTTGTGCTTGTGTGTTAGGAAAAGGATTTTGCAAGTCATCCGCCGAGTATGATCTGATACCTACAGTCTGAGGTGAGAATTCATTTGCATTATCCGTGGGTCGAAGGCACCAATGTCGACCTATTAGTTTATGATGTAGTGTTATAATTTTCTTTGTGATAATTGTCAGTTATGCGTCTATTTGCATGATGACTCTGTGATTCCTGTTAAAATATTATGTGGAAGTAGTAAGGGGTGAAATAGAACCGATATCCATTTGAAATAGACCGAAAGGGATTGCAAGCACCCAGATATGCTTGATAGTATCCGGTTGAAATAGACCGAAGGGGTAGGCAAGCACCCAGATATATTTAGTAGTATCTGGTTGAAATAGACCGAAGGGGTATACCAGCACCCTGATATGCTTAGAAATATGTTTGTTTAATATGTGGTATGTTGGGAAAACTCACTAAGCTTTATGCTTAAAATTTTTAGTTTACGCTACAGGTACTTCCGGTTCAAAAGGGAAGGGACCGACCCGATCGCATCGCATCACCTTATGATTACCGCACTTAGTGATTTTGGGAATTTGTACTCTGATAACTTGTTAGTATGATACTCTTTTGACTATTTTGATATTAGTGTTGTGTGATTTGAAAGAAATTAAAAACAAAATTTTATCTGTATTTTTAGGATGTTACAATGTACTTGCTGGTTATTGATTGTTATTGTATATTTCAACATGTTATGGTTGGTTGGGTTGAGGCGGTCCTGCTTTGTGCTGAAGGCCAAGATATATGGGGCAGTTCGGACAGGTTAAAGGCTCGAGAGGCAGTCCAATCAAGATCAAGGTTCAGATAGCAGTCTACAAAGGTTGTAGTCCCTGCGAGACGGTCCATTAAGGCTAAAGGCTCATATGTGCATGTTGTTATCTAGTTGGTTGTATGTGGTACTTTTGAGGAACTCACTAAGATTTTCCTTATAGTATAATTGTTACGGTTTCAGGTACTTCAGAGGAATATGGCAAGGCAAAGGCTTGATCATACATATCATCCTGTATATTTTATGGGTTTATGATTTTGAGATATGTTGATTGATGCTTACTGATGTTTGGAAACTATGATTTGTAGACACTTATGGTTTTATAATGGTTTTGAAAATGAAAATTTTACCTTGATTTTTAGGATGTTACACATGATCTAGTAGCTATAAATTCTATCTTGAAACTCATTTCAAAACTGAGAAGGATGATAACACCTCGTGATATGTGGAGTAATAATGTTTTCTTACTCTAGCACATTTGGAATTGAAGCTATGATGTTTTTGTTGATTAAGAAATTAAAGATAAACTAAGACCCATTCTATGAAGTGTTTTCTTGTTAAAAATCCACATAAACTTTTGAATATTAGTTTTAGGTCGTCAATGAATGTTTATTGAGAGAAAAATTATATGTTAAGAAGTCAGTTCGAGTCGTATTGATCTTGAGAGTTTCAAGAGTGAACCGCCAATAATCCTTTTAGTTATCACTAGCACGTGACCTGAGGTTGATAATCGATTGTGTTTATTGACATATTCTAATTTCTATGCACCTCCATTTGAGTTGTCAATGCCTATGATTTCTATGTTCTTCATTTAACAGCAAAAGGCTAAGCATGTTGGTCAGTGAAAGCACACTGATTAATATGGGTGAGCTACTAACAACATAGAAGCACTGGTAGGCTTTTTGAGCTACCATAATGCAAGAAATTTAGATTAAGAAGTATTTAGTCCGTGCAGGAGAACTAAATGTTATTTTGGTTTCTCTTAAACTTTGCCTTATAACTGTAGGTTGGAATTGGAAGATTCACATGGATAAGAGCATATGCACCTTAAATTTTAAATGAAAAAGGTTTCGCTCTAATTCCTGAATATGTTTATGAGGAAATACTTTCTTAAATAGATTTGAAGATCTAATCTATATGGATATTATTTGTGTAAGTTGCATTCTCAAAATCACAATATGATTATCACATCCCTCTTCATATTTCAAATTGTGAGTAATGGCAAGGGATGCTTTAAACTTTCAAGATATATGTTTATCATGTCTTGAAAGAGTTTGAACATACACACTATCCAGATATAGTGTATAAGGCTAAGAAGCCTAATTAAATGATTAACGAAACATTACAAAATAGGAATATGTACTTTCATGAGAAAGTCAAACGGTATTTATTTCTAGAAGTCCAGTTTATTTCTAGGTACATGTCAAAGCTATTAGGAGCATATTTGTTATGTTGCTATTTCATGTTGCAAATTGTGAAGTTCAGAAAATGGTTCACTATAATGGACTCCGGGGAGAGGGCACTCTTACTTCATTAAAAATCTAAAAGTTAAATTGTATAGTTTAATAAAACTTAGTCAAAGACATATATGAAAAACATGTTGAAATGTTTCAGCATTCGATTTTCTACATGTGGAAATATTATAAAAAAACGTTAAACAGATATTAGACCCTTGTAATAATTAGTCAAGTCTCATGTGCTACGGATATTGGATCGACTACATATGTTATAATATTCTATTATTCTATTTTTCAAATGCTCTGAGCATTAGGAGTAAAAGGATTAGAATTTTAGGTGACTAGAGTTATTAAGCAAACTCTCAAGAACATTTTGAGGTTTTATCAAAGATTGGTTGTGTTGAGGTATGAAGTCTTGTCCAAGATGGAGCATTTAGATTATGTCCATGGAGCATTTGGAGAACTTGGAACTCAATGGAGCATTTGAGGTTCATGGAACATGTGATAAAGGAATGTATCATCTAAGAAGGGAATGGATCATATGATAAATGAACAGATCAAGTGTTAAAGGAATAAATCATATAGAAGGGGTTTGCAGCATGTGGAAGAGGTTTAGAGCACTTGGAAGTGATATGGAGAAACAAGGGAACCTTGTTGCACCATCTATTGAAGGGTTGGGCCAAGAAGGATGTTGTTGTGCCAAGGGCACTCCTTCTTGCTCCAAACTATTCCCTCTTATGCCATGAGGTACTCCAATTGCGCCATGGAGTATGTTGCGCCATGCATGTTGTTGTTGTGCCAAGATGGTGATGTTTATCGAACCTAGAAGTTCTTGTGCCATAATTGATGCTTGTTACACTATCCTTGCACATGTTGTATCATGGTACAAGATGGGCCATTTTGGTTCCTTGATGAGCCATGGTATGCCTGATGAGCCAAGTATGCTATGAAGTACTCTATAATGCTCAAGATCGTTCAAGGATGCTCAAAAGTTTGTATTGCTCGAGGATTACACGTGTTGTGCCACCATGATGGATGTTGGGCCATTAGTGTTCTTGATGTGCCACCTAGACATCATGATGCTCCACTATGGCACAAGGTGCTTCATCATTTATATTTTTCATGCTCATAGGTTGTATGACATAGAAGAATGTTCCAAAAGATGCTACATGGCGAGATATGATTGGTTGTCACATTTCATGGGCCTATAGGCCAACGGGTTTAGCCCATTAGGATTTTAGGTATGATCCCTCAAGTATCAATAGACTCATATCTCCATTATTATGAATGTGCTGAAATTTCAAGAGAGTAACAATTGTGAGGTTGAGAACACTTCTTTGGAGTGGTTAGTAAGCAAGAGAGATTCTTTTGTTTTGAGAGCTCAAGTGATGTGTAACCTTTGTGTGATTGTAATTATTATTTGAAGTTAATAAAATCATTTCTCTCTCTCTCTCTATCTCCCTCTCTCTCTCTCATTAGCTCATGGATGCAGGTCACCATGACCGAACCACATTAAATATTATATTCACTTGATTTACATTTTTAGAAGCTTTATTTCTGCAATTTTACCGAAGTTTGTTTTGATATTTTTCTGAAGTTCTCAACTTCTTTTGTTATCACCTAACAGATTACATGTGGACATTTACAATTATAACATTATTTGAGAAGGACCATAGTGACACCTTCTCGATTGAGATGATTATTGGTTAGAATTGATGGTCATATAGAAATTTGAAATGTTTCCATCATGGGAGATGCTTATCGAATCTACATGTGAGATGGAAACTTTAATTCAAGAGAAGTATTCAAGAAGTGTATCTTGAATTTGAGATATCATAACCATGGAATTGTTTCTAGTAACAAGTTCCAGCAAAATATTCTATAATATCGAAGGCTCGGTCTCTACGACTTTGGAACCTTGACATCACATAAAGACAATGCATGTAAATATGAAATTCCATTACATCTTAGATAGTTATAAGAATTTGTAATTGTGAATTGAGCCTCATTGGAGTAGTGTCCAGTCGATCTATTCACAATGGAAGGGCCATTGAGAGGCATACTATGCATATTCACAACATGGCATGAATGATGTTATTTAATTCAAGTGGTTAGCTTATTACTCGAAACATTATACAACAAATAAATTTGTAATTTCTATGGTGATTAAATAATAGGTATTTAGTTATAATCAATGTGTATGATGCCATAGTTAATTAATTTATGATTGTGTTTCACTTTACATAAAGTATTGAATTAAGACTATCATGAGTTTGCTGTAGATTGTCGATTGAGGTTAAGACATTGCAATTGGAATTGCTACAATGTTCATGACTACTCTTAAAATAGATATTTTAAGCATTGGATAAACCAGTGCTTAGGGATTACTTCATGGATTCAATCACAAGTAATTCTAAGACGATAATATAATCTATTCTCAAAAAGAGATATATAAACGCATCTCGTAACTTGATGTTGTAAAGGGCTATTCTCTGTATGATTTGATATGTAAACTGCCTGACTATATAGTCAACGAAATTCGTTCCTTTATCCTGAGGAAGGAAAACCGATATCTGTTGCCCTCCCCCCCACCCCCCCCCCCCCCCCCAATGATTTGAGTTGATCTATGAAAACTAAGCACCTGTAGAATGAAAGAATAGCTTATCACTTATCTTATGAAAACATAAGGTTGATCATTTAATCCATCACTTGGTTCATATGATATCTTGTAGAATGAAAGAATAGCTTATCACTTATCTTAGGGCCAACGTTTGATATGAATCAGAGCTCGGTAGTGGCTTTAGAAATCACTCTTTGTTGTTTAGTTCAAGTTCTATAGTTGCAATTGTAGTTATAGATTTATCAAAGTAGGAGATTGTTGGATTAAAGTGTCTAATTCAGTATGTAAATTGGTAGATTCTTGTAATTAGAATCAAACTTCTTTTCGGGTTGCCTTCATAACTAGAACTTGATTAGAATGATCTTTATAGAGTGATGATTATTAGATTATTATATAATTAGTAAACTAATTGAAAATTATGAAGAGATGATTTGTTAATATATTATATGATTTATATATTAATTGGAAATAGATAGTTGGTTTATGAATTTATAATGTGATTAATAAATTAATATGAAATCAATTGTTAAAATAATTGATTTGTTAATTTATATGGTTACTAAATTAAAGTGAAATAAATTAGAATTTTTATTAATTATTAATCAGAATTAATCTGTAATTAATTTGGGATTAATTGAAATTAATTAAAGGTACATGAGATGAATTATAATTGCTCAATACTTGCACAAAAAGGGTAATTCCAGAACCATCATAGAGTGAACAGTTTTTGGAGCTTTTCTACGGTTCCAGAAGCGTCTTGGATATTAATAAGAAAAATATTTGAATTGGAATTAAATTTATTATTTATTTATTCAAATCTGGCTTTGTCCCTAAGTTATCTAAACCATAAATAAGAGTATTTGGGCATCAATTTTGTGACTACACCTTCTTGGAAGATTATGAATGGAAATTATACATCTTCCTCTCTCTCCTCAAGTGTCTTCTAGTTATAAGGTTTAAGTGTGAGCCATTAAAGACATCGAAGCTTTTGGTGTTTGTTTTCTATGGAACTTCAAGAGGATTTGATTTGATTATTTACTATAATAATCAAAAGTTATGTAACCATAATCTTTATGTTAATTTCTGTTTTCATAGTCTCGCTCTATGATTTCTTGATGTTCTTAGGTTATTACTATCAATAAAGAAAACATAGAGCATTTCTAAGTTGCATGTGAACCTAAAGGTTTAAGTGTTTTTTTCCATATTAATTTTTTTTCAACCTAGAAAAATATATAATAAAAATATTTATTTAAAAATAAAACATTTAAAATTGTTATCTGTTGTCGAAGAGTCACAGGTTACACAACCCACCAAACACCCAATATGAGCTACCTGGATATGGCTGCAATTGAATCACCGGCATTACCACCAACCCAAAAACAAACCTGTCATCGACATTGTTCATCCAAATAGCCTTCAAAACTCTAAGTAATATATATCATCATGGTCAATCGACAATGAAGAGTGCAAAACACATGTCTGTGAACGATCGCGTGGACTCGTCCTCTATATTAGTTAGGTGGAAAATCCTTCACTAGAAACCACACTGTTGTTATCCTAATGACCTAATCAAACTAAGATTATCTCCAGTAGAAAAAAGTTTATTAGTGAAACTTCTAGGAGAACAGGAACGTGGACAAAAAATGAAAACTTGTTATCATATTGCAAGCTGGTTATTCTAGAATTGACTTTTATGCGTATAGTAGGATTTACTTTTCTCTTGAGTATGTATCGCAACTATGACGTCTTTTAATGCACTTCTAGAGCGGAATTCTAAATGAAATTGATTCATTTGGGAAGACACATTTCTTTTATATATCTCTATACTAATAAAAGAGTAGTTGTTTTGCCATATGTGTCATCATATTAGACCTCCTCATTAATATGATATTACTTGTCAATCTATTTATTTTTTATTTTCAATTTCACATTATTGTTTACATTAATTCACAAATAAAAATTGTCTAATATAAATTGAAAATTAATTTCACATATTTATTTGAATCAACAAATATAATTTTACATAACTAATAAAAATATCTCTTAATTGATAATTTATTTAAAATAATAGATTAACAATTTTAAATTTTTAAAATAAAATTTTAATTAATTTTATAACCGTGGTTTCCACGGGTTATAAACTAATATATATATATATATATATATATATATATATATATATATATATATATATATATATATATATATATATATATATATATATATATATATATATATATATATATATATATATATATATATATAGAGAGAGAGAGAGAGAGAGAGAAAGAGAGAGATTAAAAATAAAATAGAGATTTTAAAATTCAACATTAGACAAATATTTCACATCACGCTCAATAAATGCTTAGATACTATTTACATACAAACAGAACCGTTCATTTTGGTTTCAAGACGAGAGATGAATAAGACCCTTAAAATACACATATTTCGTCAATCTTTTTATAATTACTCAACAATCACTACAAGAAAAAAGGGTATTAGTGGCGACAAAAGTCGCCGCTATTGCTCACCCAAGTCGCCGCTAATAGCTTTACCGGCGACAAGTCGCCGCTATTGAGTCGTCGCTACTGCCTCGTTGTTATTGCTCAAAAAGTCGCCGCTAATGCTACATGTCGCCGCTAATGATAATGTCATATTGCAAGCTGGTTATTCTAGAATTGACTTTTATGCGTATAGTAGGATTTACTTTTCTCTTGAGTATGTATCGCAACTATGACGTCTTTTAATGCACTTCTAGAGCGGAATTCTAAATGAAATTGATTCATTTGGGAAGACACATTTCTTTTATATATCTTTATACTAATAAAAGAGTAGTTGTTTTGCCATGTGTGTCATCATATTAGACCTCCTCATTAATATGATGTTACTTGTCAATCTATTTATTTTTTATTTTCAATTTTACATTATTGTTTATATTAATTCACAAATAAAAATTGTCTAATATAAATTGAAAATTAATTTCACATATTTATTTGAATCAACAAATATAATTTTACATAACTAATAAAAATATCTCTTAATTGATAATTTATTTAAAATAATAGATTAACAATTTTAAATTTTTAAAATAAAATTTTAATTAATTTTATAACCGTGGTTCCCACGGGTTATAAACTAATATATATATATATATATATATATATATATATATATATATATATATATATATATATATATATATATATATATATATAGAGAGAGAGAGAGAGAGAGAGAGATTAAAAATAAAATAGAGATTTTGAAATTCAACATTAGACAAATATTTCATATCACGCTCAATAAATGCTTAGATACTATTTACATACAAACAGAACCGTTTATTTTGGTTTCAAGACGAGAGATGAATAAGACCCTTAAAATACACATATTTCATCAATCTTTTTATAATTACTCAACAATCACTACAAGAAAAAAGGGTATTAGTGGCGACAAAAGTCGCCGCTATTGCTCACCCAAGTCGCCGTTAATAGCTTTACCGGCGACAAGTCGCCGCTATTGAGTCGTCGCTACTGCCTCGTTGCTATTGCTCAAAAAGTCGCCGCTAATGCTACATGTCGCCGCTAATGATAATGTCGCCGCTAATGCTACGTGTCGCCGCTAATGCTCCAGTCGCCGCTAATGCCCTATGTCGCCGCTAATAGTGTCGCCGGTATTGCCGTTTTTTATTTCTTTTAAAAGCAGCCAATCTCGACTGTCCGAAAACCGATACAAAATAATGTTAAATGCAGAAAAACCGATACATTAAATGCAGAAACACGATTACATAACATTCAAGTTTTATAATATCATACATACACCAAAATAAATAACAAAATTCTTATAAATTTATGTCATACTACAAATGCTAATAAAAGATAAAACTAATACGACGTGTCATCATCCCCGTCACCGTTGTTCCATCCTATAAGCTCCACAGTTGACTCCGGATTGTTGGACATTGATCGAAGATTCTCCAACTACATAATAAATAACAACTTATAAACTTGTAAGTTAACCTATTAACTTTAACCAAACTAAAAATTACCAAATGACATTGTAGCATCCTACTTGTTTTTTGTTTCTTTTTTTCCATTATGACATTGTAGCTTACATATTTCACACAAAATATAAATACACACATACATACAATATACACATATATACATACTTTTGATACATATAAAACAACCATGAACACAATCCAAATTGCATACAAATACATACATTCATTAATCACATATACACAGTATTTTTTATACACACATATATGAAATACACACAATTTTCACACACATATATATGAAATACACACACACATATAACATATTTCACACACATATGAAATACACACATATATACAAAATACACACAAATGCACACATATATACAAAATACCCATAGATATACAAAATACTCAGTCACAATAAATAGAAGTAATAGAACCTATGGTGGCGTATGGTGGCCTGTGGTGGTCCAGTGGTGGCGGTAGTGGCGGGTGGTGGTCGGGAACACAATCAACAAAACTGAAATTGTAATTTTTTTGCAATTAACCACTCCAATAAGCTTAAAATCAATGTTACAAGAGAAAATGGACTGGAAATTTATCTGGAAAAGCTTGGTTTCGCCGGAAAATCCTTGGTCTCGTCGGAAAAAGCTTGGTCCTCACCAGAAAATCTTTGCCCACCAATGGTATCTTCACCCAAAATTGCTAACTGTGACAATATCTCACTCTAATCGACGAAAGTGCTGAAGGAAGCGATGCAGACGAGAGAAAGAAACGAGATTTGCAATGAAACAGAAGAGAAAATGGGAAAAGATCGACGTTTTTGGGGTTAAGTGTGTCGATCTTTAGCGGCGACGCCTTTACCAGCGACAATTTTGGCTTTAGCGGCGATTTCCTTCAATACCAGCGACACTTAGGAGGGAAACATTACCGTGCGATTTTTTTTGACAATTAGCGGCGACTCGGTTAGGTCTTTAGCGGCGACTTTTGTCGCCGGTATTGCTTTTATGTATTCTTCGATTATCCTCGCCGTTGGATTAGAAACACGATCGAACGGTCTTAATTTATCAGAACGTGAAAGCGCGGATCCGTGTCTACAGTTATTAGCGGCGACGCCAATAGCGGCGACACCTATTTTTAGCGGCGACAATTTGATGTGTCGCCGCTAAAAGTAGTTGTCGCCGCTAATGACTGTATTTCTTGTAGTGAATTAAAATAAAATTATGTATACTAACTTATAAATATAATATTTTTGATTATAAAAATCCATATACTTAAAAGAAAAATAATCTTCTTCATTTTTTAGATGAAAAATCATTAATGATATCTTCAGATCGATCTTTTCTAACATATCATTAATAAAGTCAATAAAAATTTTAGACCGTTTTAAAAGATTTGTATTGGACGGTTGCGTCTATCGCTCATTCTCTAGGACGGACCTGCATATAAGAGATCGTCCAAATTTAAAATGATTAACCGGATTTGAATTTGTCATGATATAATTTATTCTAAGAACTTAAATATTTTCACTACAAGAAAAATAAAATGGAGGAATAATTAACTACAGATCACCGACGGTAAAATTACATTGGAAATTACCGAAGGAATGCACTATTACTGACCGGAACGGAGCTTATTATTATTATTATTATTATTATTATTATTATTATTATTATTATTATTATTATTATTATTATTACTGTTATTTTGATTATTTTATTATTATTATTATTATTATTATTATTATTATTATTATTAAATCTATAGCTTGTCGTTGTAGTGTCCATTTCTAATTAATACAGCTACTTCCTCCTATAAAACCCAAGCTCCCTTCAACCATTGTCATATAACTTCAACAAACGTACTCAACATGGCGATTCATCATCTCTTCTTCCTTTTCCTATCCATCAGTTTAATTTATGGTAACATTTTAGTTTTTTGCATGCATAAATCTACATACAATACACATGGTTTTGATCTTTGTTGATCGTTGGATATGTGATTTTTCATGCATATCACGCTTATTAAATCAAATATTTTGCAGGTGTTCATTCAACGGTCTTCACAATAAAAAACAATTGCCCATACACCATTGCACCAGGCACTTTGACCAGTACTGGAACACCAGTGACAACAGGATTTGAACTGCCACCTCAGGCCTCAAACTCCATTAACATGACACCATCATGGTCTGGTCGACTATGGGCTCGGTTCGGCTGTTCAAATAATGGCGGAAGATACAGTTGCAGCAGCGGAGACTGTGGTTCTGGTCAGGTAGCATGCAACGGTGCTGGTGCAGCCCCACCTGCAACCCTAGTTGAGTTCACCTTAGCAGATGCGAGTTCTACAGACTTTTACGATGTTAGCCTTGTTGATGGTTTTAATCTACCGGTTTCTGTGGTTCCACAAGGCGGGGGTTGTCCAACCACCGATTGTCCTGTTGACATAAACGCTAGCTGCCCATCAGAGTTGGTTGTCAAGGATGGATCCGGTGGCACAATCGGGTGCAAAAGTGCATGTCTGGCGTTTAACGAGCCGCAATATTGTTGCACTGGCGCCTACAATACACCGGAGACATGCCCGCCAACTAATTATTCCCAGTTTTTCGAAAATCTTTGCCCGAAGGCTTATAGTTATGCCTACGACGATAAGTCAAGCACTTTTACGTGCCCTACGGGGCCTGATTATCTCATTACATTCTGCCCTTGATGTATTAATTATCATATTGGCATAAAATATTTGTAAACTAGTTGATTAATAAATCAACATAAAATAAATGTAAACTAGTTGATTAATAAATCAACTACATAAAATAAATGTAACCTAGTTGGTTAATAAATCATATCAGTACGATACTTTTATCTAATTCTAGTTAAATAGACATTTTTAGAAGATATCATAGTTGAAATATGTTCATGCTTCCTTCTTGACAAAAGACCAGAAATGATCATTATGCTTCCTTGTTGACAAAAGAACATAAATGATCATTTGCACTTGGAACTCATGTATATATGTTGGATAATCTCAGATATGCTCATGAAAAATACGAAACTTTTAACCTTTTATATCTAAGTGGTTTATGAAAGAAAAGAAACGCAGAAAACAGGAATTCCAAAACTCATTTCTGACTTTATTGAAGAAACATAACTCTAAAACTTCACCAAAACTCATTTCTGACTTTATTGAAGAAACATAACACTAAAACTTCAACCTGATAGCAGACAATACATGATCCTATCTAATTTATACTAAACATATCTTACTAGCATTGAAGTAGGATTCCTTAATACTTTCCATATAAGCATTCCTTATGGCTCAAGGAAGACTTGTAAACCTTGGACAACAGTCCAAGTTCTTGTGATTTGATCCAAACACGCTAATTGCCTTATTGGACTTAGATTAATTCTCCAACAATCACCTCTTGAATTTATGAGTCGACGGTAATTCTTGCGCACCAAGAAACGATCTCATCTTTGTGAACCTTATCCGAGCTAAGGCCTTCGTAATATCGAGCCAATTTTTGTTCGTTTTGGCTTCCTTATAATTCTTTGGTTCTTCATAGAATGACAACATTAAATGATCCACATTAAGCTCGTACTCATTTAATTTTCTTGGCAACACTGTAGTTTGAGTAGAACAGCGGTGTGGGACGAAACTTACATGTTATTATGATCATCAACAGGTTGCAATGGGCTGCTATTATCGTGAGCAATGTCATCGGTTTAGGCCAGATCCGTGAATTGTTCAGTTTTGGTTCCAATTGGATCTGAACCACCATTATCTTGTGCTGCTTGATCATTACTCCACAACAATGTAATTGTACCCGGTCCATTTCCATCGTGATTTTCGGTTTCATTATCCCATTGTCATGTCTTATTTTCATCACAAATTGCATAGGCACTTATAATTATTTTATTTTCCCACGGACTATATAACCGAAATCCTCTCGAATTGGGTTTCTTTCCAAAATACACCAATGGTCGTGACCTACCATCAAACTTCTTCAAGTTTTATGAGACTACACTTTCATATATAACACAACTAAATACTTTCAAGACTTCAAGGTTTAACCTTTCACCATAAAATATCTCGAATGATGTAACACCTACTGTCACACCCCAAAACCGGAACGGCAGAAACGTTCGGGGGTGGAGGACGTCATGTTAAGTATCACGAGATATGTATATGGTAAGCAAGTAATAAACAACCATTTCATTTCAAAAGAAAGTGTTTACAAAGTGTGTTCACAAAACATAGAATTCATACACAAATAACAAAATAAGTCTTGAAGCTGAAATGCTTCATCTTCTAAATCCCCAGCACGAGCACCTGTCTAATAGTCTCCTGAGAATACAAGTTATTTGAAAGAGTTGATCAGCAATTAAGCTGGTGAGTTCATAAGATTTTAGTGATGTGAGTAAGCTGTGAAATGTTGTTGAAAATGTATATGTAAAAGTGATGTAAGCTGTAAGTTCTGTTTTGAAAAGTTCGCTTGTTCCTCCAGAAAATCCTATATTTCCTTCTTTAATGAAAGTTAAGTAAAATGACACTACAAGCCTTTCTATGCGTACTAAGTGGGTACAAGTTACATATATACTTAGAGTAAACAAACAATCGATTGTGAGCATCTGCCCTAAACTCACAACCCAACGAGGAACAGTAAGTAAGGCGGATAACACACATTCCATTGGTTGTTAGATCGTTGTCATATATAACCTTTGTGTATTCACTTGTTACTCATGGAGTTATTTGTAATGGTTCCTTTATATCTAATGGAGAGTTCTCTTAAGAAAACCTATATGTCTTATAGTAAAATAATGACTACGGTGATTACTTTTATAAGAGCTTTGTTTATACTGCTATATATAATCTGATATCGGGTAGATAGTTAATTGGGGGAATCTGCCATAAGCCCACAATCCAACAAGAACAGGACGTCGGGGGAAAACAAACATTTAACTAGCTATCGGATATTAGTTCTATATATAAACATGGTGTATAAACTAAGGTATTATAGAGTTAACTCACTTCAAGTCTTTTAAAACTGTACTGCTTAATAAAATGGAATAAGCCCTTTCTGGGAAATCTCTAGTTTTGTCTATCAAAAACACTGACTTTGATAAGTAAGTTCTGTACTAGAAAAATTGTGCTTTGACTCTGTGTTATAACCTGATCCATACTTTGTACCCTTATGATGACTTAATGTATACTAAGCATAAATATATATAGATTCGGGTAGATAATAGATTGTGGGAACTCACTTCAAGACCACAATCCAACGAGAACAAGCAATGAGGCGGAAAACACACTTCCTATTAGCTGTCGGAATCTATTAGCATATATGTATCCTATAGTGTATACATTAAGGAATCATAAGATTAGCATTATGGTCCTAACTTTTAAAAGTAGCCTTCTACTAAGACTCGATTGTTTGAAAGCAGTCTTCTACCAAGACTCTACTGTTATGAAAGCATTCTTCTACCAAGACTCTACTGTTCCTTTGTCAACTGAAAAGTACATTCTCCCTAGTTTATAACCTATCTCGATTAGAGACTAGATCAACCTTCGAGTGTTACTGACACTTTATGAAAGTAATGGGAGAAATGAGTACCCTGATTTCGTTTATAATGACATACGGAGGTACTAACAACCTAAAAACATATGTGTGTTTTATTACGGTCATAATGTGATAAGAATTCCCATACTAAACACTCTCCCTACGAGAGATTCTAGAAATCAAGGTTGACTTTCGCAAAGAGTTGCTAGGCCACGTTATCCACATTAAAGTTATGTGATCAAGTATACCCAATATAACTACCACAATGCGTTGTGATTCATTTGTATAGTTAGATCCTGAAATTGTTCCATGCTATAGCACCTTATTATGTTATGTTATGTTATGTTATGTTTTGTTTTGTTCTATTATGTTCTGTTATGTTCTGTGTGTGCTTCATTGTACTAGAAGTAACGAATAGCATTCTCTTAAACTATACCTATAATAGCTTACTAATGCTCTAACTAGACTGTTACTAAAAAGACTCATTTATCTACAAAGTTATGCTTATACTTTAAAAATGGAGTTTTGTATAACTCCAAAGTAACATAACCTTTAAAAGAGTTTTGAAATGTTTTAAGAACTTATAAATAACATAAGTAACATTTTGGAAGATATTTATAACAAATATTTACATAATTAACATTGTGTTCAACTTGTATTCCCCCCTTAAAACAATTAAAATAGTTAAAAGATTCATTACGGGGTATGAACTCACCTGATGTGGGTGATTCAAACGGGTATGCGTGTAAGGATGAGAAGTTTCACGAATGAAGTCTCAAGACACAATAAGTCCTAAATGATATTTAAGGACACATAATGACATGAATATAGTGTTTACAACAACTATATGAAAAGAAACACCTTCCGGGACTAGGAAAACCTTAACCAAGTGTTGGAATCACATGTGATTCAACATAGGAGGGTATAAAGGCACTTATATGAGTTTACTACCATGAGTTCACGGCCCAAGGGAGTTTACGGCCGTAAACTCATGGGTTAGTGCAAGTATGAAAGCTAGGGAATTATTTAGGGACATTAGCTCTAGCCTAAGGTGAGAAAGACCACTTCTTTTGGAACTTTTGAGGTGTTCACGGCCCAAATGAGTTTACAACCATAAACTCATGGCCATATATGTTTATGAGGGTCTTAAAGGTCATAAGGAAGCATTCTAAATTCATGCCTAATCCTTAGGAAGTGTTTGTGGCATCAAAACACCCCTAACTTGAGTTTTCGGCCCATAGACCATTTGGTCATGTGTTTGCGGCCGTAAACACTTGTGGGTGTTGGTATTTTGGTTGTTTTGGGTCTTAGACACATCACGGTAAGAGGCTATGCTAGTCTCTTGGGTTAAGGGTGGCATTTAGGGCATTTTGACACCCTAAAATGGAGTTCAAGGCCCAAGAACTTCCTTGGCCGTGAACTCACTTTTGGTCCTTGATTTTAAATGATTTTGATGCCTAAACATGTCAAGGTTTGTCCCATGTTCGGTTTCCAAGGTTTAGGGGGACATTGGCCACACTTTGTCCCTTAAAATGGAGTTTACTCCCTAAGGTGTTCTTGGGCGGTAAACTCACAGATCTTGGTGTTTTCCTATAATTTCTAGTGTATTAAGCACATAGGAAGCTTTAAAACAACACTAGATAGAAGTACTCACTTTCCGGAACAAAAGTCCGAATATCCTTGAGAGAGAATTCGGCTTTTTCTCTAGTTGGAAATGTAACTAATGAATAATTTGGTTCAGAATCCTATATATAGTCCTGGGATTTTTGGCAGAAAATATTTTATTCCCAGAATGAACTCTAATATCACAGAGTTTTGGAATAACAGAGTTGCATAAAACCCATGTGCAACCTCTCTCTTGATATCTCCTTAAGTGTAAATCCTGAATTGCTCAACTTGTCCCAAAAGTTTGAAAGTTAGTAGAAATAGACTTGGCTTCTATTGAAGTGGATGGTTTCACTGAATGGAAATTTTTGGATTGTCACATCATCCCCCCGTTAGAATGAATTTTGTCCCGAAATTATCTCTCTTAGGATTACTATTGGGGTTGCGCTCTTCTGATTTGCAGAATACTCACTCGTAGACCTGGCAACTTGCCCTGGTGTTCTTGATAGGATTCATACTTGGTCCATCTATCATTACCTCGTTTATACAAGCCGTATATAATTAGGATTAGTAGGACTGTCGGATGTGCGACTCCGCCCCAGGTCCACAACTCAACAGAGAACAGGAGATCAGGCGGAAACACACATACTAGATCTGCGTAATCATACTCATATACCACCCTCACGTATACACTAAATAATAATAGGCGGGCTGTATTCGTCCTTAGCCTCTGTGCTAGAACTTGGTCTGCTGGACGAGTGGTATGTCGTGACGGTCTGCGGACGTCTGAAGATAAGGCTTAGGAGGACAAAGTACTCTTCGCACGAGTACTTCGGGGTTTAAAATGCGAAAGATAAAGTTTAGGTTTAGGTCGGACCTTTGATACGAATGACGAAAGTTTCGAGAACTTGCTGATCGAGGCGATAGAAACCTATGAACTCAGTATGGTGAGGACTACGCCAACTCATGACGAAAGGAAATCAACGGACTCTATACTGAACAAAGTTTTGGTCAAATGAAAGAAACGTCTGATAAACGACAATGTATCCCTGGTATGATTTGTACTGTACTCCTAGTATGTTCATCAATGTACTCCTTCTCTTGTTTCCTGTTTTCTATTTGAAGTTAAAACTCCTATGTATCGTACCGCTATGTGCGCATACATACAAATAAAAGTGCTTTATTAACTACTTTTATACCAAATCCCCCTTGGTACCACTATCATTGCCCGTCATATACTAGCTATGAATTTTTAAGATGTGTCAGACGGTCGACTGAGTATCTCTGCCTCAAATCCTCAACCAATTAAGGAACGAGGACCTAAGCGGAGTCACTAACTCTAAGTCTGCAACATCTTAGTTGCGCACAACCCTGATGTATATGGTGAGTCATAATAGCTTCTCTAAGGGATCTTTTAGTTTTCTTGAATATTATGACCTATTTCATCATGTGAGTTCTTATAGTTACTTTTAAGTGTCATCCCCAATTATTAATCTTATATGAATATAAATTAATTTTAAAAGTAATTACTATTTTGAAAAACGTACCACTACTCGTCGACGACTCCGGGGTAGATTCTCATGCGGTGATCATCAGAATACGTCCATCCGCGCCTGAGTTCCTGATTATTGGGCAGTCCCAGTCTCACCACAGCCATAGCAGGCTTGGTTTTCTTCAGTTCCGAGGACTTGGGAGATCGGTTGAGCCGGTGCCCTGCAGTAACGGACTGTATGTCCCTTTCTGTGGCAGTTTAAACACTGCATTTCCCGGCACACTCCAGTGTGGTGAAAGTTGCATTTTCCACACTTCGGAAGGTTTCTAGCATAACGACTTGCAGGTGCTGAAGCAGTAGGCGTCGTTGCGGCATACATAGTACTTGTTTGTTGCTCTTGCGGGGTGTCTTGTGTTGTTCGTTTCTTCTTCCTCTTGTTCCCTGACTTCTGATTATAGTCCTCTTCCCTCGATGACTCGGGAATAGGGACTTTTACGCTGTGGCGGACTCCATGATCGATGAGTCATTAAGCCAAGCGTTTAGCACTATCGAATGTGGTTCGGTTAGAAGATAATACATTTCCTTGGGTCGGAGCAGTCAGACCCCAAATGTACATTTCTATCTTCTTGCTCTCCGAGGTAATCATCTCGGGGCATAGAGCTGCTAGTTCGATGAACCGATCCGTGTAGGTCACTATGTCTGAGCCGACCATAGTGAGATCCCACAGCTCTTGTTCCAGTTTTTGTATCTCGCCTAACTGGCAATATTCTTCCCGCATTAACTATTTTAGGTTTTCCCAACCTATTGAGTTTGCCACTGATAGGGTCATTGAATTAACATGGTTGTTCCACCATGTTAGGGCCTTGCCATCGAAGGTGCAGGCAGCAAACTTCACTTTGCTTCCTTACGGGCATAATCAGAGATCGAAAACCGACTCTGTTTTCTCGAACCATTGCATGGGGGCAATGACTCCTTCAGTCCCTTTAAAGGGCAATGGTTGGCATCTGGTGAAGTCTTTGTAGGAGCATTATCCCTGGCGCACAGGGAGTTCACCTTGAGTAGAATTGGTAGGCGCTTCGCCTCCACAAGTACCGGTGGAGTGATATTGTGCCATGGTTGTTGCCACAGCCTCGGCCACTGCAGCGTTCAAAGTTGTTGCATCGATTTGTGGAGAAGGTATGGGAGTTATTGGAATAGCGTGTCTGGGTGATCTGCGAGGAGGCATCTTTGCTAAAAGAAAACAAAGATGAGAAGGAATAAGTCTATAGCAACGGACACAAGCCGAAAGCTGAAAAGACAAGGTTATCCTAGTTCTGGATGTATCGGGTCCTGACTTCCATAGGGTTCTAGGAACAATTCATAAATGAGTCTATACCTAATAAACTCTATGAATTTGAAATAACTATCCTCGAATGAATATCTGTTTCCTGAATAACTGTTACCAGCTGCATGTACGAAAATAATTCTAACACATGTAATGTGAGCAGTGTTTCCACTCGCTCGCTAAGTTAACCTAATTAATATTTATTAGTGTGACGCGTAAGACGTTTTGGTTACTGCGACTGATCTTCCCTTGAACTCTTCTCATGAACTTGCCTTTATTCCTCCTGGACTCTTCTGTTTCCTGCTCTGAGGAAGTGGTTACGTTTATCTGGGCTTGTCGTGCGAGAATGAAAGTGACTAAAGAACCTATGAGCTTTAGGGTAACTTTATGGGGTGATCCTTACGGAATCTTCCTATAATTATACTAGGTATACCAGTTGGTATTGTATATAATTGAAGATCAAATAGACCTTCGAACAATTGATCCCACCTCAACACTACTTCCTTAAAAGGAATGGATAGCGAAGCGTCGGTAACAGGTTCTATGTCTATAAGATCTTGATTATATATAAAACTTTATGAATACACCCTGTAAGATTATAGACCTATCCGCAAGGGTCTTTTAAGTTATCACATAAGTTATGTATCTGGACTAAATTACTCCTATAGTATTCTAACGTAATGTACTTGTTGTGTTCTAAACTCGTTATCGCGTTATCGTATCATAGAATACTCCCATACTACTCTAACTCTAATTGTACTTGTTCTGGCGTTCTCTTGACTGGTGATAAGGTAAGTTTTAACCTTGTTGCAACACCACATCATTCCCAAACACATGTTGGTCATGTCTCGAATGAATATAGTTGATCAGGTTATATTGATCCTAGCTATGATTACATAACTGTTCAGGTTGACGATAGTGCCCAACCTTGAAATACTTTTTGTTCTGTTCTCCTCGTGATCCTAGTTCTATTATGTACATGTATGAGCAAGTAGGTATATTTTTATAACTTGTAGTTATATTCTAAAATATATCATTATCCAGAGCACTTAAGCCCCATTGTATTTATAGTTGTATATCTTTTATCGGTTGATATACTTAGTTCACTATAAACAATGCTCTGATACCAATCTATCACACCCCAAAACCGGAACGGCGGAAACGTTTGGGGGTGGAGGATGTCATGTTAAGTATCACGAGATATGTATATGGTAAGCAAGTAATAAACAACCATTTCATTTCAAAAGAAAGTGTTTACAAAGTGTGTTCACAAAACATAGAATTCATACACAAATAACAAAATAAGACTTGAAGCTGAAATGCTTCATCTTCTAAATCCCCATCACGAGCACCTGTCTAATAGTCTCCTGAGAATACAAGTTATTTGAAAGAGTTGATCAGCAATTAAGCTGGTGAGTTCATAAGATTTTAGTGATGTGAGTAAGTTGTAAAATGTTGTTGAAAATGTATATGTAAAAGTAATGTAAGCTGTAAGTTTTGTTTTGAAAACTTCGCCTGTTCCTCTAGAAAATCCTATATTTCCTTCTTTAATGGAAGTTAAGTAAAATGACACTACAAGCCTTTCTATGCGTACTAAGTGGGTACAAGTTATATATATACTTAGAGTAAACAAACAATCGATTGTGCGCATCTGCCCTAAACTCACAACCCAACGGGGAACAATAAGTAAGGCGGATAGCACACATTCCATTGGTTGTTAGATCGTTGTCATATATAATCTTGGTGTATTCACTTGTTACTCATGGAGTTATTTGTAATGGTTCCTTTATATCTAATGGAGAGCTCTCTTCAGAAAACCTATATTTCTTATAGTAAAATAATGACTACGGTGATTACTTTTATAATAGCTTTGTTTATACTGCTATATATAATCTGATATCGGGTAGATAGCTAATTGGGGGAATCTGCCCTCAGCCCACAATCCAACGAGAACAGGACGTCGGGGGAAAACACACATTTAACTAGCTATCGGATATTAGTTCTATATATAAACATGGTGTATAAACTAAGGTATTATAGAGTTAACTCACTTAAAGTCTTTTAAAACTGTATTGCTTAATAAAATGGATTAAGCCCTTTCTGGGAAATCTCTAGTTTTGTCTATCAAAAACACTGACTTTGATAAGTAAGTTCTGTACTAGAAAAATTATGCTTTGACTATGTGTTATAACCTGATCCATACTTGGTACCCTTATGATGACTTAATGTATACTAAGCATAAATATAAATACATTCGGGTAGATAATAGATTGTGGGAACTCACTTCAAGACCCCAATCCAACGAGAACAGGCAATGAGGTGGAAAACACACTTCCTATTAGTTGTCGGAATCTATTAGCATATATGTATCCTATAGTGTATACATTAAGGAATCATAAGATTAGCATTATGGTCCTAACTTTTAAACGTAGCCTTCTACTAAGACTCGATTGTTTGAAAGCAGTCTTCTACCAAGACTCTACTGTTATGAAAGCATTCTTCTACCAAGACTCTACTGTTCCTTTGTCAAATGAAAAGTACGTTCTCCGTAGTTTATAACCTATCTCGATTAGATAATAGATCAACCTTCAAGTGTTACCGACAGTTTATGAAAGTAATGGGAGAAATGAGTACCCTGATGTCGTTTATAATGACATACGGAGGTACTAACAACCTAAAAACATATGTGTGTTTTATTACGGTCATAATGTGACAAGAATTCCCATACTAAACACTCTCCCTACGATAGATTCTGGAAATCAAGGTTGACTTTCGCAAAGAGTTGCTAGGCCATGTTATCCACATTAAAGTTATGTGATCAAGTATACCCAATATAACTACCATAATGCGTTGTGATTCATTGGTATAGTTAGATCCTGAAATTGTTCCACGCTATAGCACCTTATTATGTTCTGTTATGTTCTGTTCTGTTTTGTTTTGTTCTGTTCTGTTCTGTTATGTTCTGTGTGCTTCATTGTACTAGAAGTAATGAATAGCATTCTCTTAAACTATACCTA
Source organism: Lactuca sativa (assembly GCF_002870075.4). NCBI lineage: Eukaryota > Viridiplantae > Streptophyta > Magnoliopsida > Asterales > Asteraceae > Lactuca > Lactuca sativa. The sequence goes on from NC_056624.2 coordinate 50,028,893, forward strand.
TAATAGCTTACTAATGCTCTAACTAGACTGTTACTAAAAAGACTCATTTATCTACAATGTTATGCTTATACTTTAAAAATGGAGTTTTGTATAACTACAAAGTAACATAACCTTTAAAAGATTTTTGAAATGTTTTAAGAACTTATAAATAACATAAGTAACATTTTGGAAGATGTTTATAACAAACATTTACACAATTAACATTGTGTTCAACTTGTATTCCCCCCTTAAAACAATTAAAATAGTTAAAAGATTCATTACGGGGTATGAACTCACCTGATGTGGGTGATTCAAACGGGTATGCGTGTAAGGATGAGAAGTTTCACGAATGAAGTCTCAAGACACAATAAGTCCTAAATGATATTTAAGGACACATAATGACATGAATATAGTGTTTACAACAACTATATGAAAAGAAACACCTTCCGGGACTAGGAAAACCTTAACCAAGTGTTGGAATCACATGTGATTCAACATAGGAGGGTATAAAGGCACTTATATGAGTTTACTAACATGAGTTCACGAGTTTACGGCCGTAAACTCATGGTTACTCATGGGTTAGTGCAAGTATGAAAGCTAGGGAATTATTTAGGGACATTAGCTCTAGCCTAGGGTGAGAAAGACCACTTCTTTTGGCACTTTTGGGGTGTTCACGGCCCAAATGAGTTTACAACCATAAACTCATGGCCATATATGTTTATGAGGGTCTTAAAGGTCATAAGGAAGCATTCTAAATTCATGCCTAAGCCTTAGGAAGTGTTTGTGGCATCATAACACCCCTAACTTGAGTTTTTGGCCCATAGACCATTTGGTCATGTGTTTGTGGCCATAAACACTTGTGGGTGTTGGTATTTTGGTTGTTTTGGATCTTAGACACATCAAGGTAAGAGGCTATGCTAGTCTCTTGGCTTAAGGGTGGCATTTAGGGCATTTTTACAGCCTAAAATGGAGTTCACGGCCCAAGAACTTCCTTGGCCGTGAACTCACTTTTGGTCCTTTATTTTAAATGATTTTGATGCCTAAACATGTTAAGTTTTGTCCCATCTTTGGTTTCCAAGGTTTAGGGGACATTGGCCACACTTTGGCCCTTAAAATGGAGTTTACTCCCTAAGGTGTTCTTGGGCGGTAAACTCACAGATCTTGGTGTTTTCCTATGATTTCTAGTATATTAAGCACATAGGAAGCTTTAAAACAACACTAGATAGAAGTACTCACTTTCTGGAACAAAAGTCCGAAGATCCTTGAGAGTGAATTCGGCTTTTCTCTAGCTGGAAATGTAACTAATGAATAATTTGGTTCAGAATCCTATATATAGTCCTGGGATTTTTGGCAGAAAATATTTTATTCCCGGAATGAACACTAATATCATAGAGTTTTGGAATAACAGAGTTGCACAAAACCCACATGCAACCTCTCTCCTGATATCTCCTTAAGTGTAAATCCTGAATTGCTCAAACATGTCCCAAAAGTTTGAAAGTTAGCAGAAACAGACTTGGCTTCTATTGAAGTGGATGATTTCACTGAATGGAAATTTTTTTGGGTTGTCACACCTACCAATGCTTGAGTATCTGTACAATTCATGATGAACGTTGCATGTCGTACCGTTTTCACCCCAAAAGTGGTTTGGAATATCTTTCGCTTTCATTATCACTGTGTGATCTCGAGTAGATTCCGATTTCTCAATTCGACTATACCGTTTCGTTGAGGTGCATAAGGAGCTATCAACATACGTAAAATTCCTTCTTTGTCACAAAAACGATTCAACTCATATGATGCGAATTCTCCACTTCTACATGTATGGAAAGTATTGATCTCTTTACCGGTTCGCTTTTTGATTGATGTCTTCAATCTTTTAATAATTATGGATGCATCACTTTTATGCTTCAAAATAAAATACGACATGTATCTAGACTAATCATCATAAAGAACTAAAATATATATTACTTGCTTCTTTTTTTTTTTTTTTTGTAGGGGGGGGGGGGGGGATTAACCGGTCCTCGGGAATATTTGTTTTCCTAGACTTGGCTTTCTTTGAAAATGACTGCTTCGTTTGTTTTCCAACCATGCAGGATTCACAAAGTTGGTCTTGATGTTGGATTGCCGATACCCTTTTAGCTAGCTTGTGCATTAAGTTTAACGTGCCAAATTAATATGGTCAAGTCGTGCGTGTCATAACCAAGCCTTCTCATTAAACTTGGCTTGCAATGTGGTTTACTAACTTTTAACTGGATTTTGTAAAGTTGGTTTGCACTTCTCGGGACTTTCATAAGTAATCTTTCGTCTCCATCTCGCATGGTTAAGAAATCACTTCTCATCCGAATGTCAGAACCGGTTATTATAGATTGTCCGAGACTAATAACATTGCTACGAAGTGACGGAATATAATAAATATCATTCATTAGTTTTTGCTTGCCATTTTCCCCTTCATACAAAAGGATAATATATTTTTTAATTTGTAAACAATTGGATACTGAGTTTTTTTCGTTTATGTTTACCTCTTCAACTTGTTAAACATTTGTATACATTCAATCCTTATTATCGGATACTTCAGGTAAGCTGGGAAAAATGACTTAATATGATAATATATTTCTCATTTTTTACACATTTAGTCCTTAATATTATTTTTGCACATTTAATCATTAATATTTTTTGTTTTTGCAAAATAAGTCATTGTTATTGTATACATTCAGTACCTATGACGAAAGATTTCTTTTGATTTTTTTTTATCACAACATCCTACTTGGGACAATCATTAATAAGGTGTTCGGGGTTGTTGATATAATAACGATTTTTATATCTACACGTTCATATTTGAATTAACTACAACTTTCATTTAAATGACTCTTTTAAAAAGGTAATGTATTTTTATTTACGATCTTTAAATACATGCGCATTTTATACATTAATGTATGAACGTTTTTTTTTTTAAATCTTAAGTAAAAATATATTATTTTTTCACAGGAGTATTATTAACAAAAGTTGTAGTATATTCAAATACAAACGTGTGGATATAAAGATATATTATCCATTTAAGTTATTATCCCTATAAAATATTAGTCACAAAAATCTGTCGTTCTTTGTGAAAATGCATTGCATACAAAAATGTTTGTCATCTATTAGTATTTAAAAAACTTTTTTTTGTCTGTTAGTGTATGAAAAAACCAAAAAGAACACGTACACGACTTTTTGTTAATATGTTCATCATCTCTAAAAAACAATTTTTCGTCTATTAGTGTATAAGAAAACAAAAAAGAACACTAACCAAAAATGTTATAGATTTGTTTGAGTTTTCCCCTCCCAAAATTTCTGAGTAGGTTCACCCCATCCTAAAAACCCCTCTCTAAGTTTTTTTTTCTGCCTCCCACACGCATCACACCACCATCTCCCAGCCATCATCACCACCAAACTAATAGTCGTTGCTTTTCAACCACAATTTGAGAAGAAAAGTAGCTTCAGTCATCTCCCTTTATTCCTCTCCGCTAACCATATTTGGTTCATAAAGTTTAATAACACCCTAAAACATTTAAACGCTTCTTTCTTTAACTTTACGCAGATGATAATACTTTTTTATGGGATTGCATAGCAGATTAGAAGATCTCTTATGTTGATTCATTGGAGATCTACAAATTTTAGGCACCCAATCTCTTGAATATAAGAAAGCATATTGTTGGCCACCATTTTGTCACGAAAGACAACTTAAATTCCCGATGAATCCCTAAATTCCTCTTGATTACCTTTGGGATTTTTTACGTGTTGAAAACATTGTTGATATGATATGTGTTTTAGATACTTTTGCAACAAAATAAAGTAACATCGTGTGTGAACACTGAAGAGTCTGACTTGATTCTCAATTGGAATGGTTTAATAGGCCCTTTATTCATGAAGCTCTTTTAATTTATAATTCCTATATCCCTTTTTTTCTGCGCAAGTCTCTTTTTTTAACATTTCACGTGGATTTATAGTGGTTGGATGCATTAAACTAGTTAGAATACATTAGTATTCTAACTGAAACTTAAGATAATTAGTTTTGAGGTTAAGATGTTGAGCTGTGGTTTCAATAATGCATTCAATTGGGTATTGAAATCTAAACAATAGATTTCAGGTGAGGAATTTTAAAAAGTAATGCAGAACATATTTATATATAGAAAATTGGAAAATAGGTTCCACTTGTGACTACTTCAGTTGGTAATAAACAAAACCTAAACATGTCAGTTAGGACTTAGGATTAACTTAATAGTTATTATTTATCGATATAAAACTAAGTTTTGCATCCCGTTCGATGCAGCGTGAGTATATGAATTATCAAATTAGCATGTCATATAAATTCAGAGACGATTGATTTATTATAACGAAAGAAGGCAACATGTTGTACACCTATAACATCTAAAAATGATATTTGTACATTGTTGAAAAAACTCAGACAATATGAGTTGTGGCAAAAAAACAGTTTTATAAAAATAAATTCATCTAAAAAAATTCTAAAATGATATAAAACAGGTTGTAAAACATTTGTTTTCGTAAAGGAACTTTAAAAAATATGCAAAAATAAAGTTGTAGAAACACTGAGCGAAATTCAAAATTAGTAAAAAAAAAAAATTGAAAGTTGCATCAAATTTCTTAAACATGAGGACAAATTTTGTAAAGCTAATTGAAATTTGTCAGAATTATAAAACCAAATGGAAGGTTGAAAGTTGTCCGCTTGTCACTTGTGGCCATTATTTAGGATACCGAGGCAATTAGACGGGTTAGATTTTGTCGGGTTAATTTAGACTTACAAGCGAGGGAGGGGGATTAGACTTTGGTGTAGGCATTGCTTTTAAAATGATTTTTGTCTTTTAGTTTTTTCAAAAAGACAAAAGATGTTTGGATAATAGAAAAAATTATTTTGAAAATGACTTTTTATATAGAGAAAAATAATGAGTTTTAAAGAGTCACAAGAACCTAACTTTTTGTGACTTTCATGTAAAAGTTACACCAAAAATTACTTTTTTAATCCAAACACATTTTAAATAGTTTCTTTTGCAAAAAATTCATTCTATAAAAAGTCCTTCTATAAAAAAGACTTTTGATATTTAAAAGCAATCCCAAACACCCCCATAATTAGGCAACCATCAAACCAGACATAAAAAATGTAATTTACAGCGACATAAAAAAATAAAGATAAAAAGCATTTTATAGCATTATAAAAAATGATTTTGATACCGAATTTTACGAAAGAAAAGAGTTTTTAAGATCAAAAATATGATATTTATAATATATGTCTGATGGAGACCAATATCTGTGAAGGTGAGTGCAAGGTTTCAAATACAAGGGCAAGTAGGCGGGCTAGATTTGTACCCGAGTGACAAAGGATTTCTGTCCCAAGGAAAATATTATAATCACCATTATTATTTGCGATAATGATTTAATAGATTAATATATTTTTCGATTTCTATATATTTAGTTATTTCATTTTTTTCGTCCATATTTACCCTTCAACTTGTTAAACTGCACACATTTAGTCTTTCATATATATATATATATATATATATATATATATATATATATATATATATATATATATATATATATATATATATATATATATATATATATATATATATATATGTATATATAAAGTCATGTTTGTTTTTGTACTCATTCACTACTTATGAATGATTTTTAAGGTTTTTCTCACGATATCTTACATGAGACAATCATTAATGAGCTGTTTGGGGCTTTTGATTCTTATGTCCATCGTGATCTCAACTACTTGTTGGCTTAGATTATGTGTTATGAACGTCATGACTTCTTCATACGATCTTGGATTTTAACGAGCTTTATATATGTTCGTTCGTATTTCAGTCTACTATAACTTTCATTTAGATTGCTCCCGTTAAAAAGTAATATATTTCTACTAACGATCTTTATACCTATACGTTTTTTATGAATGCATGTATAGATGTTTTTTTTTTTATATAAAATCATATGTAAAAATATATTACATTTTAACGAGAATAAGTTTAACGAAAGTTGTAGTAGACTCAAAAAACGAACACATGGATATAAAGATCGTTAAAATCTGATATTGTATAAAGAAGTTATGACGTTCAGAACACAACACCTAAGCCAAACCACAAGACCTACACAACCAAAGTCGAGATTGCGATGGACATAAGCATCAACAACCTCAAACACCTAATCAATGATTGCCCCACACAAGGTTCTAAAAGACGTGAGGCGTGGCGTGGTGGCAAGGTCAAGACTCAAGCTTAACGGGTCATGACATTTTTCAAGACATGATGTAAGGCGGCGATTTTATATTAATTTATAATTATATTACCACATAAATATAGATTTATATCAAATAACTAGTTTTTAGAAGTGTTATATTACCAAAAAAAAAATAACAAAAAGTTAACAAAAAAACACAATACTTGTATGTCCGATTAGAAAATGCATAAAAAAAGAGAAAAAAAAACGTGTCTCAAACATAAAAACACGCAGTATAACACGTCTTAACGTGCCATGACATGTCATATCACGCCTTGCCACACGCCACACCTTTTAGAACACTAGTCCCACGTAAAATGTCGTAAGAAAAACCTAAATAAATCATTCATAATTTCTGAATGAGTAAAAAAAAAACTTTTTAAATCAAACAGATAGTAAGGACTAAATGTGTACAAAAATAATAAAGACTAATTTCTACAAAATGAGAAATATATTATCCTATTAAGTCATTTTCCTTGGCTAACCTGGAGTAACTGGTCATATGGATTGAATGTGTACAGTTTAACAAGTTGAAGGTTTAAATGTGGACAGAAAAAAAAAAAAACTCAGTGACCAAATGTGTAAAAATTAAAACATATATTATCCTTTTAAGTCATTATCTCTTATCATTTTCATATGTATTATGCTTATTTGGGGGAATAACAATTGTCCCCAAGGAAAATAGGTACGCCTTTAATTCGGAATTTAAACTAACAACAAAATTTTGAAATAAAACAACTAGGTAAATAAGGGTAAATTTTAAAATTCAGGAAATGATATATTATGTCATTCAAACGGGATCGCAAAAATCTTGGAATGGGGTGAAATTAGGGGAAGTTGTGATTTGGAGACTTAAATAGTGGAATTTGGGATTGAGGAGAGGCACATGTCATAATCAGAGTCGATTAGTAGTGGTAACCAAACTATTCTTGATGTACGTTCTCACTTAAGCTATTGTTTTATGATGCTAAAATTCAGGGTCGATCATGTGGATTTAAATATCCTCAAATACCCCGGACGAGCCGCAAAAAGGGCTCTTATATCACTATTATATATATATATATATATATATATATATATATATATATATATATATATAGAGAGAGAGAGAGAGAGAGAGAGAAAAGATATAGCTAGGTTCAAGTATTCTAACTAATTACTTTATGGATGTATAAATGATTGTGAGCTAATCATTTCAAAAATCTAAATAAGGGTTAAATGGTAATTTTAACCATTAATTAATTTTGACAATTAACAAATATTTAATTACCCTAAAATGTTGGATTACTTTCCTTAAATCATGTGGGCGTGCTTACCATTAATCTCAAAAACCCTATTTGCCCTAATCTCGATTCTTCGCCCCCAATTGAATCTAAGCGTCGTCCTCTTGGCTGCCGACCACCGTTTACATTATCTCCATCGCCGACCACTAACATCATTTGACCCTTCACTATCGGTCCTCCACCACTCGCCTCTGTAACCCTACCACAATTGTCGATCACGTCTACAACGATTCCCCTATTCACCCCGGTTTCTTAACATTTTTCCGGTGTCGTTCTTGTCGTATTTAAGGCAAGATTTGGGGATGCATGGCCGACAGATTCATGACGTAACAATTTTCCTAATGCTGTCGTTTTTGGTTCATTAAATTCAAGTGATTGCAAATATTCGTGAATCAAGAATTTTAACAAAGGTAATTACTGATTATTAATTGCTTATTTTTGTGCTATTATTGATTCGAAATTCGTACTATGAGGTAGACACTGTATAATTTAGAAGTTCTGAAGTCGATACCCATACTGCTCTTATTAGAAAAAAAAAAAAAAAAAAAAAAAAAAAAAAAAAAAAAACTTCTATTAGAAACTTATAGCCAACATTGATTGGTGCTTTTAATCTGTAGATTGGATTATGGAATTAAATCCATTTTAATTTGAAAAAGATCATTAAGCATGTTGTTTCTTAAAAAAAACATTCCAGTGAACATTTGTAGACATTTGTAGCAAACATTGAATTAGTTTTTGCTTAACATGATTTTTTTTTTTGGTTTTTTCTTATTTATCAACACCACTAGTTAAAAGAAAGAAGAAATGGACAAAGTCATGAGTTACTCACCAATATGTAACTCTTTGAATCTCGGGGAGGTGGTAAATCCCAAACCACATGCTGATTTTTTTTATTCAAAAGCGTGTTCTAAATTTCCATTTTGCATTCATATATAATAATGGTGAGGGTAATTCTGCCAGAATTGAATCTTGAATTACAATTATGTCGGAATGGAATCTCGAATTCCGATTATGTCGGAATCAAATCTCGATATTTCCTCTGTGATTTGTGCATGTTCTACAATTCTTGGTTATGAGTTTTTGTGCAATTCACAAGTATGCAGATTTGTACAAAGGACTTTAGTTTTTTCTTTTTCATTTGGTAATGAACTATTCTTTCAAATGACTTGAAGAAGGAATCAATGATTTATTATATAATAGAAGCACTTGGAATTCAGTTCAATAACAAGTTACATTGAAGAAGATTAAGTGTCATTATTTAGACCACCGAAGAAGATCAAATGTATTTGTTCAATAATTGTATATTTTAGGATGTCATTCTTAAGAATTTTATTCATTTTGATGATATTCTATTAGAATATGTACAATTATATTAAAATGTATCAGTATGTAAGAATATTTATGAATTTGTATTTAAGTTTGGATGTGTATGAATATATTAGAATGTTGTTATTATTCAATTTCAGGTTCAAGAATTTTATTATTCATTATTAATACTCTAATAGAAAAAACAGTCTAACAAAACAATATCATAAAACATCATTCTGACATAATTAAAATTGAATTAATTAAAAAATCAGGATTCAAAATTAAGATGATAAAAAATCCCTTAAAATCCAAAAATTTCCTTTTTAAAATTTGTGTATCCTAATCTGAAAGTAATGAAAATGTATGTTTCTACCCTTCTTTTAATTAAATGGTATTATTTTTTTTAAATTAATAATAGGGATAAATGTTTTTTTTAAAATAACTAAAATGATGGGTCCACAATCATTTTTACATCCACACAATAATTAGTTACAATACAATAACCTAAGCATATATATATATATATATATATATATATATATATATATATATATATATATATATATATATATATATATATATTACACCCCCAAGCCGAAATGGAGGAAACGTCTGCGGATGGATGACGCCATGTGTAGTATCACAACTATTGCATCATAGTAAACACAACCATTACATTGAATACATATATGAAAAGGTATTTACATTTGTTTGATTCTTGTCTTTATACATCAAAAGTATAATCAAAAGATAAAGAGGTGACTCTATATGCTTCGTCTTCTTAAAACTCCAGGACGTACCTGTCTACTGATTTCTTGAGAATACAAGAAATTTTGAAAGAGTATCAACATAAAGCTGGTGAGTTCATAAGATTGTTTTGCAATGAATACCATTGTTATCAAGTTCCAAAAAGTGTACGCATGCTTCCCAAGAAAATCTAATATTTTCTAACATGTTTGTTTGTTACTGTATATATAGTATGTTCTGTTTGAAAACCCTGGCTACCACCAGTATGTATAGTAGTTTTATTAATTAAAATAAAACCGAGTAATGTATCCCTAGAATCCTCCAGTGTAATGTATGGTATGTAACACCCCAAATTCTGGTATGTTATTTAAATAATTATTTTTCAAGTTTTCAAGAGGAACTCGACGAGTCAATAGCCAGACTCGTCGAGTAGAGTCGGGATATTGAGCACGTTTAAGTTGGCAACTCGGCGAGTCCATATTCTGGATCGGCGAGTCCGCCAGTCTGGATGAAACCCTAATTTCTAGGGTTTGCACCCTATTTAATCAACTTTTTGGGACCCCAAGTCAGCCCCCATCACCCCCACAGCATCCTTCTCGAAACCCTAGAGCTCTCTTAGCATTTTGTGTGTTTTGGTGTGATTCTTTGAAGATCTTGAGAGAAGAAGGAAGGTAGATCAAGAGGAGAAGAGGGAGATCCAAGATCTTTGTGGCATTTCAGAGTATAGTAAGGTATAACTCGACCCTTTTCTGTTTCTATGCTTTAATCCCCATTGGAACGTCATTAAAGCTATTCTTGAAACATTTCTTGGCTTGGTAGTAGCATAGAGGACTCATTGAGATGAATAGCCTTCGGATCTAGATATGTTTGAGTTCTAGAAGCCTAGATCGAGTACCTTCATGGAGCCATATTGCATGAAAGCCCTAGATCTACTCTTATAGTGTGCTTTGAGCCTTAAAACCTTCATTTGGTGTTATTTACACGTAACATTGGAAACTTTACGTGTTAAACAAGCCTTAAGAACCCAGATCTATGAATGGAATGAACTGGTTTCAAGCAGAATTGAGTTTATAGTGATTGCATGTATACGACTCGGCGAGTCGTTCTTTAGAATCGGCGAGTCGAGTCGCGAGTCCCCTGTTTTCCCCTTTTCGAGTTATGTCGAGTGGAACCAGTAAGTGAGAGATGGACTCAGTGAGCTGGAGGTTAGACTCATTCATGGAAGAACTCGGCGAGTCAATGCCCTGACTCGGCGAGTCCAAGGCAATCTTCATGCCTCAAGAACGGACTCGACGAGTTGTTCATACAACTCGGCGAGTCACAGTCAGAGGGTTCATGTGTTGAAGGAGGACTCGACGAGTTGTTCATACAACTCGGCGACTCGGATGCAGATTGACTGAGTGTTAGTATCGAAGAGGAACTCGTCGAGTCTATGCCAAACTCGATGAGTAGTAGCGAGCAGAAGCAAGAAAGTGAAAGTAAGGACTCGACGAGTTGGTGACCCAACTCGACGAGTCAGGTCAACTGAATGTTGACTTTGACCAAGGGTAAGATAGTCATTTTACCCTCGGTATTATTATCAGTATTTGATTGAGGGTACTTATGGAAATTGTAGCCGGGGTGAAGCCGGAACCGCAGCAGACAGATTTCGGAGTAGTTCTTTCAGCAGCTAGGCTACAAGGTGAGTTTCTTTCCAGTAGGAACGGGTCTAAGGCCACAATGCCGACCCATTTAATTAGTAGTAGTTTCCGGACTTCGGTCCGATGCAGTAGTTAGAATGTTTGATGCCTTCGTGGCTCAGACAGGTTTTGTGTGTTATGTGTTTCAGGTACGACCCGGCTCAGTATGCAGCCTATGTTGTTATGCTAGTTGATATGTGTATGCTATGCTATGTTCAGTAGTTTCGGACTTCGGTCTGATGCAGTCAGTTCCAGGCTTAGGCCCGATGCAGTTAGTTCCGGACATCAGTCTGATGCAGTTAGTTCCGGACTTCGGTCCGATGTAGTTTCCGGGCTTCGGTCTGATGCAGTGGATGGGGCCCAGTAGTTGTTTATATGTTTGTATGGTATGTGGTAGTTTGGGGGGAGCTCACTAAGCTTTGTGCTTATAGTTTCAGTTTTGGTTTCAGGTACTTCCACAAGTAAAGGGAAGAGCTCGGGATGATGGCATCGCACACACCATAACTTCAGCTTTGTTCCTGGGAGTTTTGTTCAGATACTTAGATATGATTTGATACAGTTTTTGATATGACAATTTTATTAGGGCTTTTGAGATACCTGACGTATGGTTTTATTATATGACATTCAGTGTTATGACTTTTATTATTATTTAAAAACAAAAATTTTTGGGTCGTGTTTTTGGGATGTTTCAAGTTGGTATCAGAGCCTTGGTTTGAGAGATTCAGGCACACTCTCGGGTGTGACTAGACTCAAACTGAGGAAATGGTAGAAAGATTTTCCAAAGTGTTTTCAAAAAGATTTTGAAAAGAAAACCTAAAAGGAGAAAGAGTTTTGAGAAAAGGAAAAGGGTGTGGTGCATGCGATCACCCGAGCTCAAGTAAGTACTCCCAAATTACCCATACAAGCTTATGTTATGATTGTCAGTTTCAATTTCAGTAGAAAAGCATGCTAGAATAGGACTAAGGATCTAGGAGGATGCCTTATGTGCCTGCTATATGTGTTTCAGCTTTATGAGAATTGCATGCTAGTTTTGAGTAGACAGCAGTAGGATAGCCTGTTTAGGTTATGCCTGATAGTATGAGCTTAGCATTGTATGCCAGTATAGTTCCTTGTTATGAGGATAGAATTGCTTGAGTAGTTTCCTGTGTCTGAATGCTGCTTGCTATGTGCTTTGTGGGACTCTGAGTGATGGGAGTTAGCCATTAGGCGAATACGTCACGTCACATGTGAACATGGTTGAATAATCTCAGAGTGCTAGATTTGGCCCTATTGCGCAACTCTTGTATGAGTCTAACTGTTTTGGGGACAGGCCTTTTACTCGATGGATTATTTGAGCCTCGCCACATGTGATGGTATTCAGGTGATGGCTAATCGAAATTACAAGGGGGCCTTCAGCAGCTGAGGACTGGTTAGGGTAGTGTCATAGATTTCCCTAAGGCAACCCTAGGATGGGAGTAGCAGAGATTAGTAGTAGTAGTAGTAGTAGTGACTTGGTGGAGTCAAGGCTATACTTGAGGAAAGTACAGATAGATGTGGAAGGTAGTATGGGCCCGTACTACTAAAAGCAGAGGATCTGTACTCGAATCAAGGAAAGCTGAGATGAGACCAGGAAACTTGTGGTAGCAGTGATCCCTCGAGATATATCTATGTTCCTGAAGTTTATTATGATGTGTTTTCAGAATGGTGGTATTATGCCCTAGGCTAGCAGTCGCCGGTTCAGATGCCGGAGGGGGATCAGGATCAGGCCCGGAGGTCGGGCAGTTGGATGAGCAGACTAGGGAGTTTCTCTCTTCAGAGATTACTCGCACCATACTTGAGCAGACTCCTGTGATCTTTGGTTCGATCAAGGAGCGTATCTTAGAGTTGATGGACGAGAGGTTGAGCACTTTCCGTGCTGAGGTAGCAGCCATGATGGGGTCGCACACGCTTACTTTCAGGGAGTTCTGTGCATGTGGAGCTCCAGATTACCACGGGGCACGGGACCCCATAGCTAGTATTAGATGGTTGGCAGGTGTACGCACGAGCAGATGTCCCGAGGGGAACAAGGTCAGATTGGCGTCCTGTCTTCTGAAGGACAGGGCACGGGATTGGTAGGAGGAGGTCGGACATGCCATTGGAGATGACGCAACTTTGGATGCTATGACCTGGGCTGACTTTACTGCTAGGTTCAGGGCTAAGTTTGCACCGGTTATTGAGGTGCAGCAGTTGGCCAGAGAGTTTTAGGACCTCACCCAGACGACAGAGACAGTGGCGGAGATCACCGCCAAGTTCAGGGAGAGAGCACTTCTCGTTCCTCAGTACGCAGCTGATGAGGAAATGAAGAAGGCTCGGTATCATGAGATGTTGCGGAGTGATATCCGCCAGTTTGTGAGCCGGTCCAGTTGTAAAACGCTGGATGACATGATTGCTAGGGCGAGAGAGAGAGAGAGAGAGAGAGAGAGAGAGAGATTGACCTTGAGATGGAGAGAAAGAGGAAGTCGGAGACGGCTCCAGGTTCAGGGAGTTCGGGCAAAAAGCCCAAGGGTTCAGATCACAGTGCTAGGATTTAGTAGAGCCACGGTCAGTGTGGCAAGTGTGGGAGATTGCACGATGGGGCATGCAAGGCAGGGAGTGCCGACTGCTACATGTGTGGCCGGACTGGGCATATGAGCAGAAATTGTACAGCCACTACTACCGCCGTTGCGGCATCAGATCTGATTTGCTTTCAGTGCAATCAGAGGGGACATAAAAAGTCCCAGTGTCCGAGTTTAGCTACTGCGGGGAAGGTGTCAGCACCTGCTCCTGCTACTTTGAGGATTACAGATGGCCGTCAGGGCCGAGTTCAGACGCCGGTGGCGAAGAGTAGCGCTTTTCACCTGACGGCAGAGGAGGCGCGAGCGACTCCTGATGTGGTGACGGGTATGTATTTCTCCATTATATATGCATTTATTATTGATTGTTTCTTATGGTTATATGTTTTGTATAGGGTCGTTCTCAGTGAACGGCATTTCGGTTACAGTATTGTTTGATTTGGGGGCTACCCGATCATTCGTCTCTCTTGCGCTTAGCAAGAGGTTTAGCAGAGCTCCAGGGGAGCTAGATTATCCACTAGAGGTTGAGATAGCAGCTGATAGGAGCATTAGGGTTGCAAGGGTACACAGAGGATGTTCTCTGCAGTTATTCGATGAGCAGTTTCCGGTGGACTTGGTCCCTATTCCCATGCGAGGGAATAACGTTATAGTAGGCAAGGATTGATTGAGCCCCAATGGGGCAGTGATAGATTGTGAGCTGCATTTGGTAAGGGTTCACACTCCCAGTGGGGGAGAGTTAGTGATTCAGGGCGAGAAGCCACATCGCGGACCAGTTCTGTGTTCAGCAACGAGAGCGAGGCGCTACTTCCAATAGGTTTGCGCCAGTTATATTGCCTTAGTTGTAGATGCCCGGGAGAAGGGCAAGTTATCGGTTGATGATGTTCCGGTAGTGCGAGACTACCCGAATATATTTCCAGAGGATTTGCCTGGAATACCACCCGAGAGGCAGGTCGAGTTCAGGATTGACCTGATCCCTGGTGCGGCTCCGATAGCCAAGGCACCATATCGGTTGGCTCCCCCAGTGATGCAGGAGTTGTCTACACAGCTGCAAGAGCTGCTAGACAAGGGTTTTATCAGGTCGAGCAGTTCGCCCTAGGGAGCACCGATTTTGTTTGTAAAGAAGAAGGACGAGTCGCATCGTATGTGTATAGATTATCGGGAGTTGAAAAAGGTAACGGTGAAGAACCGTTACCCACTCCCGAGGATAGATGATTTGTTTGATCAGCTTCAAGGAGCGTCTTGGTTTTCCATGATTGATTTATGCTCCGGGTATCATCAGATGCGAGTCAGCGATGAGGATGTGCAGAAGACTACTTTCAGGACCTGTTATGGTCATTATGAGTTTGTGGTGATGTCGTTCGGGCTCATCAATGCTCTAGCCGCATTCATGGATCTCATGAACCGCGTGTGCAGACCGATGCTGGATCGGTCTATGATAGTGTTCATTGATGATATATTGGTTTATTCCAAGACCCAGGAGCAGCACGAGGAGCACCTGAGGGAGGTGCTAGAGACTTTGAGGAGGGAGAGACTTTTTGTGAAGTTCGCCAAATGCGAGTTCTGGTTGCACGAGGTGCAATTCCTTGGTCACCTCGTCAACCAGAAGGGTATTTTGGTAGATCCGGCCAAGATAGAGGTCGTGATGCAGTGGGAGGTCCCGAAGTCTCCATCTGAGATTCGGAGCTTCCTAGGTTTGGCAGGGTACTACAGGAGATTCATCCAGGATTTCTCCAAGATAGCTGTACCGCTCACCCGACTGACTAGGAAGTCAGTGGTGTTTCACTGGGGGCCTGAGCAGCAGGCAACATTCAAGACCTTTAGACAGAGATTGTGCGAGGCAACGATTCTTGCCCTGCCAGAGGTTGTAGAGGATTTCGTAGTCTACTATGATTCTTCGATCACAGGTATGGGAGCAATGTTGATGCAGCAAGCACGTGTGATAGCTTATGCCTCAAGACAGTTGAAGCCTCACGAGGCTAACTATCCTACACATGATTTAGAGTTGGGGGCAGTGGTGTTTGCCCTCAAGATTTGGAGACATTACCTTTATGGGGTCCGTTGTACCATTTACACGGATCACAAGAGTTTGAGGTACCTCATGGATCAGCCGAATCTGAACATGAGGCAGAGGTGATGGTTAGATGTATTGAAGGATTAGGATTGTGAGATCCTTTATCACCCAGGGAAGGCTAATGTGGTGGCCGACGCCCTGAGCTGCAAGGCGGAAGCAGCCCCAATCAGGGATATATGTCTGAGATCTTCGACCCTATTATTGGTGGCCCTACATGAAGTGGGATGTCGCCTGGTATGTGGAGAGGTGCCTGATCTGCAGGAAGGTCAAGGAAGAACACCATAGGCCTCACGGCAAGATGCATCCGTTAGACATTCCAGTGTGGAAATGGGAAGACATCACCATGGATTTCATTACAATGCTTCCCAGGACTGCACGTGGAGTGGATTCGATTTGGGTCGTTGTGGATCGGTTGACGAAGAGTGCTCATTTTATACCGATCCAGAAGAGTATATCGGCGGAGAAGCTAGCCGATATTTATGTGCGAGAGGTGGTGGCACGACATGGAGTGCCTGTCTCGGTGGTGTAAGACCGAGACGTCCGTTTTACTTCCAGATTCTGGAAGCGGTTTCATGATGAGATCGGGACTCGTCTCCATTTCAGCACCGCTTTCCACCCTCAGACAGACAGGGAGAGCGAGAGGACGATCCAGACTCTCGAGGACATGCTCCGGGCATGTGTTCTAGATTTCGGTGGCAGTTGGGATACATATCTTCCGTTAGCGGAATTTTCGTATAACAACAGCTACCATGCGAGTATTGACCGCCCTCCTTTTGAGATGTTATACGGGAGGAAGTGCAGGACCCCGATCTATTGGGGCGAGGTCGGTCAACGTGTCATTAGGAGCACCGAAGTGGTGCTCAAGAAGACATAGTTGATTTAGTAGGTTCGTAGTAGACTGCAGACTGCGCAGAGTCGGCAGAAGAGTTACGCCGACAGGAGGCGTTAAGACTTGGAGTTTCAGGTGGGTGACATGGGCCTCCTGAAGGTATCACCCTGGAAGGGTGTCATCAGATTCCGAAAGAGGGGCAAGCTGGGCCCCAGGTGTTGGATAAGGTGTCTAAGTCCATAACTTATTTGGTATATACTTGACCTGACCCGGCATGGTCCATTTGGGTTGCATTTCATCCAAACTATTTAAGGATAATTTTATGAGATTTATACACATATGATTATTAATATATTATAAGTTATAATATATTAATATGAAGTCATGTTATTTAATTAGTCTTAGTCTTAAATTAATTATGAATTAATTTAGAGATTAAAAGGAAGACTAATTAGTTGTGGGCTATTGGTTTTATATAGTGTGGGCTAACACTCATTTGTTAATGGGCTAGGCTTGTATGGAAGTCCATGGATGATCCAACGAGCTTTTAACCCATGGATCCTTGGAAAAGGAAAGGTCATGGGTTATTAGGGTTTCACCCTAATCATGTACACTATATAAGCATGCTTATGTTGCATGAAATAGCCACTAGTGGTACTAGTTGTGTGAGACTCGGTGTGTGGCCGATTTTATAAGTGTGTATACACTCTCTCAAAGTTTTCCAAGTGTTTGTGGTGATTTTTTATTCCATTTGAGGCATTCACACTATTGGTGCTTGGCCCTCAAACTCCTTAGGATTCAAACTCATCATCAAAAGGTATGTAATCTCATCTAATTCTTTTATGTTTAAAAGTACCCCATGCCATGTTAGATAGGTTATGAACCTTGGAAAATTATTATTTTGCATGTATTTAGACAAACATAGATCCAAGGTTTATTAGGGTTGCATGCACACTTAGGAAGTGTTAGATTGCTCAAAACCCAACAGTGGTATCAGAGCCTAGGCTTGCTTGTTTGAATACTTGATGCAAATTGCTGAAAATCGAAGATTTATGCTGTCTGCACAGCTGACTCGCCGAGTCCATGAAGGAATCGACGAGTCCAAGGCAAAACTCATCCAACTCGGCGAGTTGGTTCATGCACTCGACGAGTTGGAACCCCAGACAGCATATCTTCGAGTTTTGGTGCTGGAATTGGTCTAGAATCATTACCTTAAACTGTTTTGGACTCATAAAACCTGTTTTTGATGTGGTAATGATTATGGTGGACCAATTTCAAAGTTATAATCAAAATTTCAATTTTATATGTGTTCATATGATTCTTGAAATTGTTGATGTTGATGTTCATGTTCATATGAGTTTTGTTAGATCATAGGAATTATTTGCAAATTGTTTGTTAGTTAATTCTTGATCTTAATGTGTTTTAATGGAATTCTTAATTTGTCCTCAACTTATGGAATTCCAAGAGGTTTTCTTTTAAATGTTTTTTTAAGAAGTTGTAGGTTACATTTTCTTGAAGAGTTTTTCCCATAAATGTTTTATGGACTCCATAACTTGTCCTCAAGTTATGGATTTCCAAGAGACTCTTCATTAAAAGCTTTAAAACACTTAATTAAAACTCATAAGTTATGAATATCCAAAAGTTTATGAATTGTTCAAAACTTGCCCTCAAGTTTTGGAATTTGTAAAGTCTCACACAAACTTTAATTCCACACCCTAGAAGTTTTAAAAGTTAAAATTCTACCCTTATACTATTATAACATTAATGGTCAATTATTATATATATGTATAAGAACAAGTCGTTTTACCGTTAGTAGGCCTCATTCACGAAGCCGGTCTATAAGGTGGGTATAAGGTTGTTGCCCATAAAATGGCGACTTAATGGGTGTCCACTCTCACCCACCGCTTGCTTGATCGGTGGAGGGTCGTTAGCCGAACGGGTAGGACAATGACTTTAAATTCTCATTAAAAGTATAATGAATATTATAAAGTAACTAAATATTTTTTTTATTTAATTCTCAATCTTAGTTACTTTAGGAAAAATGGGAATTTGGTGCTAGCCCATGGAATTCACACTTTGTACCTTACCAAGTCGTTGGTGGAGCGTGTGTGGTTAACCGGCACATTGATTGGGTGATAATATTAAGGGTACCAAGTGAATTGGTATGGTTATTCACACCTTGTTTTGTGATCCTCGGCATCCCAGTCACAAAATTTGAGAGGGCACACTCGAGATTGAAACATGCCATTGAAAAGTTCAATGAATCTCAAAAGATCTAGGAATTTCAAATCCAATTAAAACCTAATAAATTATTTCATTTTTCATGATGGAAATTGGTGAATCGTCATTCACCTACCTTCAAATATTTTTTAGCTTGGATTACGGCATCCCTCTTCCAAATTATAAAATATTGTGTTGGGTCCTAGCCTTAATATTTCATATTGGGTGTTATATTAAGGATTTTGAATCAACTAACTTGATTTTCTCCCATTATAGATGTCTAGTTCAGACAATTATGATCTTCCCAAATCTCTTGAAGATGGTGTCCCTCAACATCATGCTTCACTTCCTCCACCTCCTCCAATTATTCTCCCTCACCCACAAGTTCTTGAAAAGTTTAAAGTCAATCAATCCCTATTGGCAAGCATAGTCTATGTGTGCTCACATCTTGGAGATAAAGTCACATATTGACAAGCCGGGAGAGTTGGGTGTCAAAGTCTCGTGAAAGTTGGATGTTCAATCACTTTCTTAGTAACATAGTGAGTCTCTTTGGGACTACTATGAGACAGACTATGACATGACCCTTAATGATGTTATCTATTTGCTTGGTGTTGTGGAATCAACAATGATTTGGAACACCAGTAAAGCAAATTTGATTAAAAGAACAACTTCCCAAGTTTTAAATGGACATTGACAATGGTAACATTGGATATCTAGAAAAGCATTTCTCTTCCCAATGGAAAGGGATCGGCCATAGTCAACTCGGTTGACCAAATGGTAAAGACAAAGGCTAAGTCTGAGATAGTCTCATGTGTCATTACCAAAGGGTCCATGTGTTTTGTTGCCAAAGGAAGGGGCATTGGTTGCGAAGCTGCCCTATTCACCTGAAAGGTCATAAGGTTGATCAAGTCAAGAGGTTTGACTCTACTTCAGGATAAGTCCACTAAGTAACTCTATTAAGTTTCTATTTGGAGATTCTTATTACATAAAGTGAATGGGTCACATGTTGATGTTTTAAGAATCAAAGAAAAGATAGGAAGCTTAAAGTAAGTATATGTTGATTCTGATTGCGAAGGTGGGTTTCGATCGCATGGTTCGGTAATCAGAATTTTGAGCTGTTGCTTAAGAGTTATAATATATTGCTTATGAATAGATAACAACTAGGTTTTTATGTGGATTGTAAGGATAAGTTTTCCCGCAAAGTTTTAAAATAAAAAAAGGGGTTTTACGTTTATTTATTTTAAAAATATCCTTACAATGGCATCCGTGGAAAATTGTTGCTTATATGTTTCCATTAATAGCAATATTGGAAAGTGGATTTGATTCTTTCATTTGTGGTAGTGTCTAAATTTACCGAATGAAGAAAGTTTTTCATCACCCAAGTTTCAATTGGACAGAAACTTGGAATCATACAAGTTGTATTGTATGATGAATGAGAATTTTCATCTTTGAAAATTAAGACTAATTCTTTGATCACATGTATATGTGAGTCAATTGAAGGACTAAGGAATTAGGTACACTGGGTGTGCGCTGGTCAAGGTCCACCACAAAGATTGATTTGTCATGATTTACTAAAGATTAGTACATATGATTATACTTATGAAGTTAAGTATAATTCTGTAACATTGGAAAGGTTACAATGTATGACAAAACAAATAAGAAGAATCAAATTAGGCAGAAAGATAAAAGTTTCTCAAATCTGAAAGGATGGGAGAGTACTTTAGTATCGTATTTCATGATCATCTTAATGATTATGAAACCATATCACAAATTCATAGTCTAAGGACGTCTTAGTGCATTGTTATGGCTAAGAAGAGAAGTCATGAATTGTTGCATTGATTAAAATCAAGAATATGAGTCATACTTCATTCCAAAACAATTCTTAGAGTCATGCTCCAAGATTGTAACCTTGAGCGACATAAAGGAAGATTTATTAACACTAGTCAAATGTAAGAGTAAAATATTTTCTACTCTTGTACATTTGAGATTGGTAAGTTGTGATGCCTTGGATGAGACAAAGACCAACTAAGACCAATTGTGTGAAGTGTTAGTCTTGATAAGAATCCGCACTATCCCTTGAATATTTGTTTTGTCAAGGAATGGTTCTTGACTGGGGAAACTTATATGTCAAGGGGACAGTGGGAGCCTTAAAGATCCTAAAAGAGTTTCAAGATTTAATCAATAGTAAAACCTGTAATTTATCACTAGCACACGACTTAAGGTTTGCAACCTATCGTGTTGGCATAATTCTTATTTCTGTACCTACTTCAAATAAGTTGAATTTGCGTGTGAGTTATCAGAGTTCAACTTGGAAGCATTGGTGGGCCTTGTGCTACCAAGGTGACAAGAAACTAACACTGAACAAGTTTAATCCATGTAAGGATGAATTTGTCACTAACCTTATCTTGTGATTATGGTTTTGACAAATTCACATGGATAGGAACTCATACACTATAAAATCTAAGTGTCATAAGGTTTCTCTCCGATTCATGAAAATGATGGTGAGGAAACGTTTTCACTAAGTAGATTTTACGTAGATATCAATTGTGTTATTTGCATTTTCAAAAGTCGTTAGTGGAGCGCGTGTGGTTCACCGGCACACTAACATGGACTTGTGAGAAATGGAAACCGTCTATACAATTGAGACTATGATTACGGCATCCCTTTTCATAGTTCTGAAAATTGTTTAGACACACATGTGAGCTATCTAAGAAAGGGTGTATGAATCTAAATTTCAGAAGTCCAGCAGATTTCTAGAAATATGTCAGAGCTAGTGGGAGCATAAGTGTTATGCTGATAATCATCATGTTAGTGGGAGCATGATTATTACGTTTAGTGTTGCAAGTTAGCAATGTTAATTATAGAAAACAAAGTTTCAATTCGTGAAGTTGCAGGGGTTGAAAAGTTTTTTTTGCTATAATTAAGGGAGAGGAAATTATACTTCGTTTCAATTCTAAAGCTTAGATTGAGATTTTAATCATCTTTAGTCAAATATATATATATATATATATATATATATATATATATATATATATATATATATATATATATATATGAATTTTATGTTGGAATGGTTCAACTTGAAGAAATTCTATATATATTGCGTTTTCAAAATTCAATTATGATTACAGCATCCCTCTTCATAGTTAAATTTTGAAAACATGGCAAATAAAAAATATTGTAGCAAAAGACTGGTCTAGTATCATGTCTTTATGTTAAACATCATGAATCGTGTCCAATATGCTTCGGATATAGGATCGATTGCATGTGCTATGATATTCATCTTTTCTAAATTTTCCAAATGCTTAAGGCATTGAGAAGGGAAAAGTCTAGAACTGGATATGACTAAAGTGATTAAGCAATTGTCGAGGACAATCTGAGGTTCGCCAAAGATTGGGTGCTCAGGGAAAGTTGGAAATATGATGTAAGTTGTCGGAAAGGACCATATTGACATATTCTGAAAAGAAGTAACTCTTGTTCGGAAGTGATAGTCAAAATGGGACTATGGAAATGTCTCCATAGGTGGAAGTTATTCAATCTATGTAAGATTAGAAAACCTTAATGCAAGAAGGATGTTCAAAGCAATGTACTTTGAATATAAGTCTTCCGTTCCATAGAAGTTGACCTTCTTTGGAATACTCTGTAATGACTGGTGACAAGGTTTTGGTGACTTTGTGCATAATCATTACAAGAGGAACATTGCATAAAAGTTTAAAATCTAATAGATTTTTTGGTAAATGATAGGAATCGGGGATTCTCACATTTACAATAAGGATTTGGGATTGTGAAATGAGTATCATTGGAATCATGTTCAACTGATCTACATCACAATGTAAGGATCATAGACAAACATAGTGTGCATACTTGGAGTATGGCATAACTATTGTTTAGAAAAACAAAGTTTACATGCTAGGAGCATGGGACGACTATTGTTTTTATTCAAGTCTTAAGTTGATTGTTTGAAACATTATACAATGAATAATGTGTAATCAATATGGTGATAAATAAAAGGTGGTTCTATTTATATTCATAAGGGTTCTGAGACCATATTGGATTCGATTATTATTGTGTTTCACTTTGCATGTTTTGACTTCCAAAATAGCTAGGTTATTCTTTCTGAATGACTAAGTTATTTAAACACTTCACAGTCATTCATATGTTGGAAGTAGGTATGAATCAATACTGTCATGAATCGAGTTTGTAGATGGCTAAATGGGTCTAGTCATAGCAATGGTTGCTACAACATTCATGAGTGCTCATAAGTTATGAGTATTGGAATAAACCCACGCTCACTTATATCACTTCATGGAATTTATCTCGAGTGATCGTGAGACGGTAATATCATATAAATCTTCAAACCTAGAAATATGAGTTGTTACCTATGAATTGGTTGTGCATTGATTGCACGTAAACGCATCAGTAACTTGATGTTATAAAACGTGCCTTTGTGTGCATTTCAACAAGTAGTAGAACAAGCATATGAGTCGAAGTTTATCTGTTCCTTCTAGAAATAGAAGCGATATCTGGGCCCCTCGATGATTTTGTTGTGACCTATGTACCGGCCGGTCAGAACTAAATTGATGTGTTCGATTAAGTTCTTTGTCAAACAAATCGGAAATCAGGAAATAAACTGCTGGACAATAAGTACGACGTTGTTCCATGTATTTGTCCAGCTGATATCATGAGAACAGAGGATTATATGATCACTTATCTAAAATGGCGCTTCATAGTTCAACAGAGTTTTTGAGAGCTACGATTGCTGGTTGGTTCCTGAAGTAACATACGCAAATATAGTTATTAGACTTATCTAAGTGGGAGTCTGTTGGATAAGGTGTCTAAGTCCATAACTTATTTGGTATATACTTGACCCGACCCGGCATGGTCCATTTGGGTTGCATTTCATCCAAACTATTTGTGGATAATTTTATGAGATTTATACACATATGATTATTAATATATTATAAGTTATAATATATTAATATGAAGTCATGTTATTTAATTAGTCTTTGTCTTAAATTAATTATGAATTAATTTAGAGATTAAAAGGAAGACTAATTAGATTGGGGGCTATTGGTTTTAGATAGTGTGGGCTAACACTCATTTGTTAATGGGATAGGCTTGTATGGAAGTCCATGGATGATCCAACGAGCTTTTAACCCATGGATCCTTGGAAAAGGAAAGGTCATGGGTTATTAGGGTTTCACCCTAATCATATACACTATATAAGCATGCTTATGTTGCATGAAATAGCCACTAGTGGCACTAGTTGTGTGAGACTTGGTGTGTGGCCGATTTTATAAGTGCGTATACACTCTCTCAAAGTTTTCCAAGAGTTTGTGGTGATTTGTGATTCCATTTGAGGCATTCACACTATTGGTGCTTGGCCCTCAAACTCCTTAGGATTCAAACTCATCATCAAAAGGTATGTAATCTCATCTAATTCTTTTATGTTTAAAAGTACCCCATGCCATGTTAGATAGGTTATGAACCTTGGAAAATTATTATTTTGCATGTATTTAGACAAACATAGATCCAAGGTTTATTAGGGTTGCATGCACACTTAGGAAGTGTTAGATTGCTCAAAACCCAACACCAGGTTCATTGGTCCTTTTAGGGTCTTGACCCAGGTGGGTCGGGTCGCCTACCGATTAGATCTTCTGGCAGAGCTTAGCCAGATCCACAACACTTTCCATGTTTGTCAGTTGAGGAAGTGTTTTGTGGACGAGTCGGCAGCAGTACCCATGGAGGATATTCAGGTTGATAGCAGCCTGAATTATGTTGAGAGACCAGTTGCGATCTTAGATCGGAAGGTGAAGAACTTGAGGAACAATGTCATTCAGTTAGTGAATGTGTAGTGGCAGCACCGGAAGGGTTCAGAGTGGACGTGGGAGTTCGAGGAGGAGATGCGGGAGCATTACCCATAATTGTTTCCAGATTCAGCGGCAACAGACTTCGAGGACAAAGTTTGAGTCAAGTGGGGGAGAGTTGTAACACCCCAAATTCTGGTATGTTATTAAAATAATTATATTTCAAGTTTTCAAGAGGAACTCGACGAGTCAGTAGCCAGACTCGTCGAGTAGAGTCGGGATATTGAGCACGTTTAAGTTGGCGACTCGGCGAGTCCATATTCTGGACTCGGCTAGTCCGCCAGTCTGGATGAAACCCTAATTTCTTGGGTTTGCACCCTATTTAATCAACTTTTTGGGAACCCAAGTCAGCCCCCATCACCCCCAGAGCATCCTTCTCGAAACCCTAGAGCTCTCTTAGCATTTTGTGTGTTTTGGTGTGATTCTTTGAAGATCTTGAGAGAAGAAGGATGGTAGATCAAGAGGAGAACAAGGAGATCCAAGATCTTTATGGCATTTCAAAGTATAGTAAGGTATAACTCGACCCTTTTCTGTTTCTATGCTTTAATCCCCATTGGAACTCCATTAAAGCTATTCTTGAACCATTTCTTGGCTTGGTAGTAGCACAGAGGACTCATTGAGATGAATAGCTTTCGGATCTAGCTATGTTTGAGTTCCAGAAGCCTAGATCTAGTACCTTTATGGAGCCATATTGCATGAAAGCCCTAGATCTACTCTTATAGAGTGCTTTGAGCCTTAAAACCTTCATTTGGTGTTATTTACACATAAAGTTGGAACCTTTACATGTTAAACAAGCCCTAAGAACCCAGATCTACAAATGGAATGAACTGGTTTCAAGCAGAATCGAGTTTATAGTAATTACATGTATACGACTCGGCGAGTCATTCTTCAGACTCGGCGAGTCGTGAGTCCCCTGTTTTCCCCTTTTCGAGTTATGCCGAGTAGAACCAGTGAGTGAGAGATGGACGTGAGTCCCCTGTTTTCCCCTTTTCGAGTTATGCTGAGTAGAACCAGTGAGTGAGAGATGGACTCAGTGAGCTAGAGGTTAGACTCATTCATGGAAGAACTCGGCGAGTCAATGCCCTGACTCGGCGAGTCCAAGGTAATCTTCATGCCTCAAGAACAGACTCGACGAGTTGTTCATACAACTCGGCGAGTCACAGTCAGAGGGTTCATGTGTTGAAGGAGGACTCAACGAGTTGTTCACACAACTCGGCGAATCGGATGCAGATGTACTGAGTGTCAGTATCGAAGAGGAACTCGTCGAGTCTATGCCAAACTCGACGAGTAGTATCGAGCAGAAGCAAGAAAGTGAGAGTAAGTACTCGACGAGTTGGTGACCCAACTCGACGAGTCAGTTCAACTGAATGTTAACTTTGACCAATAGTTTGACTTTGACCAAGGGTAAGATAGTTATTTTACCCTCAGTAATATTATCAGTATTTGATTGAGGGTACTTATGGAAATTGTAGTCGGGGTGAAGCCGGAGCCGCAACAGACAGATTCCAGAGCAGTTCTTTCAGCAGCTAGGCTATAAGGTGAGTTTCCTTCCAGTAGGAACGGGTCTAAGGCCACAATGCGGGCCCGTTTAATTAGTAGTAGTTTCCGGACTTCGGTCCGATGCAGTAGTTAGAATGTTTGATGCCTTCGTGGCTCCGATAGGTTTTGCGTGTTATGTGTTTCGGGTACGGCCCGACTCAGTATGCAGCCTATGTTGTTATGCTAGTTGATATGTGTATGCTATGCTATGTTCAGTAGTTTCGGACTTTGGTCCGATGCAGTTAGTTCCGGGCTTAGGCCCGATGCAGTTAGTTCCGGAATTTAGTCTGATGCAGTTAGTTCTAGACTTCGGCCCGAGGCAGTTAGTTCCGGACTTCGGTCCGATGTAGAGGGCAGGGCCCTGTTTAGTTCCGGACTTCGGTCCGATGCAGTTTCCGGGCTTCGGTCCGATGCAGTGGGCGGGGCCCAGTAGTTGTTTATATGTTTGTATGGTATGTGGTAGTTTGGGGGAGCTCACTAAGCTTTGTGCTTATAGTTTCAGTGTTGGTTTCAGGTACTTCCGCAAGTAAAGGGAAGAGCTCGGGATAATGGCATCGCACACACCATAGCTTCAACTTTATTCCTAGGAGTTTTGTTCAGATACTTAGATATGATTTGATACAGTTTTTGATACGACACATTTATTAGTGCTTTTGAGATACCCGACGTATGGTTTTATTATATGACATTCAGTGTTATGACTTTTTTTTATTATTTAAAAACAAAAATTTATGCATCGTGTTTTGGGAATGTTTCATGGTTGTTCTATTAATTAAAATAAAACTAATGAATAATGTAATCCCGTAAACAAATGTTAGTTTATACTATTGTGAGTTCGTATAATGATGCTTGATATGACTAGTGACCTTAGCGACGTTTTTTCGGGCGTCGTACGGTATGATATTTGTCACCCCAGGCATGCCATCCTAACTGTAGCTAGCAGTTTAGGTGTGGGATTGTCAGTTCCGAATAGATGTATTCACAAATCTCACACTCTCCCTCAAGGAGACTCTAGGTATACTAAGTGTTGAGGATTTAACCAGTACCCCGAAGGGTACAAATGAAGAGATGTCTCACAATTCTGCATTAACTAGTTTACATGTTGTTTTGTATCGTGTTCTCGTAATTGAAATCGTTTGTATACTTGGTACGATATAAATAATTATACGTAAAATAATTATTTAGTGTTATACTCTTGTTATCTGAAAGTAGTAATAAATGTCAAAAACTAAATTTGTCATAGTTCATATAATTGACCAAGTAACTAGTGTGTATTGGTAAAATTGGTAATGAATTCCTCAAACTATACCTATTATAGCTTGACTAAATGTTATGTTCTCCAATTGTTCTGAAAACTATGCAATTATGTTTAGAAAACGTCCCTTATGCTCCGCATATTACAAAAGGGATAAGGTATCTAAATGCTTTATGA
Organism: Lactuca sativa; assembly: GCF_002870075.4. Lineage (NCBI taxonomy): Eukaryota > Viridiplantae > Streptophyta > Magnoliopsida > Asterales > Asteraceae > Lactuca > Lactuca sativa. The sequence continues at coordinate 50,056,690 of NC_056624.2, forward strand.
AAAACCGTTGATTTGTATTAATTGCATAAGTTTTAGACTCGCTGAAAATCTTGTATTTTTGGCTTGTATTCTCCCCTGAAAACGTTTAAAAACCATAAAAGCGTAGGGGTATGAACTCACCTCGAGTGAGTGGTTTGTATGAAGATCGATATGAGATGTTGACTGTCAAGTGAAGCCTCGAACACAATTGGATCCTATTTAACATGTAATGACACATATATGATTCAAATTGGGGTATTTCATGACTAGACCTGATAAGAAACCACTCTAAGGACTTGGAAACACCTTAACTAAGTGTTAAAACCATATGTGATTGATTGAGGGAGGTGTACAGCCACTATAATGGTGTGTACGGCCATAGGTGTACAGCCCATGAGTTTATGGTCGTACACTCATGAACATGTGTGTTTTTGAGATGTTTCCAAGGTCCTAACTATCATCCAAGAAATGTTCTAGGTCCCATGCTTAGTTGTAATACAAGTTTGAGGCCAATAAAGATCATCAAAGTAGGTTTATGGCCCTAGGAGGTGTGTGCGGCCGTACTAGGGGGTGTGCGGTCGTACACCCTTCATGTTCATGCTAAATTTGTCGACTTTAAGGTGAACCAAGGCTAGTATCAAAGGTTTAACATGTCCAACTAGATGATAGGGGCCAAACTCTCACTTTGGAGCGCCTTTAAGGTGTGTACAACCAACCTTATGAAGGTGTGCGACCGTACTCCTTCAAAGGATGAAGAACAATGTTGAAACTTGATGAACCAAGGCTTGAATCAAGAGGTCATTCAGGTATAACAAGCTAAAGGATGGAATACTTATGTTTTTTAAGCCTTGGAGGGTCCACGGTTGAAGAAACTTAAGAAAGAACGAAGTGGTGTGCAGCCAAGGGAAGAACGGAATGAAGGAAGGGAGGTCTACTCATATATATAGGGGTGGGTGACCCACTGCCTTGAGTGTGCGGCCATGATGGGGGGTGTACGGTCGTACACCCATGTGTACGGCCGTACACTTCTCCTACAGGAGTGTATGGTTCGAAATGCTACTTTACGACTTAGTTAACTAATCCCTAATCTCAACCTTGATTGTACTCAAGCTTAGAACACTTAAACGAACCGTTAAACAGTGCTAAAAGATAACAGAAATGAGTTTAACCTTGATTGAATTGAATAGTTATACAATATAGAAGTTCCGGCTTGTCACATCATCCCCCCGTTAGAGGGAATTTCAACCCGAAATTCAAGAATAGAGATACAAATCATGGACTTGGAAAAAGATGAGGGTACTTTTGTTTCATTGAATCCTCACGTTCCCAAGTGAATTCAGGTCCCCGCTTGGCATTCCAGTGGACCTTCACTATCGGTATGCGACTTTGCTTCGTTCGTTTGACTTCCTGGTCCATGATTTCTACGGGTTCCTCTATGAAGTTAAGATTTTCATTGATCTCGATCTCGTCGAGAGGGATTACAAGAGTTTCATCAAACAGACACTTCTTTAGGTTCAACACGTGGAAGACAGGATGTACGCTGCTAAGTTCTTGTGGTAAACGGAGTTTGTATGCTACGGGACTGATCCTAGCAAGGATCTCGAATGGTCCTATGTATCTCGGATTTAGATTTCCACGCTTTCCAAAGCATATCATGCCTTTCCAGGGTGAGACCTTCAAAAGAACACGATCACCAACCTGGAACTCCAAGGGTTTTCGTCTTTTATTGGCGTAGCTCTTTTGTCTATCTCTCGAAGCATTTAGTCATTCCCGGATTTGTACGATCTTTTCTGTAGTTCCTCTAATGATTTCTGGGCCAGTGAGAGTGCTATCGGGGACGTGACCCTTGGCTAGCTGCGTGTTGCCCACCTCAGTCCAGCACAGAGGGGATCTGCACTTACGGCCATAGAGAGCTTCGAACGATGCAACTTTGATGCTGGTATGGTAGCTGTTGTTGTAGGAAAATTCGACTAAGGGCAGATGGATGTACCACGATTTACCAAAATCTATGACACATGCTCTCAACATGTCTTCCAAGGTCTTCATGGTCCTCTTACTCTGCTCGTCTGTTTGTGGATGATAAGTTGTGCTCATATCCAACTTAGTTCCAAGAGCTTTCTACAGTGACTGCCAAAATCTTGAGGTGAATCTGCTATCCTGATCGGAGATAATGGACACAAGCACACCGTGCAGACGAACAATCTCTTGGATATAGATTCGGGTAAGTCTTTCCATCTTGAAAGTTTCTTGGATTGACAGGAAGTGGGTGGATTTTGTTAGTCGATCGACAATTACCCATATGGTATCGTACCCACTCGGAGATTTGGATAATTTAGTGATAAAATCCATAGTAATCCTCTCCCACTTCCACTCAAGTATTTCTGGTTGTTGGAGTAGACCTGAGGGCTTTTGATATTCTACCTTCACCTTGGCGCAAGTCAGACACTTTCCCACGAAGGTAGCGATCTCTGCTTTCATGTTCGGCAACCAATAAAGTTGTTTGAGATCCAGATACATCTTATCTGCACCTGGGTGAACGGAGTATCTAGTCTTGTGAGCTTCTTTCATGACAACCGCCCTGTAACTACCGAACTTTGGGGTCCAGATCCGGTCTATGAAATAATAGACTCCGTCTCCCTTGTTTTCTGAGTTCTTTTCCATTCCTCTCAAGGTTTCATCCGGCATGTTTTCTGGTTTTAAGGCTTCCAACCGAGCCTCTCTGATTTGTGCGGATAAATGGGCATGGATGGTCATGGTCAGTTCCTTCACTCTATGTCCTGAGTACTCTTTTCGGCTAAAGGCATCCGCCACCACATTGGCCTTGTCGGGATGGTAGCGTATTCCGCACTCATTATCACTGAGTAGCTCCACCTATCGCCGTTGCCTCATGTTCAACTCTTTCTAGTAAAAAATGTGTTGTAGGCTTTTATGGTCTGTGAAGATGGTGCACTTGGTTCTATAGAGATAATGTCTCCAAATTCTCAATGCAAAGACCACTGCTCCCAACTCTAGGTCATGAGTTGTAAAGTTGACTTCATGTGCTTTGAGCTGCCTTGAGGCGTAAGAAATAACCTTTCCTCGCTGCATCAGCACACAACCTAGGCCTTGATTTGATGTATCGCAGTAAACAACGAAGTCCTCCGTCCCTTCGGGCATAGACAGGATAGGTGTGCTGCATAGGGCCTGCTTCAATGTTCGAAACGCACTGTGTTGCTTTTCTTCCCAACAAAAGGTTACACCTTTCTGAGTCAAGGTGGTTAGAGGCTTAGAAATTCTGGAGAAATTTTGGATAAACCTGCGATAATAGCCAGCGAGACCCAAGAATTGATGGATTTCTGTGGGTGTCTTCGGTGCTGACCAATTCTCAATCACTTTGATTTTGGAAGGGTCCATGTGTATACCTTCCTCGCTAACCACGTGACCAAGGAAGGTTACTTTTTTGATCCAGAATTCACACTTTGAAAATTTTGCATAGATTTTCTCCGCCCTTAGCGTTTGTAACACCTGTTTCAAGTGTTGTCTATGCTCCTCCTCACTCCAAGAGTAGACAAGTATATCGTCAATGAACACGATTACAAACTTGTGGAGGAAAGGGTGGCACACCCAATTCATCAGAGCCATGAATACCTTCGGTTCGTTGGTTAGACCAAAGGGCATTACTACAAACTCGTAATGTCCATAACGAGTCCGGAATGCTGTCTTGGGGACATCATTCTCGTGAACTCGTAACTGATGGTACCCTGATCTTAGGTCTATTTTTGAGAAGAAGCTGGCTCCTTGAATTTGATCGAAGAGGTTGTCGATTCGGGGAAGAGGATAACGATTTTTATGGTAAGCTTGTTCAATTCACGATAATCAATGCACATCCGAAAAGATCCATCCTTCTTTTTCACAAATAAGATTGGGGCTCCCTAGGGTGAGGAACCCGGTCTGATGAATCACTTGATGAGTAGCTCATTGAGTTGGCTGGATAACTCTTGCATTTCTGCTGGTGCTAGACGGAATGGGGATTTAGCTACGGGGGTAGCTCCGGGGATAGAGTCGATGCGGAACTCGACTTGGCGCTCAGGAGGGATTCCCGAAAGCTCTTCGCGAAAGACATCAGGAAAGTTGCAAACTTCAGGGACGCTCTCGAGGTCTTTAACTTCCTGTTTCTCATTAACGACATGGGCTAGGAATGCATGACACTCCTTTCGCATATATTTCTGGGTTTTGATGCATGAAATGATACGGAGGTTCGAGCTGAGTTTATCGCCATAGACCATGAGGACTTCGCCAGATGGCAAATTGAGGCAGATAGCTTTTCATAGGAAAGTATATCAGCACGATTGGGGCTCAACCAATCCATGCCAATGATGACATCGAAGCTTTTTATGGAAACCGGCATAAGATAGATTTAAAAGGAATGGTCGTTTAGGGTGAGGGTACAGTCAATGAATATGTTGCTAGTGTTCTCCTTCTTACTGTTAGCCATATCAATGGTGAATGTTTTGGTTAAGGTTTGAGGTTTATGTTTGAGAAGATTCTTGAATGCATGACTAACAAAACTTCTCTCCACACTAGAATCGAAAAGAATGCATGCATAAGAGTTGTCAAGGAGGAACGTACCTGTAACAACGGTGGGATCAACAACTGCTTCCTCCTGGCCCATCGCTAGCACTCTTCCCATGTTACCAGCTGTTATTGCCTTGGGGCAATTTCTCTTGTAGTGCCTGACCTCCCTGCAACCATAACAGGCTTGACCAATGCCTGTTCCACGGGCCTGATTGGTTGGTTGGGCTGGTGTTTTGCAAGCTCGAGCTGTGTGCCCCTTCTTGCCATAGTTGTTGCACGAAATTTCACGGCACGGCCCGTAATGATGATAATTGCACTTGTCAAACCATGGAAGGGTACCAACATATCTACTGGTAGGTGCTTGAGCTGTACGAACAGTGACAGGTGTGGTAGCAGCATGAACTGCCACTACTTGCTGTTTCTTGGAGGGCTCCTGCGAAGACTGGCCCTTACACTTGTTCCAGAACTTTCTCTTCTCACCACTTGCCTTAGGTGCTTCGGGAACGGCTGTCACTTCAACAAGATTAACCCCGTAATCTATCAGGGTCTGTGCCAGGCACTTGGTGCTATCAAAAGTGGAAGGCTTGGCGGCCAAGACATTTCCTTGAGTTGGGGGCGTCAATCCCCAAATGTACCTCTCTATTTTCTTGCTTTCTGGGGTGACCATTCCCAGACAGAGGAGAGCCAGATCATAGAATCTAGCTGTATAGGAGGCAATGTCAGAACCCTTCGTCTTCAGGTTCCAAAGCTCGTGCTCCAATTTCTATAACTCGCCCCTTGGGCAGTACTTTGCGAGCATGAGTTCCTTTAAACTTTCCCAACCCATGGTGTTTGCCACTGGCAGGGTTAGGGACTTGACTCGACCATTCCACCAAGTCAAAGCTCTATCAGTGAAGGTGCATGCGGCGTACTTCACTTTGTTTGCTTCAGAGCACACACATATCTCGAAGACTGATTCTATCTTCTCGATCCAGCGGGTTAGGGCAATAACACCTCCATTACCGTCGAAGGATTTAGGCTTTTCATTCATGAAATCTTTGTAGGAACACTCCTTCTGGTGTCCCTGACTGCCTTCGAGATTGAGGGGATGGGTACCAATTCCCGATCCACTAGAGCCGCCAAAGTTTATCTGCGACATTGCTGCAGCCACAGCAGCTGTAACTGCTGCCTGTAACATGGCGGGATCGAACTGAGGAGGTGGTGGTGCCGGGTCTGTTTGGGGATTGTTGTTCTTTCTGTTGGGTTTCTTCTTCGAAGGCATCTTGTTCTAAAAGTAATCAGTAAAAAGAGAATGGTAAGTCCCTTAGATTTTTGAATCAAGAGATATGAAACAAGATATACCTCAGCCTGATAGATAAAGTGTTCTACTAAACGATAAGGAAAAGTTACTAATGTAAGTAAACTATCGCTAATAAGGAACGAGTAGCAACACTTGAAATGAATCTCCACACTGTATTCGACTCTAGCTAAAATACTCCTATAACATTTTAAGTTGTACGTTCTGTTCTATCGGTATCTTGTTGTATATAGCTTGGTAAGTTTTAGGCCTGTTGCAGCACCACAGTCACTCCCAAACACATGTTGGTCATGTGTCGAATAAATACAATTGATCAGGCTATATTGACCCTAGACATGATTACATAACTGCCCAGGTTTAACCGCAGTGTCCAACATCCAAATACTTTTATTTTGTTCTACTAATGATACTGATTCTGGTATGTACTCATACTTGTATACTTCTTGTAAAATACTTATATTTTAAAAGTATACTTTTAGTTCAGAGCACTTCAGCCCCTTAGCGTTTATAGTTATATACCTTGTAAGGTTTGGTATACTAAGTTCACTATAAACAATGGCTCTGATACCAATCTTTCACACCCCCACACCGAAACAGAGGAAACGTCTCGGGATGGATGACGTCATGTGTAGTATCACAACAATGACATCATAGTAATCATAGTAAACACAGCCATTACATTGAATACATATATGAAAAGGTATTTACATCTGTTTAATTCTTGTATTTATACATCAAAAGTATAATCAAAAGAATAAGATGTGACTTTATATGCTTCGTCTTCTCAAAACTCCAAGAGGTACCTGTCTACTGATTTCCTGAGAATACAAGCAGTTTTCAAAGAGTATCAGCATAAAGCTGGTGAGTTCATAAGATTGTTTTGTAGTGAAAACCATTGTTATCAAGTTCTGAAAAGTGTATGCATGCTTCCCAAGAAAACCCAATATTTTCTAACATGTTTGTTTGTTACTGTATATATAGTATGTTTTGTTTGAAAAACCTGGCTACCACCAGTATGTATAGTTGTTTTATTAATTAAAATAAGACCGAGTAATGTATCCCTGGAATCCTCCAGTGTAATGTATGGTAGTTCTATTAATAAAAATAAAACTAACGAAGAATGAAATCCCGTAAACAAAGGTTAGCTTATACTATTGTGAGTTCGTATAACCATGCTTGATATGACTAGTGAACTCAGCAACGTTTCTTCGGGCGTCATACAATATGATATTTGTCACCCCAGGCATGCCTGCCTAACTGTAGCTAGCAGTTTAGGTGTGGGATTGTCAGTCCCAAATAGATCTATTCACAAATCTCACGCTCTCCCTCTAGGAGACTCTGGCTATACTAAGTGTTGAGGATTTAACCAGTACCCCAAAGGGTACAAATGAAGAGATGTCTCACAATCCTGCATTAACTAGTTTACATGTTGTTTTGTATCATGTTCTTATAATTGAAATCGTTTGTATTCTTGGTAGAATATAAATAATTATACATAAAATAATTATTTAGTGTTATACTCTTGTTATCTGAACATAGTAATGAATGTCATAAACTAAGTTTGTGTTGGTAAAATTGGTAATGAATTCCCCAAACTATACCTATTATACCTTGACTGAAATGTTATGTTCTTGAATTGTTCTGAAAACTATGCAATTATGTTTAGAAAACGTCCCTTATACTCCGCATATTACAAAAGTGATAAGGTATCTAAATGCTTTATGTAAAACCATTGATTTGTATTAATTGCATAAGTTTTAGACACGCTGAAAATCTTGTATGTTTGGCTTGTATTCCCCCCTGAAAACATTTAAAACCCATAAAAGCGTAGGGGTATGAACTCACCTCGAGTGAGTGGTTTGTATGAAGATCGATATGAGATGTTGAGTGTCAAGTGAAGCCTCGAACACAATTGGATCCTATTTAACATGTAATGACACATATATGTTTCAAATTGGGGTATTTCACGACTAGATATGATAGGAAACCACCCTAAGGACTTGGAAACACTTAAAGTAAGTGTTAAAACCATATGTGATTGATTGAGGGAGGTGTACGGCCACCCTAATGGTGTGTACGGCCATGGGTGTACGGCCATACACTCATGAAGAGGTGTGTTTTTGAGGTATTTCCAAGGTCCTAACTATCATCCAAGAAATCTTCTAGGTCCCATGCTTAGTTGTAATGCAAGTTTGAGGCCAATAAAGATCATCAAAGTAGGTTTATGGCCCTAGGAGGTGTGTGCGGCCGTAATAGGGGGTGTGCAGCTGTACACACTTAATGTTCATGCTAAAGTTGTCGACTTTAAGGTGAATCAAGGATAGGAATAAAGGTTTAGCATGTCCAACTAGATGATAGGGGCCAAACTCTCACTTTGGAGGGCCTTTAAGGTGTGTACGGCCAAACTTATGAAGATGTGCGGCCGTACTCCTTCAAAGGATGAAGAACAATGTTGAAACTTGATGAACCAAGGGTTGAATCAATAGGTCTTTCAAGTATAACAAGCTAAAGGATGGAATACTTACATTTTTGAAGCCTTAGAGGGTCCACGGTTAAAGAAACTTGAGAGAGAATGAAGTGGTGTGCAGCTAAGGGAAGAAAGGAATAAAGGAAGGGATGTCTACTCATATATATAGGGGTGGGTGACCCACCACCTTGAGTGTGCGGCCATGAGGGGGGAGGGGGTGTACGGCCGTACACTCCTCCTAAAGGCGTGTATGGCCCGAAATGCTACTTTACGACTTCGTTAACTCATCCCTAATGTCAACCTTGGTTGTACTCAAGCTTAGAGCACTTAAATGAACCCTTAAACAATGCTAAAAGATAACAGAAATGAGTTTAACATTGATTGAATTGAATAGTTATACAAGATAGAAGTTTCGGGTTGTCACTATATATATATATATATATATATATATATATATATATATATATATATATATATATATATATATATATATAGATATATATATATATATATATATATATATATATATACATATTAAACAAAAAAATTAGTCACAAAAAAAATTAAACCCTATACAGCTGCCTACTTTGCCAAACTTTGACTTATATTATACGTTACACAATGATTGTAACTACACAATTTGATATAAGTAGAAATATCTTAGTAATAATCTATTCATAACTTTCCTACAATTATCTTATAGCATTGTTGTTGCTAACTTGGTAGGACATACCATATAACAATTTCATATATTACATTCGTTATATTCAAATTTAATGTTCTTTTTTATCAAGACGAGATTTTGGTTGCATTCACATTATTTGGCTGTGATATCAACCAATTTAAGAAGAACCAATCAAGGGTAACATCAGTAGCTTTCATTCTTTGAGTGAAGGAATGAAAAAAAATAAGGGATTCCATGAGTCGATCGAAAACGTGCCTTTAGAAGGAATCAGATTCATTCGGTAATCCCTTTATCCTTTCCATGTGCAACAACATTTTTCGGAAGTAATTGAACAATGTTTTCCATTCCTTGCTTCATTAGAGGATATAAAAGATAAGTTTAAAAATTTATTTATATATCATTAAATTGTATCATAACAATGACATGTTTTCTATTGACCACTATTATAAAACCGATTAAAAAAACCAAATGCTCTTTTATGGGTACTCATTCTCTTGTCTCTATATCATCGTCTACAATAGATGACACTTTCGAAATTCGTTCCTTCGCCTTAATTGCCTACACATACAATTGTGTAACCATATTCATCACATGAGCAAGAAAAACGATATAAACAAATGAGTAAATCTAAAAAAAAAAACGAACCTGTTTTTGCCAATCCGTGAGTCCAGTTACAAGAGACAGACACGTCGACTGTATTATCGATCCAATCACTATTCCAATCCAAAGTCCCTTAGCTCTTAAATGTACAGGAAACCCAAGAACAATTCCTGATGGGACCCCAAACAGATAAAATGCCCCTAGATTCACATAAGCTCCTATATGTTGCCACCCACTTCCCCTAGCGATTCCTATAACCATGATGAGACTTCAACAACGATTTTGTAATTACAAATTAGAAATAAAAAGATCACTTACCAGAAATTGTTGCTTGTAGGCTATCTGTGATGATGGAGAGAGATATAAAAGGACTCATTGATGCAACATAACTCACTACTTCGGTTTCATTGCTGAAAGCTTTTCCAATGTAATTACGACAACCAAAAACAGTCGCACTTACTATTATAGCTTCAATGACAATTACAAACATCACTGTGTGAACAGCTAGCTTGGCTGCTTGAGGGTTGCCAGCCCCTAACTCATTTGAAACCCGAGTGCTACAAATCAGATTCTAGAATAAGATTTTTCATTGAAAAGAACAAACGATTTTTGATGGTGTGAAATTATATATACAATACCTTGCGGCTGCTCCAAATCCGTAGGGTATAGTGAAGTGTAATGTCGAGATCGTTAGGCTGATTGGAAAGATAAATGGTATATTTACAACAACTTGTGACATATGATTATATGATTATCATTCATGATTTTTAGAGAGGAAAATATGTCGATTAATGAAAGTTTACCATATGGAAAGAACAGATGTTTCGAGCTTTGCATTCGGTAGCAAACCGGAGAGCAAGATGAGAATTTCCAGTGACCACCATTTGAGGCTACAAAATGTACGTATTAATTGCTATCAAAATCGGTGATCAAATGTGTTTTTTTTAAACGACAAATCTAATCTATCAGAAATTTTATTGTAAAAACATGCTATAGTTTTACCATATCATAACGGCCGATGGGATAGCAAACCGGAAGAATTCCTTGATACCAAGAACGGCGTCCATAGAGATAGTTACACTAGTATTCTTACACATCGATGAGAATTTGAGATAAAACACAATCAAAATCAAATAAAACAAATTCGACACACTAAACGCCAAAGCAGCACCAACGCCTCCCATCTTTGACTTGAACACCAGAGCCCAACAAAGAGGGACATGGAAACATAAAACGACTGCTGAGCTCACCAACAATGGCAAAGTTAAGCTTTGGGTTTGTAGTGATCTAACGAGAGGTTTAACAATGGCACCAAAAAATAAAGCTGGAATGAGGTAGATAGAGTATTTTCGGGCTTCATGGGAGATTTCAGGGTCTTGGTGGATTAGAATAAGGAACTTGTCGAGGAAAATCCAGGAGATGGAGATTGGAATGCAAACCAATAACAATGAGATTATAGCACTGCATGTGTAAATGCCAATTTTGTGGTGTTGTTTGGCTCCAAAAGCTTGTCCACAAAGCGTCTCCAACCCTCCTACAAGTCCTGACTATTGTTTTTTTTTTTTTTTTTTTTTTTTGAATATTCAAAGATAATTATTTTAAAGGATATGAATATATAACTATGTAAAATGTAAAATAAATAAAGGAGAAACTTACAAGAAGACTAAAACCAGTGACATTGGTTAGAGAGGTGGCAATGGCTAGACTAGACAAAGCTAGTTGATCAACATGCCCCACCATGATCACCGCCACCATTTGCATCAAATACTGCAACGCCGCCACAACCACCATGGGTACGGCGATTCGACCCATCTTCTTTACCTCTCGACCATAATCCCCCCATCTTTGCACATCACGTCTCTCCTCCTGCAACTCATCGGCCATTTCCATGTTTCTCTCTCACAACACCATGAAAACAGCCATACATATAGATAATACACAACAGACAAAACAACGGTGTAGTTGGGCAAATTAGGATTCTTATATTACCTGAAATCTGCGTGCAAAATCACGCCGCATGTGCAAAATCGATTACAGACAAGTATAATAACGTTATAATAATATTCAAATCACTAAACTTCCAAAATGTTCCTTATGGTTTTAACATTTTGAATTTAGAACCCCTAACGTTTCTTTTAATCATCAAAGACCCCTGTGATTTAATTTATTTCGCGATTTGTTTCACGTATTGTCTCGTCCACCAGCTCACCACCATTGCTTCTTCTTTGCCGCTACCTCCTCAGGGTTAGATTTTTTGTCGTCCATATTTGATTTTTGATCTCCTGCTTCCATTATAATCGATATGTTCATCTTTTTCTCTTCTTTGCTTATCTGCCATTTTTGACTTGATATTTACAGATTAAGGGTTAGCTCTGAACCTCTTGGGTCTAATTGATTGATACGATACGATTAATCGTTTTGATTTTGAATCAATCGGTTTGATTTATATTTTTGGGATTAAATGGTTTTGATTTCATGTTTGATTACTATACATGCAAATAAGGTTTCTGAATTAGAGCAGTAAATTGGGGACTTTGATGATGCTTCCTCTGACTTCCAGTTATTTACATTTACGATATACAAAATTCGCAATACATTTGTCATAATTTCTACTTGATTTCGTGACTCATGAAACTACGATTGAAGATTAGGTAAATTAATGATATCCATGCAAATCAATGTATAAAAACAAGGAAATTTTTACCGACTGAACACTGTTACATGTTTGTGATAAATCCTATCTAAATTTATCATTTAATTTGGTTTTTCGATTGTTTTGTCTTCTCATAGAAGCATTTATATATTGACAATTTGGATATCTCGTAGGATTTGTTACCGAAAAGTTCAATTAGCGTCTGTCCCTAACGAGGGTGGCAGCCCTTGTTATGGGTATATTCTCAAGCCGATCAAGTCGAGTCGACCTTGAGCTTGAGCTACTCGAATATATTATCGAGTCGAACTCAAGTATTGAAATACTGGAGCTTGTGAAACTCGCGAGCTTAATCAAGCTTAGTTATATTTATACTTTGATCCTTTATTTTATTTATATTTTCCATAACGGAGTCAAACTCATGACCTTAGTTGTATTTCTATTTGAATTTAATGTAATAAGTTCGACTCTTTTTAATAATTATTCGAGTCGAGCCTAATTTGAAAATGTTGATTATTTTATTGAACCCGAGCCTGAGTTTGAAATTGAAGCTCGAGTCGAGTTGAAGTTGGAGTTTTTTAGTCGAATCGAGTTTCTAGCTTGGCAGTACTCGATTCGACTTGGCTGGATTACACCCGTAGTGCTATTATATGGTTAATTAGGAACTGTCTAGGTTATTAACCACTCCTTAGAAGCTATAGAATCCAACGAAATTTGGTATAATGTTGATCGTATCACCCATTTTTTTTTATTATTTGGTATATTTATTTTTCTAAAAGTTAATTAATTTACAATTTAGGGTCATTGATTAATTGCAAATTAATCTTTAGTTGCTAGCCGAGGGCTTAACACAATCTAACAACTTTTACAATATTGAATTTTAGAGTTGTGAAACATGTTGGAAATGAAAAATTACAAAAATACTACATGATTATCAAAAATATATGGAAATGATGTAACTTTTAAGCATAAACGATTTGGCTAACATTTCCAAAATCAGGCATTTAAGATTTATTATAGACTAACTCTATGTCACATCAAAACTAAAAGTCAAACAAAATGTACATTTCCGCTTCATATCTTGGATAGTGGGACTATAGACAAAGTTGAGAAACGTTGTCTACATTTTAATTAAGAGAAAATGACTTAGAAGGGTAACTACCTTTTATCCGTGTTCACATATTGGCAACTTCTTCTTTTTTGTACATAATAAAGCAACTAACTTGTTTTAACTGTTTAAATTACACTAATATTACCGGTTAATACCTGTTTTAACCGGTAACTCAAAGGGAAAATGACTTAGGAAGGTAACTACCTCTTATCCGTGTTCACATATTGGCAACTTCTTATTTTGTGTACATAAGAAAGCAACTAACTTGTTTTAACTGTGTAACATCCCAAAAATCATAAATAAAAATTTTGTTTTTAATTTAATACTAAAACCATAATTGTCAAACCATTAATTTAATACTCCGACATCGGGCCCCGCCCGGCATCAAGCCCCGTCTGGCATCAAGCCCCGCTCGGTACACAGATATGTCTTTCTTAGGCTCCGCCCACTAAACACATGCAATCATTTAACATGCTAACACATAAAGAAACATACTCTACTGTATCCCTGTCCTAAGAAACATACTCTGCTAATAATGAGATACGGAACTTCGTCCGTACTCAACTAGTTCCAGTCAGGGCTTCAGCAGTGCAAGGTGAGTCTCCTCACTGTGTGAATGGGTCTAAGGCCACAATGTCAACCCATATAGTCTATGAGTAGGAAGACCCGGGGGTTAGCCCTAGGCATTGTATGCTAGTATGTTAATCCAGACCAAGGTCCGATGTCGGGCGGGTGCCCGAGGAATGTTTGCATGTTAGATTATACTTGTTGTCTGTGTGATATTTGTATGTGCCTGGTAAGGAGGTGAATGTGGATGAGGTCCCATATCTCATCATTAGCTGAGTACGGACGATGTTCCGTATCTCATTATTAGCAGAGTATATGTCTTAGGACAGGGATATAGTAGAGTATGTTTCTTTATTTGTTAGCATGTTATATGATTGTATGTGTTTAGTGGGCGGGACCCGGAGACAGGCGGGGTCTAAGAGAGACAGACCTGTATACCGAGCGAGGCTCGATGCCAGCTAGGGCCTGATGTCGGGCAGGGCCCGATGTCGGAGTATTAAATTAACTGTTTGACAATTATGGTTTTAGTATTAAATTAAAAACGAAATTTTTGGTCATGATTTTTGGGATGTTACACAGTTAAAGCAAGTTAGTTGCTTTCTTATGTACAAAAAATAAGAAGTTGACAACATGTGAACACGGATAAGAGGTAGTTACACTCCTAAGTCATTTTCCCTTTGAGTTATCGGTTAAAACAGGTATTAGCCGGTAATATTGGTGTAATTTAAACAGTTAAAACAAGTTATTTGTTTTATTATGCACAAAAAAAAAAAAAGTTGTCAATATGTGAACACGGATAAAAGATAGTTATTCTCCTAAGTCATTTTCCCTTTTATTTAATTGGTTATATGGCCGAAATCTTGTGTAAATATAAATGGTTATATGGCTGAAATGTTATTGATATAATCATATCTAGAAACAACGAAAATGCAACCCTGGGAGCTAGCTGACATATTTGTCAATTTTGAATGTACATATTTACAAGAAAGAAATTAATTCCATATGGAAGAAGAGATATGACAATTTTGTATGTGAGATGCATCATGCTAACTTGGGATTTATAACTAAAGAATGTTTTAAACAACATTTTTTAAGACTACTTGGAAGCAAAGCAATCTAACAAGAAGTAACTTGGTTTCTCGAGTTGTGCATAACTTGATGTATCTCCAACCTTTTATTTAAAGTTAAGGGTGACAAATCTTTCAATTGCCATTAATGTTCAACTCTATGGATATCATAAAAGAGAGAAGATATAGAAAGATATTATTTTAGTCATAAAAAACATCCATTAAAGCTTGTCAACTTAGATATGATTCTATGGGCTTCTTTAGACAATCGTGGGTATGGTAATGTCAAAAATGTATAACAAGTGGCATCCCATGTCGTCACTTTGTGCAAAATGGTTTACACGTAAGTATAATAAGTTATTATAATAATATTCAAGTCCTAAACTTTAGAAATGGTCCTTGTGGTTTCCTAATTATGGATTGAAAACCCTTAACTTTTATTTTAATCATGAAAAGTACCTGTGGTTTTTTTTTATGGTTTATTTATCTAGCACTTTTTTTTTTTTTGGTTTTTGTTTTGAATAAACTTGTCACACATACCTGAATGCTTATTACATATTTGTGATAAATCTTATCTAAGTTCATTATTTGATTTGGTTTTCCCATTGTTTCGTCTTCTCATAGAAGCATTTATATCATATATTGGCAATTTGGATATCTTGTAGGATTTATTAAACAAAAGTTCAATTATGATCTGTCCCTTACAAATATTATATACAGATATAAATCATAATTTATGTGGTATTGCTGGATTGCAGCCCTTGCTATGGATTCGCTCCATCAAGAATCATTTCATATAATTACTTTACTAGGTTTAAACCCGTGGAAATCACGATTGATAAATAAAACACTATTGATAATTTTAAACTGTTATAACTAATAAAAAATTTGCAAAAAAAAAAAAAAATTGTCGATAAGTTTATACTGAGTAGTTAAAATTAATATATAAATATCCGATCTACATTCTATACGTGTAGATATATGATAAAATCATGATTTTATAAAATGCAATATAAATCTGAATACAATATGACTGAAATAAATTTTAAATTCCGTTGGATTTCATCGGTATAAAATCATGATTTTGTAAAATAAAACCCGTGGAAACCTAATCCAAGACAAAAAAAAAAAAGAATTTAAAACAAATTATAACATCTCCTCAAATACCACAAAACAATTAGTAATATTAACCTATATACCCAATATCAACAACAATTTAGTCATAGTAAAATGATATAAATATGTAATCTTTAAATAATCATATTGGTTGCACATCTGGTGAAATGAAAGCGTATTGCTTAAGTAATTACATCCAAAGTCACCAAGTAAAACATAAGTTGATACATATAGGTACGTATTACCATTTGAATCTCCATCGAGAACTATAAAAGAAAACTTAATCTCATAACTGGAACCAAAACCACCATGTACAAGGCTCGTTTCATCACTATTACCGAACATATTTTTCATTCTCCAAGTCACAAGGGATAAAAGACACCATATTTCCTAAGCTATATCTTGGCAATACATAAAACACAAAATAAAGATTCATTTTATTTAAAATAAGAATAAAAATCTAATATTTGTATGAATTTAAGAATTCTGACACATTTGAAAGTGTTCGCAACGTGATTATAAAAACAAAGTAAAAGAAGAGACTTTTACTATCTGAAATAAAATGAATGGACCACTCATTGAGATTACAACAATTGCTTTGAAGTTGACTGACGTTTTAAGTTTTGTCCTGATAAGATAAAATAATAAAGTATTGATTTTTTGAAATTTGTAAACCAAGTAATTCTACCCTTGTTTTTTGAATTTTCAAGAAGCTCGCTATAAACAAAAATTGTGAAAGTAGTCATGGGATAAAAATTCGAATATCTACTGCCTTTTATAAAATTATCTTTCATATTTTCAAATTTAAGTTGACCTATATATCAAAGTGTGACATTAGTAATACAACAAATAGCAATGAAACATATATCATTCCAATTTTAGTTAATTAACCTATATATCATGTATAATTAAGGTATGGAAATCAATCATTATATCATGTAATACAAATGGTTTCAAGTTCTAAACAATAGGTAAACATCGTTACCTCTAAGAAAAGTATCAAGGACCTTAAAGGAAATCGTCATGAGAGGCTAACACTCCAAGCAAAAAATATCCTGAAAATGTAAGCAGTCACATTAATAATCAAAAGTTTAGACTATAAAGAATGTCGTTATCTCTACTTTCTCAGTATCTTGTATGTAAAGGACTAAAGCTATTTCATTTTAAACCCCTTATGATTTCGACATAAATTTATCAAGTCGATCTTGCAAATCAGTCACATTTCAAACAAACATACACTACACCCAAATAATTAAATGACAAAATAGGGGGTATTGGTTACCATTTTTTGAACCAATTCATAACAGAAAATTGTAAATATGGTGTAGATGCACTCTCAATTTGATCTAATGGTGAGTAGCAGCAAAACTTGATATAAAGGGGTTCCACATCAGATTCAAGCATGCCTCGTGGATGAGCAGGCAGAGACGCCAAGGGTTCCTCGCAACATAACAATTGATTTTTATACAAAAACAGAAAATTTGAGAAACATGAAGCAAGCCAACTACATTAAAATGACATTTTGATTTAGATAACTACATTAAGTTACCTGCATTTGAGCAACATGAAGCAAACCACTTCTGAACTTCTAACTTTGTAGCTTCTAGCTCGGACTATAAGATATTACAATAGTATTTTAGATTAAAATGTATTTGTTGTCTAATAATGTAAGTAATGAAAATAAGAAAGAATTATTAAAAAAAAAAAGACAGTTACATACTTGGCATGTTGCAAGAGTATCGTTATAGCTTAGGATACTACAAAAGACAAGGCACAAAAAGGGATTTATATTTGATTTAAATGAAAGTGTTATGAAAAGATAAAACCTTACAAATGATTGTTTAAGAAGAATGAATTGATGATACCTTTCGCAAAGGGATAAAATCATCCAAGTTGTTATATGGTACCTGGTGCCGTTTCTTCTACTTTATGTTAGCCTGAGATGCAAATGAACAACAATGATCAAGAAATCAAACAACAGAGTAAAAGAAAAACATGGTGAAACTGTAATAGACATATCATCAAACACATAGCGGGCATCAATATTAACCTTGAACATCGATTCCTCTGGTTGATTAAATATTTTTCGAGCAAACGTGTCATCTCTAGGTAAACGTTGGTGCTGAAAAAGAATGGAGGCGGTGGTGAAAACGGTGTAGTAGCAATCGTGATAAAGCAGTAATGGTGTGGTGGTGATGACTAAGAAAATATATTCTCTTATCATTCAATTTTGGAGATGATTTGCTCCACGATTTCAAGAGATTTTGGTTACTGAAGAGAAAGATAACGCATGATTTAAATCCAATTTACCTCCACGTTTAAAGGGATTGATAAGAAGAAATTGCGACTGTTAAGCAAAAGAACGAATTTCACGCGTAAGGAATAAGGGCAAATCGGAACTTCACTTATAAAATTCTAGGCGGGAGAAAAAACTGAGAAGGATTGAGGAGATGCCACGTGGCATCAGAGGTACTCTTTTATTAGGATAGGGGATTAATAATAAACTGATATTGATATATGTAATTAATATGTACGTTTTTTTTTTTGAGAAAATGACAAAAATAGCCATTTACACTAATTGCATTACAAAAATAGCCAAAAAAAATCGAAATTACAAAAATGACCACCCATTTCGCAGATGAGAAGGTCCCATCTGCGAAATGGGCTTCTCATCTGCAAAAGTACAAGTATCTAAAGCACAACTGTGCTTTAGGTACTTGTACTTTCGCAGATGAGAATTTTTTTTTTTTTTAATATTTTTTCTGTATAAATAGGGTTAATTTCGCAGATGGAATAGGTCCATCTGCGAAATCCTCTAAGTCTATCTGCGAAATGGTGTATTTTTTTGTTTTGTTTTTTTTTTTTAAGTTTGACTATGAAATGAATTGGTTTGACTACGAAATTACGTTCCTAAACAAATAACAACCAAAATGATATTTTTTCTACAAAAGTTTTTATATATAGCAATGTGATTTCGTAGTCAAACCAATTCATTTCATAGTCAAACTTAAAAAAAAATACAAAAAAATACACCATTTCACAGATAGACTGAGAGGATTTCGCAGATGGACCTATTCCATCTGCGAAATTAACCCTATTTATACAGAAAAAATATTAAAAAAAAAAATTCTCATCTGCGAAAGTACAAGTACCGAAAGCACAACGGTGCTTTAGGTACTTGTACTTTCGCAGATGAGAAGCCCATTTCGCAGATGGGACCTTCTCATCTGCGAAATGGGTGACCATTTTTGTAATTTCGATTTTTTTTTGGCTATTTTTGTAATGCAATTAGTGTAAATGGCTATTTTTGTCATTTTCTCTTTTTTTCTCTAATTACATTAAGAATCATTTCATATGGAAATGATGCCCTGTTTTCATTTTATGGTAACTTCTCAATAATGATTCTACAGCCGGAGGTACTTACCTAAAGCTCTAATACCTGAAATAGGGTAACTGGAGTTGCTTGTTACTATGGGGTGTAACTGAGTCGAGCTAGCTCGTGAGATGTTTGAAAAACGACTCGAAATCGACTTGATTAAAGTCGAGCTCAAGCTTGAGTATGGATGTAAACGAGCCGAACTACCCAGGATCAGATCGTTAAAAGCTCGAAATGAGCCCGAGCCTAGAATAAAACTCATTTAATAAACGAGTCTGATCTCGAACCTGTACTTACAAACTCGTTTACACTCACGAGCTTTAACGAGCTTTTGTATAATATACTTTTATTTATTTATTATTATTAATTACTTATACATTAATAAAATATGAAAAAGTAACAAGTCGATCATGATCAGTAGTAAGTGATGCTGACAAACGAGCCGATATCGAGCTTTATATATGTTTCACGAGCTCGAGCTTGATTAACTTTAAACGAGCATGGTTCGACTAGAGTGAAGCTCGGCTCGACTCGTCTACATCCCTAAACTTGAGCTACTTGAGTATATTACTGAGTTGAGCTCAAGTATTGAAATGTTCGGCTTGTTAAGCTTGACCGAATTGATGTTTACACCTCTATGTCGGAAGATCCTTGTTAATAGGATCATGCAGAGTTTCTCTCTCCGTATGAAACAAAGACTTTTAATGGGGTAAATTTAACCCACTTGATTGGATCACCATCGAGTAGGTTTATTTTATTGTCAATTTTTTTCCAAAGTAGTGAATCACATTCAACTGTTTACCATCCATTAGGGAGGAGGGAGTCATTCTCATTGAACCCACTGAACCCATCAGCATTTCTTTTTTATTTTTCTTCATCTTTCCGAACCCACAACACACGGAAATCCTATCTTTCTCAACCCACTCAACCCACTTAATTCAAAAAATATACAAAATAATCAAGGTAAAATCTTAATTAGCAATAGAGTTACCGCCAATACCACTCCCTCTTCGACGAGTTGTTTAATTGGTTTTACGAACCCACTTCATCCTCTATCTCTACTTTCTCTCTCTCATTTTCTCTTGTACCATATGTTTTAAGACTTGTACCTTAGTTGTTTAGTATTTTTTTTAATTGAGTGGGTTGAAAAAGATAGGATTTCCGTGTGTTGTGGGTTCGGAAAGATGGAGAAAAATCAAAGAGAAAAGCTGATGTGGCAGTGGGTTCAATGAGTTCAATGGGAACGACTCCCTCCTCCCTTAAGGACGAAAAAGCATCTCCAATTCTTCATACATCATGAATTCATGATGCAGTCTCGATTTGAAGGGCTCAATGTTGGCCGAAACTTAGCCAACAATATGATCGTTGGGCTTCTTCAAACTGGCCCAAACACACCCACATGTTGTAAATATGTTATTAGAATTCGATTACAACCAAACATTGTTTATGGTCTAAACATCTAATGCATAAACTATTGAAATTTTTGTCATTATTTTGGTTATTTTATTATCACGGGAAGATTTCTATTAATATTTAAGTCAAACCAAAATGAAATAGCTGAGGAATTGCGCACCAAATTGGAATGATAAACCATTTAATGATCAATATTATGTTTTCAAGGAGTAAAAAAATATATATATATATATATATATATATATATATATATATATATATATATATATATATATATATATATATATATGATTTTAACGTTCTTAAAAAAATCCCGCCTACTACATAATTAATCTTCTCTAAAGGGGGTACGTGAGGTGTAACTGAGTCGAACTAACCCATGAGATACGAAATTGACTTAGTTCAAGTCGAGTCGATCTTGAGCTTGAGCTAGTCGAGTATATTATCGAGTTGAGCTCGAGTATTTAAAATACTCGGCTCGTGAAGCTCGTGAGCTTAATTGAACATCGTTATATTTATACTTTTACCCTTTTCTTATTCATATTTAACATAATTGAACCAAGTCGAGTCGACACACGACCTTAGTCATACTTCTATTTCAATTTAATATAATTTTATCTTTTTAACAATTAGTTGAGCAGAACTCGAAAGTGTCGATTATTTTAGTGAGCTCAAGCCTAAGTTAGAAATTGAGGTTCGAGTTAAGTTGAAGGCGAGTTTCGAGCTAGAGTTTTTTAGTCGAATCAAAATTTGAGTTTGTCACTACTCGACTCGACTCGGTTCACTTACACCCCTATATGTGACGGTAGACTTCTTGGCAAATAACCTTTTAGATAAATGTCATATCTACATGAAATGTATGTTTCAATAACTTGTACGATATATATATATATATATATATATATATATATATATATATATATATATATATATATATATATATATATATATATATATATATTGTACTCATGTTGAATGATCAATTTATTAAGTGGAAATACCAACTTCCTTTAGATTAATACTAATAAATTGTTTGAAATGTATGTTTCAATAACTTGTACGATAGTTGCATAGATATTCTATCTCATGTGGATAGATCAATTTATTAAATGGAAATATCAACTTCCTTTAGATAAATACTAATAAATTGTCGTAAATATTTTTCTGTTGCTTTTAAGTTAGTTACTACAAAGAATGGAATGAAGTTCATATCCATCTAATGTTAACAAAATGTATGACAAATTTAAGTTTCCCATATTAAATTCCATAAATTTCGGTAATTAAACCCTAATTAATAAATTTCTTTTTTCAGAAATATTTTGTAGAGATCTATGAGTAGTCTGAAAGAAGACATTAGTCAAGGAATAGGGAAACGATACATCAAGCTCTTTGTCCATTTAGAAATTTTATCAAACACGTAAAATGCGTATATAGTTTAAGAGAAGTTACTCAAGAACAATAACTGCTTTTGTACATACATAATTAGTTTTATAGATAAATCACAAAATGATCTCAGTTGATGATCAATTATTGATGAAGTTCATGAAAAAATTATAGATTGTAACTACTGCAATCGATGTCAAAAGAATGAAAAAACATCAAACCTTGAAATTACAGATTATGATCTCATCTGACGATCGATTGCTCAACAAGTGAAGTAATGATGAATTGTTGAAATTTTCGTCAAAATCAATGAGGATTCATGAAGCTTAAAGTTGGTGAAGAGGATATAGAGATATCATCGATTCTGAAATCTACATCCCCGATTTCTGCAATCTTCATGTAAAAGAGTTGAATTTATAATCAATTTATTGAAATATTCAAGTAAAAGAACTCAACTTATTATCGATTTGTTGGAATCTTCATCTTGATTTCTTCCAAAGTCATCATCAGATAAAATCGAAATACTGTTACATTAAATTCTTATGAACTGATGATTGATTGTTGAAATCGATAACTATTGTACAACGTGAACGGATCTAAATTGTTCTATGGAAGACCTAATTCTCAATCTAAGGCTTCCATGAAATGAACGTGAATCTAATACGCTTATATAGATTGTTAGGAAAATAAAAAATATAAACTAACTATCCCTGATACTCTAGGGAAGCCCCTTAATCAAAATTAATCAGCACTAATCATGTATTATTAAGAACCATTAGATCAGTTATAATCTATTAAACTGCACAAATGGTCCCTGTTGTTAGCTCAAAATAGTCACTTTGGTCCAAAAAAGTTTAGACTAGCACCAAAGTGTCACACCCCTAAACCGAAACGGCGGAAATGTTCGGGGGTGGAGAACATCATGTATAGTATCACAACAATTGCATCATAGTAATCAAAGTAAACACAACCATTACATTGAATACATACAGTTTGATACATAATTTGTATGCGCCAAAAGTATAGCAAAATATAAAAGACTTGACTCTATACGCTCTGTCTTCTAAAAAGCTTATACAAGTACCTGTCTATTGATTTCCTGAGAATACAATCGGTTTTGAAAAAAAGAGTATCAGCATTAAGTTGGTGGGTTCATAAGCATGTTTTTATAATGAAAACATGTTAATGAATCAGTGAAAATGTTTGTATGCTTCCAAGAAAATCCAAATTTTCTTTAGTAAAAAGGTAGTCTTAAACCCTAAGACCAATTGTATGCTCATTATTGAATTATGTTTTTGTGTATGAAAGTACTTGTATGAAATCCTTGGCTACCACCAGTAATGTAAGTAATGTATTGTATAAAAATCCTGGTTAACATCGTTATGTAATGCATGTTCTGTATGAAAACCGTGGATAACACCGGTATGTATAAAATGTTTTGTATAAAAACCCTAGATAACACCAGTATGTATAGTAGTTTTATTACTCGAAATAAAACCATGAATTGAAATCCCTAGATTTCCTCCAGTTGTAGTATGTAGTAGTTCTATTAATGAAAATAAAACTATTGAAGAATCAAATCTCGTAAACAAAAGGTTAGTTAATACTGTTGTGAGTTCGTATAACCATGCTTGATATGACCTAGTGACCTCTATGATGTTCTTCAGGCGTCGGACGTTATGACGTTTGTCACCCCAGACATGCCTGCCTAACTGTAGCTAGCAATTATGGTTTAGGATAGTCAATCCCGAATAGATCTATTCACAAATCTCACGCTCCCCCTCCAGGAGACTCTGGTTATACTATGATAGGATTTATTTTGCACCCCCGAAGGGTACAATTGAAGTGATGTCTCACAACCCTGTATTAACTAGTTTACGTGTAATGTAATGTTCACTTGTACTTGAATCTATACGTATGTCTTGTAGAGTAAAATAATTATACTTAAATAATTATTTAGTATGGTACTCTTGTATTCAGAAAGTAGTAATGTATACCATAAACTATATTTGTCATAATTTATATGATTGTTAATGTATAACCCTAAATTGGTAAAACTGTGTATTGATTTCCCAAACTATACCTATTATAGTTTGCATGTATGTTAAGTAATTGGCTTGTGTATTTTTCTGAAAACGATGTAATTATAATTGTGATTTCAAAACTTCACTTATGCTCAGCATGTTACAAAAGGGATAAGATGTATAAACACTTTATAAGATGTGGTGGTCTTTTGGTTGTATCAATTGCATTAGTTTTAAATCCTGTTGTAATTCTATGTATAAAGTTCACCAAACTATATGTATTTGGCTTGTATTCCCCCCCCCCTAAAAACATTAAAATAGTAAATGCGTAGGGGTATGAACTCACTGTTGGATGCGTGTATGTTCCGGACAACGAGACTGGAAACGAAGACCCTCGAGTTGATGTACGTGGCATTTAACGGCATCCTAGTAATAATTAAATACATATATGCATTTAAGTTAGCGAACCCATTAGTTAAAGTGCTAAAAACACACTTGCTTTTGGTTAAGGAATGTTATCGAGACTGATGAAGTGAATGGAGGGTTTTTGGTTTCTATAGTGTTCACTGCTGGAAAGTGTTCACAGCCGTACATGGTTCACGGTCGTGAATGGTTCTTGGTGTGAATTTCAAGGGTTCACGGTCCTTGAATGGTTTGCGGCCGTGAACACATTTCGGCCCATGAAGATTTGAAGAGTTTACGGCCGTGAACTTAAGAACAAAAATGGTTTATTTGATGAAAAGACGGGTGTTTGATGCTCCAAAACGAGTTCCCAAGGTGGATTGAGTGATAGATGAGAGAAAACTTGGGTTTTCGGGTGATAGTTTTAGATAGAGAAAGTGTGTTTTTGGCCAGAAAAATATAAATGAGGGTAGGAGCTCATATATATAGGATGGGTTCATGGTCGGTGGGGGATCCACCCAGCCATGAATGGTTTACGACCGTGATCGGGTTCACGGCCGTGAACACCAATCAGACCGGATTTTGTTGATTTTCGAAGTAAACTCGGGTTTTCGCGTTAACTTGGTTCCAACTCTTATATAAAATTTGTTTATATAAATAAAAAGATTTTCTAAACCATAAGAATTTAAGGGAATAAATAAAATTCAAAATTTTATTTAACGAAATTTGATTAACGTTGACGAAAAAAGGTTCGGGTTGTCACATCATCCCTCGATAGAGGGAATTTCGTCCGAAAATTCTAAAACGAATAGAATTTCGGACTAGGGAAAGAGATGCAGATACTTCTGTTTCATCTGATTTTCGCGCTCCCTAGTGAATTCAGGTCCCGCTTGGCATTCCAACGAACCTTCACTATCGGGATCCGACTTTGTTTCGTTGGCTTGACTTCCCTATCCATTATTTTGACTAGTTCTTCCATGAAATTAAGGCTCTCATTGATCTCGATTTCATCAAGAGGGATTACAAGAGTCTCGTCGGATAGACACTTTTTGAGGTTTGACACATGGAAGATTGGATGAATGTTGTTAAGCTCTTGGGGTAAACGAAGTTTATATGTTGCGGGACTGATCCTAGCGAGGATCTCGAATGGTTGTATCTCGGATTTAGCTTTCCATGCTTTCCAACGCATATCGATCCTTTCCAGGGTGAGAATTTTAATAGAACGCGGTCACCAACCTAGAACTCCAAGGGTTTTCGTCTCTTATCGTCGTAGCTCTGTTTTCTATCTCTTGAAGCTTTTAGTCGTTCACAAATTTGTACGATCTTTTATGTGGTTTCTCAGATGATTTCTGGGCCAATGAGAGAGCTATCTGGGACATGACCTTTGGCCAGCTGCGTGTCACCCACCTCAACCCAGCACAGAGGGGATCTGCACTTGTGGCCATAAAGGGCTTTAAACGGCGCAGCCTTGATGCTGGTATGATAGTTGTTGTTGTAGGAGAACTCGACCAAGGGCAAATAAGCGTCCCATGACTTACCAAAGTCGATAATGCATGCTCTCAGCATGTCTTCTAGGGTTTGAATAGTTCTCCCACTCTGCCCATCAGTTTGTGGATGGTTAGCTGTGCTTATATCCAACTTAGTTCCAAGAGCCTTTTGCAGTGATTTCCAAAATCTCGAGTTGAATCTGCTATCCCGATCGGAGATAATGGACACAGGCACACCATGCAGATCGACTATCTCTTGGATGTAGATTCGTGTCAGTCTCTCCATCTTGAATGTTTCTTGGATTGGCAGGAAGTGGGCGGATTTAGTCAATCTGTCGACGATTACCCAGATAGTGTCATGGCCACTCAGAGTCTTGGGCAATTTACTGATGAAATCCATCGCAATTTGTGACAACCCGAAACTTTCATTCTGTACGATAGGTCAATTTTTATCAATGTTAAATTCGATTTCGTCACCTTTTAACGCCGATTAATGGTTCGTTTAGGTGTTTTAAGCTAAAGTACAGCAGAAAATGAGATCGGGAATGAGTCAACACATCGTTCAGAGTCAAAACAGGGCCATACATCCTCGTGAGAGGTGTGTACGGCCGCACACTCATGCCCCAGCCGCACACTCCCCTCTATATATAGGGGTGACCCCTTCATTCATTCCTTTCTTTTGGCTGCACCCTACTTTCTCTCTCTACTTTCTCTCTCTTAAAATCTCATCCAAGAACACTCTAAGGGCCTAAAAAACATGAGAAATTCCATCATTTAGCTTGTTATTCAGCTAAAACACCTAAATATGTCACACCCCAAAACCTGAACGGCGGAATCGTTCGGGAGTGGAGGACGTCATGTATAGTATCACAACAATGCAAAGTAGTAAACAAGCAACAACATCATCCATTGCATTAATAATATAATTTCATACAAGTGTGTTCTGTTAAAGTTATAGAAACAAAAATATACATATCAAAATCAAATAAGAGTCTTGAACGAACTCCATCTTCTCAAAAACCTGGCACCGGTACCTGTCTACTGGCGACCTGAGAATACAAGTTATTTTGAAAGCGAGTATCAGCTTTAAAGCTGGTGAGATCATAAGTATATTAGTGTCTGAGTTTGTATGAAATCATTTGTAAGATGTTTGTATGATGTAATGTATAAGTTTTGTAAAGTTTGTATTTGTTTGAACTATCCTAGAAAACCCTATGTTTCCTACTAAGAGTAGCCTTCTACCAAGGCATCTAGTAACTATGTGTCTCTTGTAAGAGTGTGTATTTTCCCAAATCCGACGATCATTAACCAAAAATATAGTTTTTACATTACCGTGCATCGTGTGAATGTTCACGAAGTGAATGTAAAGGGAAAAATATTATAGTACTGTAGTGTTGTATTAAGTAACTACTACTGTACTAACTACCTTAAATCAATTTTTATTTAAAGTACCATGTGATCGGCCTGTACCCTGCTACCAACTCAATAGTAAAACGACGATGTAAGACGTCGTAAGAAATGACATTTGGCACCCGTAGACTTACAAGTCTGACTGTAGCGAGCAGCAAGGTGTATGATTGTCAATCCAGTATAGATCTATATGCAATCTCATACGCTCCCCAATTAGGAGATTCTGGATACAAAAACGGTCATGGCAGGTAGTGCCATGACCCGTTTAATGGCTCACATAACTGAATGTAAAGTATATGTAATGTATGTGCTAGCTGTATTGTGTGTTCTTTCTCTGTCTAGCCTGCATGTTTGTTTCTCATCACTATGTATTATGTTTGTTTCTCACTACTATGTATTGTGTTTGTTTCTCATAACTATGTATTATGTTTGTTTCTCATCACTATGTATTATGTTGGTTTCTCATCACTATGTATTATGTTGGTTTCTCATCACTATGTATGATGTTGGTTTCTCATCACTATGTATGATGTTTGTTTCTCATCACTATAAGTTATGACTCATGTATGAACTGACTCTTTGAAAGATTCATTGTTCTAGTATTAGTATTAGTAAAACCCTAAACTAAGCCTATTGTAGTTTACTAGTAATATAACTTGTACGTATGAACATGGGAGATACCCCTGCTACCCAGGGTATTGAATTGACTGGAAGAACCTTTATGACTATATATGTACACATGATATATAACTAGTAGTTAAACGACCTTCGAACGGATACCCGATATCCTACCAGACCACATCCCAACGGGGAAAAGGAAATAAGGCGGATTAGCCTTCTTAAGTCCTTCAAACATTACTTATATAACTATACATATCTAGGCATGCAATTTACAATATAAAATTATAAAAGAAGTTTCGTAAAAACATTTGATATGTAAAAGAGTTTTTAAGACAGTTTGAAGTAAAACGATTTAGTTAAACAGTTTGAAAGTAAGAGATTCACTTGTCGATAGTTATTAATCACATGTAATTGAGATAATAAGTATCGTAACTTTACTTGTATTTCCCCATAAAAGTATTTATAAACATTTGAAAACATTTAAAAGGTTAATTTAGGGGTATGAACTCACCTGTAGTGAGTGGATTGGATGGAAGTGTCGGATACGATGCTAGGTGACAAGTGGAGACTTGTACACACACAACGAGCCTAGTTATCATATAATCAACATATAAATAACTAATTAGGCACTTTATCTCTAATAATTTTAGTTAAGACACTCTAGAACATGGTAACACTTTGTTTCAATTGCTAAAGATCACAAGGGTTGCAACCAAGTGTTGTAGGGCATAGCTACTGAGTGTAGGGTTCAAGGAAAACTCCCTAAGGGAGTTTACGGTGCTTAGGCACTCAACAAATGTGTTTACGGTCGTAAACTCATGAGTTTATGGCTGTAAGCTCATATCCCGTTAACCATTTGATGATTTGATGCTTTATAAGACCCTTAGGAGCATTACTACTTGATGGCTAAGCTTTTGGAAGAGATTAGGGCACAATCCCCCCCCCCCCCCTTTTGGAGAGTTCACTGCCCTAAGACCATATTCTTTTGGGGTTACTGCCTTAAAGACATTAGGGTTATGGTATTTTGATGTTTTCTAGTCCCTAACTTAACTAGGAATGAATCTAGGCTAGTGTCCAAGGCTTAGGAAGAATTTAAAGCAGAATTTGGCACCTTTAATTGGTGTTCACGGTCCAAGAACTTCTTGGGTCGTAAAGAACTTACTCTTCGTGTTCTTGGGATGTTTTCTTGGTGTATGATAAGGTAATAAGTTGTTCAATACACTAGGGTTGGAGTACTTACTAGTTAGAAGCTTGAAAAGGTGCTAAGGGCCCAAGAACACTAGTGTGTGTTCTTGGTGTTTTGGAAATCTAATCAAAACGCAAAAATGGATGGATGAAAAGATGTATAATCACTAGTAGTTATGTTATATCAACTAATCAAGTCGAGAAATACTTACGTTTTCGGGAAATCAGGAGAAAACCGGGATGATACTTGAGAGTGTTTGGAGTTTACTCTTGAAGTTGCAAATGAGAAATGAAGTGTTTTGGGAAGTAAATTCATGCTTAAGCATGAGTTTACGACTTTTGGGGTAATTTGAGGCCCAAATATAAAAGTTTGGCCGTGAACTTGTAAGCTACGTGGTATTCGTAGTTTGAAATTTCAAGACTCGAGACGGCACATCCTTTCACCCGATCATTTAAAGAATAATTATTATAATAGTCAAACGAAATTTAAATTTGTTAAAAACAAATAGAAATGAAATTGACTTAATTTATGAAGTGATTGACTTTTAGGGTTTGACCGAATGAAAATTTCGGGTTGTCACATCATCCCCCCGTTGAAGGGAATTTCGTCCCGAAATTAAAGTCTAAGCAAATAAAGTATTTATAGATAACTAATCGAATAGATGAGGGTATTTCAGTTTCATCTAATCCTCTCACTCCTAAGTGAATTCAGGTCCTCGCTTGGCGTTCCATCGAACCTTCACTATCGGGATACAGCTTTGTTTCGTTTGCTTGACCTCTCAGTCCATGATCTCTACTGGTTCTTCCACAAAGTTGAGGCTCTTGTTCATCTCGATCTCGTCGAGTGGGATTACAAGAGTTTCGTCGGATAGACACTTTTTTAAGTTCGATACGTAGAATGTAGAATATACGTTACTGACTTTGTGCAGTAAGTTAAGTTTGTAAGCTACAGGGCCGATTCTTGCGAGAATCTCGAAAGGCCCAATGTACCTTGGATTTAGCTTTCCACGCTTTCTGAAGCATACCTAGCCTTTCTAGGGTGAGACCTTCAATAGAACACGGTCACCCACCTGGAATTGCAACGGTTTCCTATGTTTATCAGCATAGCTTTTCTGTCGGTCTCTGGAGGCTTTCAATCGTTCACGGATCTGAACAATCTTCTTTGTCGTTTCCCGTATGATCTCTGGACCTGTGAGAGTTGTGTCAGGAACTCATCCTTTAGCTAACTGGGTATCACCCACCTCAGCCCAGCACAGAGGGGATTTGCACTTTCGGCCATAGAGGGCCTCGAATGGAGCAACCTTTATGCTCGTGTGATAACTGTTGTTGTAGGAAAATTCGACAAGGGGTAAATGAGTATCCCATGCTTTCCCAAAGTCAATCACACAGGCTTGCAACATATCTTCCAAGGTTCGGATAGTTCTCTCACTTTGCCCGTCTATTTGTGGATGGTAGGCTATACTCATGTCTAGCGTAGTTCCTAAGGAACTTTGTAGCGACTGCCAGAACCTTGAAGTGAATCTACTCTCTCTGTCCGAGATAATGGATAAGGGAACACCGTGCAGTCGTACAATCTCCCTAATGTAAGTTCTTGTAAGCTTCTCCATCTTGTCTGTTTCTTTGATCGGCAGGAAGTGTGCAGACTTGGTCAATCTACTGACGATGACCCATATGGTATCAAGTCCACCCATTGTCTTGGGCAACTTGGTTATGAAATCCATAGTAATCCGCTCCCACTTCCATTCTGGTATCTCCGGCTATTGTAGTAGACCGGAGGGTTTCTGGTATTCGACCTTAACCTTGGCACAGGTAAGGCATTTACTCACGAAGGTAGCAATTTCTGCTTTCATGTTAGGCCACCAGTATAACTTTTTATGATCCAGATACATCTTAACTGAACTCGGGTGCACGGAATAACGAGTGTTGTGCGCCTCGTTCATGACCAAGTCTCTGAAACCACCTAGCTTCGGAGTCCATATCTGGTCCATGAGATAATAAGCTCCGCCACCTTTAACCTCCATGTTCTTATCCATCCCTCTCAGGGATTCAACCGCCACATTTTCAGGCTTCAAAGCGTCGAGCTGAGCCGCCTTAATTTGTGTGGACAAGTGTGAATGGATAGTCATAGTCAATGATTTGACTCTACGACCAGAATATTCTTTCTGACTTAGGGCGTCAGCTACTACATTGGCTTTACCTGGATGATAACGAATTTCGCATTCGTAGTCACTGAGTAGCTCGACCCACCGTCGTTGTCTCATGTTGAGCTCCTTCAGGTCAAAAATGTGTTGTAGGCTTTTTTGGTCTGTAAAGATAGTGCTCTTCGTACCGTATAGGTAATGTCTCCAGATCTTTAGAGCAAACACAACTGCTCCTAGTTCAAGATCGTGGGTCGTGTAGTTGACGTCATGTGTCTTCAGCTGTCTCGAGGCATAGGCGATGACCTTACCTCGCTGGATCAGAAAACATCCGAGCCCTTGATTCGATGCATCTCAATAGACTACGAAGTCTTCTATCCCTTCAGGGAGGGATACTACTGGTGCGGTGCACAAGGCTCGTTTGAGCGTTTGGAATGCTCTCTCCTGCTTCTCTTCCCAGTCAAAGGCCACTCCCTTCTGGGTCAGTGTTGTAAGAGGTTTCGCTATGCGGGAGAAGTTCTGAATGAACCTGTGGTAGTGGCCAGCAAGGCCTAGAAATTGACGAATTTCTGTAGGCGTCTTCGGTGCTGACCAGTTCTCAATGGCTTTGATTTTGGAAGGGTCCACGTGTATTCCCTCTTCGCTAACCATGTGCCCTAAGAATTCGACTCGTCGAATCCAAAATTCGCATTTCGAGAACTTCGTGTAGAGCTTCTCCGAACGTAATGTTTCGAGGACTTGTCGCAGATGTTGACTATGCTCTTCTTTACTACAAGAGTAGATAAGTATGTCATCGATGAAGACGATGACGAACTGATCCAAGTAAGGACGACACACCCGATTCATTAAGTCCATGAATACTGCAGGAGCATTTGTTAATCCGAATGGCATCACTACGAATTCGTAGTGCCCATAACGAGTTCAGAAGGTTGTCTTCGGAACATCCTCCCCTAGCACTCGTAGTTGGTGATATCCGGATCTTAAGTCAATTTTTGAAAAGAAGTTCGCCCCTTGAAGTTGATCAAATAAGTCGTCGATATGAGGCAACGAATAATGATTTTTGATGGTAAGTTTATTGAGCTCCCTGTAGTCGATGCACATACGAAACGATCCATCTTTCTTCTTGACGAACAAGACTGGAGCTCCCTAGGGTGAGAAACTTGGTCTTATAAAGCCCTTGCTGAGCAGTTCGTTAAGTTGACAGGACAATTCTTGCATCTCTGCAGGAGCTAGCCGATAGGGCGATCTGGCTACTGGGGTAGCCCCTGGAACTAAGTCGATTCGGAACTCGACTTGACGTTGCGGAGGTAATCCTGGGAGTTCTTCTGGAAAAATGTCGGGAAAGTCGCGTACTACTGGAATGTTCTGAATGTCCTTCATTTCTTGGCTCACATCGACCACATGGGCAAGGAATGCTTGACATTCCTTCCGCAAGAATTTCTGAGCTTTAAAGCTCGAGATGATATGAAGGTTCGTGCTCGAGAAACGTACCAGTGACCACTGTGGGGTCGGCTACTGCTTCCTCATTGTCTATGGCCAGAACTCTTGCCACTCCACTGACAAACCCTGCCTTCGGGCAGTTCCTTTTGTAGTGGCCTACCTCGCCACATCCGTAGCAAGCTTGGCCCACTCCTGCACCGGGGACTTGGTTGATTGGCTTCGCCGGAGCTTTATAGAAATGGACAGTGTGCCCCTTCCTATTGTAATTCATACACTGCATTTCCCGGCAGGCGCCGACGTGATGGAAGTTGCATTTGTTGCACTTGCGCAAACTTCCAGCATACTGCTTTACCGGAGCAGCTGCGGCAGGTGCTATCGCAGCATGTACTGCCACGACCTGCTGCTTTTTGGCAGCCTTTTTCTTCTTTTTGTCATCCCAGAACTTCCGCTTGGAATCAGCGGTCCTTACGGGTTTTGAGATGTCCAGGGTAGTTGTTGTGGCGGCCCGGGTACGAACCCCATGGCCTATGAGCCGCTGTGCCAATCGCTTGGCACTATCAAATGTAGTGGGGTGTGATGCCAAGACATTTCCCTGGTACGGTGGCACCAGCCCCCATATGTATCTCTCGATCTTCTTTCCCTCTGTATGGACCATGTTGGGACAGAGGGCTACCGGTTCGCAGAATCTGGCGGTATAGGCGGTTACGTTGGAGCCCTTCATGGTTAGGCTCCACAGTTCTTTCTCCAGTTTCTGGATCTCGCCCCTCGAGCAGTACTCCTCAATCATGAGGTCTTTCAAGGTATCCCAACCCATAGCATTAGCCGCTATTAGAGATAGCGACTTGACATGGCTATTCCACCATGTTAGGCCTTTGGTTTCAAAGGTGCAAGAAACGAACTTGACCTTGCCCTCCTCTGGATAGGAATAGATTTCGAAAACCGATTCGGTTTTCTTGAACCATTGCGAGAGAGCAATGACTCCGCCAGTCCCCTTGAAGGACAATGGCTTGCAGTTGGTGAAGTCCTTATAGGAGCACTCTCTCG
Organism: Lactuca sativa; assembly: GCF_002870075.4. Classification (NCBI taxonomy): domain Eukaryota; kingdom Viridiplantae; phylum Streptophyta; class Magnoliopsida; order Asterales; family Asteraceae; genus Lactuca; species Lactuca sativa. The sequence continues at coordinate 50,090,706 of NC_056624.2, forward strand.
AGCGCACATGAGCTTCAACCTGAATAGACTGAACATGGGTTCCTCCTCCAGTGGAACCAGATGAATGATATTGAGCCATGGCTGTAGCCACAGTTGCAGCTACAGCAGCATTCAAGGCTATCGTGTCGAACTGAGGAGTAGGTGGTTGAGGAGGTGGAGGAGGTGGTGTTTCGTTATCAAGGTTTCTCCTTGGATTTCTGCAAGGCGGCATCTTTGATCTAAAAATTTATGAAGATGAAATCATTGATAAGAATTTAACGGAAGAATTAATGAGAATGACTCATGGACTAACTCCTCATAGCCCAACAATACGATTGAATGTAGATCTAGAACTAATAGATGATCACATTTAGATAATAATTCCCATAAGATTAGGCACCTGTCAATATTACTGGAATTACAGATGTAACAAGTTCGGGAAAAAGGCCTACAGTACTAGGCCTTACATCAACCAAAATGGGAAAATTTTGACAGAATTACAACCTAACCAAGACCTAACAGGCCTATGATTTACAAAGATAGGGAATTAGACTAGAGTTTTACATAACTAGGTTATATCCAAAAGAGAGAAGTTGATTAAGAATCTATCAGCGACGAGAACTACCAGAGTGAGTCCTTGATCCCGACAGGAGACGTTCTATGTCCCTCATGCGCCTATCAGCTCTTGCTTGCTGAGCTCGAAGTTCTCCGACTTCAGATCGGGTTTCAGCGAGTTTCCTCCGAAGAGCTGCATTGTGAACCAGAGCCCTTTCGTGAGCAGACTCTAGTTGGCGAATGCGGACATTGTTAACGCTAGAGTTGGCGTCAATTTCCAAGACCTGATTTATAGTTGATTGACCCAGTATCGTGTTCCGAGAAATCCTACGAACCATGACAGGTAGGACCCTGTCAGCAGAACCTCCCTCAGTGAGGTTGTAGAAACTTCTGTCTCCATTGTAGGGAATGGGTTGACCATGTTCCTGGCTCCATGTATTCAAGTTTGTTGCCCACAGAGGTGTGGGTCCTTGAAATGCGGGTCGAGGGTTGTTATTCGGGGCTTGACCTACTTGAGGTAGGTTGTTGACTTCGGGCTCGGAGTCAAATCCATCCAAGAAGCCTTCAGCTTGATGATCATCCAAAGGGATTTGATGTTCATCATCAGACTCTGCTTCAAGCCATCCAACATTGCCATTGGGTGGAAAGTACGGGTCGTCATGATGATGGAATCTAGCCATGATATCTATGCGAGAAAAGGGGTAAGGAAATAATTAATAGACGAGCAAACTAGATAATTATAAGGTGATTTTTATTAGTTACTCCTATACTTGTCTAGAGCATACCAATAAAGACCTTTAATTCTCAGATAAGTAATTATAGTAACACAAAATACTCCTATAGTATTTTAAGTTTAATGTTATGTTCTACTCTTCTTATTGTGGTAGTGTTGGTAAGTTTTTAGACTTGTTGCAACCTCACAACCATCCTTAGGCACATGCTAGTCAGTCCTCGGAAAATTTAGTTGATCAGGCTACATCTTCCCAGAATTGACCATATGTCTCTAAGTCTACTTGTGCTGTCCAACAATCGTAATACTTTTGTTCTGTCCTAGTGACACTGATTTTAGTATGAATGCAGGTATGTATACTTGGTTAAATATTTTATTATTTAAAAGTATAAAATCTTTATCAGAGTAATTTAATCCCGCTTGTGTTTATAGTTCGTATATCTTTTATGCGTCGATACACTCAATTCACTATAAACAATGCTCTGATACCAATCTGTCACACCCCAAAACCTAAACGGCGGAATCGTTCGGGGGTGGAGGACATCATGTATAGTATCACAACAATGCAAAGTAGTAAACAAGAAACAACATCATCCATTGCATTAATAATATAATTTCATACAAGTGTGTTCTGTTAAAGTTATAGACACCAAAATATATATATCAAAATAAAATAGGAGTCTTGAACGAACTCCATCTTCTCAAAAACCTGGCACCGGTACCTGTCTACTGGCGACCTGAGAATACAAGTTATTTTGAAAGCGAGTATCAGCTTTAAAGCTGGTGAGATCATAAGTATATTAGTGTTTGAGCTTGTATGAAAGCATTTGTAAGATGTAATGTATACGTTTTGTAAAGTTTATATTTGTTTGAACTATCCTAGAAAACCCTATGTTTCCTACTAAGAGTAGCCTTCTACGAAGGCATCTAGTAAATGTGTGTGTCTCTTGTAAGAGTGTGTATTTTCCCAAATCCGACTATCATTAACCAAAAATATAGTTTTTACATTACCGTGCATCGTGTGAATGTTCACGAAGTGAATGTAAAGGGAAAAATATTATAGTAATGTAGTGTTGTATTCAGTAACTACTACTGTACTAACTACCTTAAATCAATTTTATTTAAAGTACCATGTGATCGGCCTGTACCCTGCTACCGACTCAATAGTAAAACGACGATGTAAGACGTCGTAAGAAATGACATTTGGCACCCGTAGACTTGCAAGTCCGACTGTAGCGAGCAGCAAGGTGTAGGATTCTCAATCCAGTATAGATTTATATGCAAACTCATACGCTCCCCAATTAAGGAGATTCTGGATACAAAAACGGTCATGGCAGGTAGTGCCATGACCCGTTTAATGGCTCACATAACTAAATGTAAAGTATATGTAATGTATGTGGTAGCTGTATTGTGTGTTCTTTCTCTGTCTAGCCTGCATGTTTGTTTCTCATCACTATGTATTATGTTTGTTTCTCACTACTATGTATTGTGTTTGTTTCTCATAACTATGTATTATGTTTGTTTCTCATCACTATGTATTATGGTTGTTTCTCATCACTATGTATTATGTTGGTTTCTCATCACTATGTATTATGTTTGTTTCTCATCACTATAAGTTAAGACTCATGTATGAACTGACTCTTTGAATGATTCATTGTTCTAGTATTAGTATTAGTAAAACCCTAAAGTACGCCTATTGTAGTTTACTAGTAATATAACTTGTACGTATGAACATGGGAGTATACCCCTGCTACCTAGGGTATTGAATTGACTGGAAGAACCTTTATGACTATATATGTACACATGATATATAACTAATTGTTAAACGACCTTCGGACGGATACCCGATATCCTACCAGACCACATCCCAACGGGGAAAAGGAAATAAGGCGGGTTAGCCTTCCAAAGTCCTTCAAACATTACTTATATAACTATACATATCTAGGCATGCAATTTACAATATAAAAGTATAAAAGAAGTTTCGTAAAAGCATTTGATATGTAAAAGAGCTTTTAAGACAGTTTGAAGTAAAACAGTTTAGTAAAACAGTTTGAAAGTAAGAGATTCACTTGTCGATAGTTATTAATCACATGTGATTGAGATAATAAGTATCGTAACTTTACTTGTATTCCCCCCCCCCATAAAAGTATTTATAAACATTTGAAAACATTTAAAAGGTTAATTTAGGGGTATGAACTCACCTGTAGTGAGTGGATTGGATAGAAGTGTCGGATACGATGCTAGGTGACAAGTGGAGACTTGTACACACACAAGGAGCCTAGTTATCATATAATAAATATACAAGTAACTAATTTGGCACTTTATCTCTAATAATTTTAGTTAAGACACTCTAGAACATGGTAACACTTTGTTTCAAGTGTTAAATATCACAAGGGTTGCAACCAAGTGTTGTAGGGAATACCTAGTGAGTGTAGGGTTCAAGGAAAACTCCCTAAGGGAGTTTACGGTGCTTAGGCACTCAACAAATGTGTTTACGGTCGTAAACTCATGAGTTTATGGCTGTAAGCTCATATCCCGTTAACCATTTGATGATTTGATGCTTTATAAGACCCTTAGGAGCATTACTACTTGATGGCTAAGCTTTTGGAAGAGATTAGGGCACAATCCCCCCCCCCCCTTTTGGAGAGTTCACTGCCCTAAGACCATATTCTTTTGGGGTTACTGCCTTAAAGACATTAGGGTTATGGTATTTTGATGTTTTCTAGTCCCTAACTTAACTAGGAATGAATCTAGGCTAGTGTCCAAGGCTTAGGAAGAATTTAAAGCAGAATTTGGCACCTTTAATTGGTGTTCACGGTCCAAGAACTTCTTGGGTCGTAAAGAACTTACTCTTCGTGTTCTTGGGATGTTTTCTTGGTGTATGATAAGGTAATAAGTTGTTCAATACACTAGGGTTGGAGTACTTACTAGTTAGAAGCTTGAAAAGGTGCTAAGGGCCCAAGAACACTAGTGTGTGTTCTTGGTGTTTTGGAAATCTAATCAAAACGCAAAAATGGATGGATGAAAAGATGTATAATCACTAGTAGTTATGTTATATCAACTAATCAAGTCGAGAAATACTTACGTTTTCGGGAAATCAGGAGAAAACCGGGATGATACTTGAGAGTGTTTGGAGTTTACTCTTGAAGTTGCAAATGAGAAATGAAGTGTTTTGGGAAGTAAATTCATGCTTAAGCATGAGTTTACGACTTTTGGGGTAATTTGAGGCCCAAATATAAAAGTTTGGCCGTGAACTTGTAAGCTACGTGGTATTCGTAGTTTGAAATTTCAAGACTCGAGACGGCACATCCTTTCACCCGATCATTTAAAGAATAATTATTATAATAGTCAAACGAACTTTAAATTTGTTAAAAACAAATAGAAATGAAATTGACTTAATTTATGAAGTGATTGAGCTTTAGGGTTTGACCGAATGAAAATTTCGGGTTGTCACAAAATCTAAGCCTAAATTTATCATGTTCTTCATCACTTGAAGGTGTACGACCGCACACCTTCATAAGGTGACCGTACACACCGCAAAAACCCTCCAAAGTGAGAGTTTTGTCCCTCTATCTCCTAGTTGGACTTGGTTTGAGCCTTGAAACACTTGAAAGTCGAATTTTGGAGCATAAACGAAAAGTGTACGGACGCACACTCCTGTGTGCAGCCACACACACACCCTGACCGCACACTCTGGCCACACAAACTCTCTGTACGGCCGCACACTCCTGTGTGCAGCCTCACACATGCCCTGGCCGCACACATCTTGTGTACGGCCGCACGCCCACTTTTATGGCCATACACACACTTTAATGCTCATATTTGGCCTTAAACTTGCAAAGATCACTTAGTGTGGGACGTAGAACACTTAGTACAAGCATTTCCAAGACCTTAGGGTGTTTCCCGTCATGATTAGTCATGAAATACCCTAATCTAATACGTATATGTGTTACCATATGATTAATAGGGTCCACTTGCGTACGAAACATCAGTTGACACTTAGCACTTATATCGATCATAGACTCGTATCCTATGTTAAACTGTGAGGTCATACCCCTACGCTTTTTCCAAGTTTTTCATATTTTCAGGGGGGAACACAGGCCACACATAAAGGTTTCCATAACTTAAGAACTGATGCAATTACAACGATTTTCTATCAAACAATTAGATACTTTATCCCTTTTGTAATATGCGGAGCATAAGGGACGTTTTCTAATCATAATTGCATAGTTTTCAAAACAGTACCTAAACGCAACAAACCATTCAAACTATAATGGATATAGTTTGGGATTTCATTACTAGTCTTGCAGATTTAAAGTTCATGCAAAGTCAAACATATAAACCATGTCAGATTTAGTTTATCCATTACTACGAATACAAAACTAGAGTATCTTGCTAAATAATTATTTATACTCTACCCCGTTATGAACGATTTTGAACTCGAGAACAACCGAACAACACGTGAACTAGTTATTATAGGATTATGTGACTTATCTTCGTTATGCCCCTCGGGGTACTAATAAATCCTCACCGGTAGTATAACCAGAGTCTCTTGGAGGGAGAGTGTGAAATTTGTGAATAGATCTATTCGGGACCGATAATCCCACACCTGAACTGTTAGCTACAGTTAGGCGGGCATGCCTGGGGTGACAAATTTTGGAATCGTACGACGCCTGAGGAAATGTCAAGGATGTCACCGGTCATATTCGTATGGTTATATGACTCACAATATGTATAAAATAACCTTTGTTTATGGGATTTCTTTCTTCTATAGTTTTATTTTAAGTAATAAAACTACTTATCTACTTACTGGAAGGTATTTCCAGGGACACAACCTTTGGTTTTATTTTAAGTAATAAAACTACCTATCTACTTACTGGAGGGTATTTTAGGGACACAACTTTTGGTTTTATTTTAAGTAATAAAACTACTATACTTACTGGTGATAGCCAGTGTTTTCGAACAGATCTTACATGCTGGTGGTAACCAGGGTTTTCGAACGGAACGAGACTTTTCATCCAGAAATCAACAAACATGTTAGACAATATTGGATTTTCTTGGAAAACATGCATACATATTTCAGAACTTGGTAACAATGGTTTTCGATACAAACAACATTTACTTATAATGGAAAGAAACCATTTATACAAATTCAGTGACTAGTTTTCAATACAAAAAAACATGCTTATGAACCCACCAACTTTATGCTGATACGTTTTCAAAACCGCTTGTATTCTCAGGGCAACGATAGACAGGTACCTTGCCAGCTTTTGGAGAAGACGGAGCATTTTTGGAGTCTCTTCTTTATCTTTTGCTATATACTGTTATGTACAAACTATGTCCTCAAAACAGATGTAAATATTCATATTGTAATGTAATGGTTGTGTTTACTTTGATTGCTATGATACGATTGTTGTGATACTACGCATGACGTCACCCTACCCCGGACGTTTCCGCCGTTGTTTTTCTGACGGTTCAGGGGTGTGAAAGATTGATATCAAAGCTATTGTTTATAGTGAACTAAGTATACCGAACCTTACATGGTATACAACTATAAACACTAAGGGGCCGAAGTGCTCTGAACTAAAAGTATGTTTTTTTAAAATATGAGTATTTTAATAGGAAGTATACAAGTATACCTACATACCAGAAACCGTACCGTTAAAAGAACCAAAAAAAAGTAATTGGATGTTGGACACTGCGGTTAAACTTGGACAGTTATGTAATTATGTATAGGGTCAATATAGCCTGATCAACTATATTCATTCGAGACATGACCAACATGTGCTTGGGAGTGACTGTGGTGTTGCAGTAGGCCTAAAACTTGCCAAGTCTTCCTACCACAAGATATCGATAGAACAAAACATTCAACATAAAATACTATAGGAGTATTTTAGTCAAAACAGAATACATTGTAGAATTTCATTCCAAGTGTTGCTACTCATTCTTTCCTAGCGATAGTATACTGGTTTTAGTAACCCCTTCCTCTTTATCGCTTAGTAGAACACTTTATCTATCATTTAGAGATATATCCTGTTTCATATCTCTTGGTTCTAAAGTCAAAGGGACTTATCATCTTCTTCTTCCTGATATAGAACAAGATGGCTCCAAAGAAAAGACCCAACAAATAGAACAACAAATCCTCGACGGATCCAATGCCACCACCACCTCCCCAGTTCGACCCCGCTATGTTCCAGGCAGCTGTTACTGCCGCTGTGACTGCTGCTTTGTCACAAATAAATGCTGGTGGTTCTGGTGGTTCCGGGAGTGGTATTCATTCCCAAAATCATGAAGGGAGTCAAGGGCATAAGAAGGAGTGCTCCTATAAAGACTTCATGAACGCAAAACCCACATCTTTCGACGACACTGGAGGTGTTATTGCCTTGAGTCGATGGTTCGAGAAGATCGAGTCTATCTTCGAAATCAGTTCCTATTTGGAAGCCAACAAAGTGAAATTCGCCGTCTGCACTTTCAGCAATAGAGCATTGACCTGATGGAATAGTCGGGTCAAATCCCTAACCCTGGCAGTAGCAAATGCTATGGGTTGGGAGAGCTTGAAAGAGCTCATGCTTGCTGAGTACTGCCTGCGGGACGAAATGTAGAAACTGGAGCACGAACTCTGGAACCTAAAGATGAAGGGTTCCAATATTTCTGCCTACACTTCTAGGTTTGAAGACCTAGCACTTCTTTGCCCGAAAATGGTCACCCCGGAAAGAAAGAAGATAGAGAGATACATTTGGGGATTGACGCCCCCAACTCAGTGGAATGTCTTGGCTGCCAGGCCAATCACTTTTGATAGCACCAAGTGCCTGGCGCACACCCTCATAGATCACGGGGTTGATCTGGATAAAGTAACAGCTGCTCCCGAACCAGCGAAAGAAAGTGGCGAGAAAAGAAAGTTCTGGAAGCAGCGAAAGTGCTAGTCTTCACAGGAGCCTTCCAAGAAACAACATACTATGGCAGTCCATGTTGCCACTACTCCTACTGCTGCTCCTGCAACTTAAGCACCTACCAGTAGATATACTGGTACCCTCCCTTGGTGCAGCAAGTGCAGTTATCATCACCGTATTCCTGGCCCATGTCGTGAAATGCTCTGCAACAACTGTGGCAAGAAGGGTCACACTGCTCGAAGATGCAGAACACCAGTCCAACTAACCAATCAGGAATCCAGAGCAGGTGTCGGTCAGGCTTGTTATGGTTGTGGCGAGGTCGGGCACTACAAGAGAAATTGCCCCAAGGCAGCAACAACTGGCAACACCGGGAGAGTTCTAGCAATGGGGCAAGAGGAGGCAGTCGCTGATCCTACTTTTGTTATGGGTACATTCCTCCTCGACAACTCTTATGCACGCATTCTTTTCGATTCTGGTGCGGAGAGAAGTTTTGTCATTCATGCATTCAAGCATCTTCTCAAACATAAACCTCAATCTTCAACCGAAACGTTTACCGTCGAAATGGATAACAGTGAGAAAGAGAGCACTAACGATATATTCTGTGGCTGTACCCTTACCCTAAATGAACATTCCTTTCTGATCGACCTTATGCGAGTTTCCATAAAAAACTTCGATTTCATCATTAGAATGGATTGGTTGAGCCCTAATCGTGTTGATATCCTTTGTTACGAAAGGCCATTCGTCTCAATTTTCCCTCTGTCGATACCCTCATTATCTATGGTGATAAACTCAGTTCAAACCTTCGCATTATTTCGTGCATCAAAGCCCAAAAACTACTGCCAAAGGAGTGTCGTGCATTCCTATCCCATGTTGTTAATGCGAAGCAGGAGGTTAAAGACCTCGAGAGCATACCCAAAGTCTGCAACTTTCCTGATGTCTTTCCCGAAGAGCTTCTGGGAATCCCTCCTGAGCGCCAAGTCGAGTTTCGCATCGACTTAATCCCTGGAGCTACCCCCGTAGCTAAATCCCCATATCGCCTAGCGTCAACAAAAATGCAAGAGTTATCCAGTCAGCTCAACGAGCTACTCAGCAAATGATTCATCAGACCGAGTTCCTCACCCTGGGGAGCCTTGGTTTTATTTGTGAAAAAGAAGGATGGATCTTTTTGAATGTGCATTGACTACCGCGAACTGAACAAGCTCACCATCAAAAAACCGTTATCCTCTTCCTTGGATCGATGACCTTTTCGACCAGCTTCAAGGAGCCAACTATTTCTCCAAAATAGACCTCAGATCAGGGTACCATCAGCTGCGAGTCCACAAGGGTGATGTTCCTAAAACAACATTCCGGACTCGATATGGTCACTATGAATTTGTAGTAATGCCCTTCGGTCTAACCAACATACCGACAGTATTCTTGGACCTGATGAATCAGGTGTGCCATCTTTTCTTGGACAAGTTTGTTATCGTGTTCATCGACGATATACTTGTTTATTCCAAAAGCAAGGAAGATCACAAACAACATTTGACATTAGTGCTGGAAACTCTATGGACAGAGAGGCTATATGCTAAATTCTCTAAGTGCGAATTCTGGATTCGAAAAGTAACCTTCCTAGGTCACATGGTAAGTGAGGAAGGCATACACGTGGACCCATCCAAAATCAAAGCGATAGAGAATTGGTCAGCACCGAAGACACCCACAGAAATCCGTCAATTCTTGGGTCTTGCTGGCTATTATCGTTGATTCATCCAGAATTTCTCCAGAATTGCCAAACCCCTAACCATTCTGACTCAGAAAAGTGTACCCTTTTGTTGGAGTGAACAGCAAGACACTACATTCCAAACATTGAAGCGATCCTTGTGCAGCGCACCTATCCTGTCTCTGCTCGAAGGGACGGAGAACTTCGTTGTCTACTATGATGCATCCAACCAGGGCTTAGGCTGTGTGCTTATGCAGCGAGGAAAGGTTATTGCTTATGCCTCGAGGCAGCTGAAAGCACACAAAGTCAATTATACAACTCACGACCTGGAGTTGGGAGCAGTGGTCTTCGCACCAAAGATTTGGAGAAATTACCTCTACGGAACCGAGTGCACGATCTTCACTGACCATAAAATCCGGCAACACATCTTCGACCAGAAAGACTTAAACATGAGACAACGGCGATGGGTAGAACTACTCAGTGATTATAAGTGTGAAATATGCTACCATCCCGGTAAGGCCAATGTGGTAACCGATGCCCTCAGTCGAAAAGAGTACTCAGGTCGCAGTGTGAAAGCACTCACTATGACCATCCATTCCCACTTATCCGCACAAATCAGATAGGCTCAACATGAAGCCCTAAAACCAGAGAACATGGAAGACGAAGCATTAAGGGGGATGGAGAAAAACTTAGAGATCAAGGGAGACGGAGTCTATTATTTCATGAACCGAATCTGGACCCCAAAGTTCGGTGGATATAGAGAGGTTGTCATGAACAAAGTTCAAAAGACTAGATACTTCGTTCACCGAGGATTGGATAAGATGTACCTTGATCTCAAGAAACTATATTGGTGGCCAAATGTCACACCCCCAAACCAAGGATGGCGGAAACGTCCGGGGGTGGAGGACTTCATGTACAGTATCACAACAATGTGTATAATAGTGCTCAAAGTAAATACAACCATCATAAATATAATTGAAAAAGTTACACCAAAGTATATGTTTACATGTTTCAAAATCAATTACATTATGATGACAAAAATAAATTGTTGACGGTTTAACGTCCCATCCTCAAAGCGCTGAAGTTTTCCTGTTTCACTGATTTCCTGAGAATACAAGTAGTTTTGAAAAAAAAGTGTCAACAATTAAGTTGGTGAGTTCATAAGAGTTTTGTTTGAAGTAGAAACCGTTTTCCTTGTAAAATCGATAGGGTTTGATTTCCAGAAAATCCAATATTTTCTTAGTTAAGTATGAACATAATATTTCTATATGATGCGTTAATGAACACAAGAATGACCAATAGATTTCCCCTATAATCGTCCAACGTATATAAGTTATGTAAGATTTAAGTTAGATAAAACGTTGAATATAGTGGGTCTGCCCTAGGTCCACAACCCAACGAGGAACAGGAGATGAGGCGGGCCCCACCAATTCTAAGCCAATCAAGACTAAATTCTTATATGACTCAAGCATATACGCTCAGCGATCATGGTTGAAGTTTAACAATTCTAGATGAAATATAGTTTTAATACCGAAATAACTATTCTATGTGAACCCGGTACTTTGGATATGAAAACCTGATACTTTTCCTCAAAATGTGAAATGTAAGTTTCTATGTTATGAAATAGTGCATCCTAGAATTCCCTATAGATTCCTTCTATGATTTCCTTGTGTATATAAGTTATATAAAATTAAAGCTAGATAAAACGACGAATCTAATGGGTCTGCCCTAGGCCCACAACCAAACGAGGAACAGGAAATAAGGCGGAACCACCAATTCTAAGCCAATCACGACTAGATTCTATATAACTCTAGCATATACACTTAGAAATTATAGCCGAAAACTAACAATGCGAAAGTGAATGTGGAATTATCCCAAAAACCGGAACCAATCCTAGTGTAGTGTACGAAATAGTATTAGTGACCGTGAACATAAACTATACATATCATAGTTCATCGGATAGTGATAGTGACTAGTGAACATGTACTATGCATATTACAGTTTACTAAAAGTGGTTGAGATGGTGAATATAACCTATAAATATCATAGTCCATCAAATAGTGATAGTGGTAGTGAACATGAACTATGCATATTATAGCTTATCAAAAGTGGTGGTGATGGTGAATTCCTTTCTTGTAATTAAGTTCATAGTGTAGATGAAACATAAACTATACATGTTATAGTTTATCACTTTGTTTGTAATATATATATGCCATAACTATATCGATTATAACTTGCATGTTCGTTTGTGGGGTATAATGGCTTAACTATACTTATTATAGTTTATCATAATTATTCATAGTGGTAATACTCTTTTGTATATGTGACACCTTTAATAATGTGTTTGTTATGTAAAATAACCCTAAACTATACCTATTATAGTTTATTAAGTATTTGTGTGGGTAGTGAGCATAAGCCTTACTTGTCATTGTTTACCAATGTTTGTATTTTAATGGATATAGCCTTGTAATATCATTGATATATTTACCATACTTATGGAGGTAAGAATCCATTTATTTTCTGATGAATGTCTATATAATAAGACAAGACGACATATATGGTAATAACAGTTTTGAAACAATATGCTGGAACCCTTCCGAAATGTAACAAGTGTAGCTTCCATCACACTGGGGCATGTAGATAATTGCATTGCATGAACTGCAATAGGAAGGGGCACACTACCCGGTTCTGTAGGGCACCTAAAACAGCAAGTAGTCAGTTTAAAGCTAAGAAGTGGAACTGCTTGCACCTAAAACAGTTTTGAAAACTAAAATGTTTAAGTTGTCCAAAACAGTCCGTGAATGGAGTTGAACGTTTCTGATGAAGGCTGTAAGAAAAGTGTAGTTATATTCTTGGTGTTTTAACTTGTATTCTCCCCTAAAAACTTGCGAAAACATGAAAATTTAGGGGTATGAACTCACCTTGAGAGATTTTAGAAGATAAGTGTTGAAGAAGAGAAGTGTTCAACTCAAGAACACTTGAAGAATCACTTGAAGATTCGAAGATCTAACAAGAAGGTGATGATGTTTGTGTAAGCAATCTATGATCTTGAGTAGGAGGATGTGTAATAATCATAAGAAAGATGATGATACTTACTAAATGAAGGAGAAAAGTCTTGGAGTATGCCTTGAAGTTCTTGAATTTGAGAGAGAAAGATGAGAGAGTTTGGAGTGTGGGAAAAATGAGAGAATGAATGAAGTGTGAGGAGAGAGGGTGGATGTTCCAGCCCTAAGAATGTGGGAATGGTTGAAAATGATGAGAAAGGACCTATGAAGTGACTAGGGATGGGCTGGTGGTGAATAGTGACATGGAGTGGGTATAGGAGTGGTTGCTTGTGTCATAGAATAAAGGAAAGTCAACACTCCTCCTTTGTACTTCACCCACTCCTTTGGATAAGGTTTTATCTTTAAAACATGATTAATTAATAATTAAGGGTCCTTATATGTTAAAATAAAGTTTTGAGTGAAAATACCGTTTTAAAACAATTAAAAACGGGCTTAAAACGCAAATTTAGTCGAAAACCGGGAGAAAAGGCATTCCCAGCGAGGCCTCTCGGTCCTAGGCGGAGGTTCGGTCCTTGCTGGTGCCGAGTCGGAAGCGGAAGGTGCGAACCAGAGGCGAGAAGCGAAGGGCGAGGGGTTAGTCCGAAGGCTCGGTCCGAAGCAAGTCAGAAGCGAACTAGCCGAGGGAAACTTGACACGAAATGGACCGAAGGTTCGGGTTCGGGTGAGGCATGCGAGGTTCGGGCCCGAGAGGACCTCTCGGGTTCGGTTCAGCAGCCTTCGGCTCAGAAGGGTTCGGTTCCTAAGAGGGCTTTCGGGTCCTAAGAGGGCTTTCGGGTCCTAAGAGGATTTTTGGGTCCTAAGAGGGCTTTCGGCTCCTTAAGTCCGTTTTTCGCATAGACTTCCGTTTTTGGGCTATTTTCGCCAAATTCGAGGGTCGGGATGCCCCGAGTGATTATAGAAAGTTGAGAGAGATTTTGAGAGAGATTTGAGAGAGATTCCACATACATAGAGAGATTTGGGAGAGATTTGTCATACTTGGAGAGATTCCACATGCAAAGAGATATTTGGGAGAGATTTCACATTCTTAGAGAGATTTGACATTCTTGGAGAGATTTCTCATACAAAGAGAGATTTGGGAGAGATTTCACATGCTTAGAGAGATTTGGGAGAGATTTGACATTCTTGGAGAGGTTTCTCATAGAAAGAGAGATTTGGGAGAGATTTCACATACTTAGAGAGATTTGGGAGAGATTTGACATTCTTGGAGAGATTTTACATACAAAGAGATATTTGGGAGAGATTTCACATTATTAGTGAGATTTGGGAGAGATTTGACATTCTTGGAGAGATTTCTCATACAAAGAGAGATCTGGGAGAGATTTCACATACTTAGAGGGATTTGGGAGAGATTTCACATACTTAGACGGATTTGGGAGAGATTTCCGATAAGAAGAGATGGAGTGAAAACGATTGAGAGAGGCTTCATTTGTGACCTTTTTGAGTGTCTGGCTTCGCAAAGCAGTGTCCGTAAACCCCGTTAAGCCTTGTTTAAGGATCTTACACACTCCCGATGAGTATGTAACATTGTTTTATCGGTTTGGCTCGTCACTTACTATAGATTTGGGTTAAGGAGATCTAGATGTACGCACTTTTCGATTTATGATCTCTCATTAGAACAGAGAGTTGTTTAGTAATTACCCAACGTAAACCCTAGTACAAGGGGGTTAGTTGAGTTGACCGGTTTGACTTGTTGACTTTATTTGACTTTGGATTGACCAGAATTTGACGGTTGTCACATCATCCCCCCGTTAGAGGGAATTTCGTCCCAAAATTTGAAATCAGGCAAGGAGTTTGTGAGTGACTAAGGTCGGCTCTACATTATTTTGATTCTGACTAAGAGATGAGTTATTATATATGAAAACTTAGCTTATACACATTATGATATAACCAATACTGGGCGGATAGTAAAATGTGTGATTCTGCTTCTGTTTCACATCCCAACAAGGAAAAGAAACTAAGTCAGAATTCTCACATTCTATTGTCTACCAGGTATCCGTTATATATAACTGGGGAATGTATAAGTGAGGAAATCATAACAAATAACATTCTTAGTAATCCTACTTAATGAACTAGAGTTCCTAGTCAGGGCTATCATTGAACCTAGATGTATTTCGACCGTTCACCTATAGAGTAGAAGTATGTTCTCGAAAGTTTGAGCTACATCCCTATGATGCAGTCCTATTACGGGGTAGAAGTAAGTTCGTAGAATGGTCTCATGACGTTTGTCGTTCAAACCGGGTTCCATTGGTTGGTGAATAACATGATCCAACCTTTGAAAGAGAATTGGGAATGATCCCGGAGCTAAACTACTCTAGTCCAACAACTTGACTAAAGTGGGTTTCAGATAGACTCCTATGGAAGTATTTGAACAAAGTGTGTCACATAATTTATCCGACTGACAACGTCATTGATGTTTAAGATGTAACAAATTAGGGAAAATTGACCTTGTAAAGGGTCTTACATCACACCCGGAGTAGGAGAGTTTTGGCCGACTAAAGGCCTAACTAAAAGTACTTACAATACAAGAAATTTGATTATGGTAAGGAATAACCCGCCTGATGTCACATGACGGCCTTTGAATTTCTTATTGTTTACGCTCTCAGTTTAATCCTTGGCATTTCTACTATGTATGCTTTAATCGATGCTAGATTTAATCATATAAAGAAATTTGGAATTTAAACGTCGATGTTAGAAACTCGTACTGATATTTGTGGGCAGTTCCGGGGTGGTCTCTCCTTTGGTGATCGCAAGCACCCTTCCACCACCACTGGCATCTCTTGCACTTGGGCAGTTCCTTTTAAAGTGTCCTGTTTCTCCATACTTGTAACAGGTTGGGCTTACTCCAAATCCGGGGAACTGGTTGATGGGTCGTACCGGTGCCCTACAGAACCGGGTAGTGTGCGCCTTCCTATTGCAGTTCATGCAATGCAATTATCTACATGCCCCAGTGTGATGGAAGCTACACTTGTTACATTTCGGAAGGGTTCCAGCGTATTGTTTCATGGTGAGGGTTGTGGCAGCATGAACAGCAAAAATTTGCGTGGTTGTCGTAGTGTTATGACTGGCACGATGGTCGAAGAGTTGTTGTGCCAACTCCTTGGCGCTATCGAAGGTAGTTGGTCTTGAGGCCAGCACGCTATCTTGAATTTCGGGGGAAAATCCCCAGAGATATCGCTCCAACTTTTTTTCTTCCGGGGTGACCATAGCGGGACAGAGGAGTGCAAGATAACAAAATCGGTTGGTGTAAGTTGTAAGGTCAGAGCCTGCCATTTTGAGATTCCACAATTCTTGCTCCAGATTTTGCACTTCGCCTCTTGAGCAATATTCTTTTAGCATCATCTTCTTTAGGTCTTCCCAACTTAACGAGTTAGACACTGTAAGCGTAAGCGACTTAACCCTGCCGTTCCACCAAGTGAGAGCTCTTCCGATGAAGGTGAATGCCGCGTACTTGACCTTAATTGCTTCGGGGCAAGCACAAATTTCAAAGATTGGTTCAGTTCTCTCGAACCATTGTATTAGTGCGATGACGCCCCCACTTCCATCGAAAGAATCGGGTTTTCCATTTGTGAAGTCCTTGTAAGTGCATTCCTTTGTGCGTCCTGTACTGTCCCCGTGGTTAGAGTTTGTGGCTCCAAATCCCGCACCACCAGTACCATTTGCACCAATTTGTGACATTGCAGTTGCCACGGCTGCTGTTACGGCAGCTTGAAACATTATGGGATCAAACTGCGGAGGTAGTGCTAGAGGTGGTGTTGGTGCCATGCTGTTGGAAGGTCTGGACTTTTTCTTTGGCGGCATAGTCCTGTCATAAGTTGGTAGAGACGAACAGATGATAAGTTTCTAATAGTAGTGACAAGTCAGAAGTTATCAAGCCAGACTTATCTGTATTATGTTCTGACTTAAAAGTATTTTTGTATGTAATTCATAACAAAGCCCCTATGAATGAATTTAGAGGTAGTGACTCAAATGCAAATTGTGTTTTGTTTCGTGCCTGATCCCCTCCTAAAATCACTTGGTATACATTAAGAATTTCTTGGGGTTACCATATGCAAATTGTCTGTAATACAGGGCTATATAATACGTGGAAAGATCCCAATGAATTTTAATGCGATTCAATTTTCTTAATATAATTTAGTGTATAGGGTTCGAGGAAAATAGGTCTACATCTCATTAACGTAAGGAAAATTTTTGGACAATGCTACGGTTCCCTTGAATAGTCTTGTCTCCGGATTCTGAAGGATTCGAATGTCTCCATTAAGCAGCCTAGGTTGGTCTTGCTCTTCGCTCCAGGTTTCCAAGCACTCTACCCAAGGAGGCGTCGGGCCTTGAAAAACCGGACGAGGGTTAGGATTCGGAACAAGGGTCATCGGGGGTAGGTTCTCCACTTTAGGTTCGGAGTCGGAACCGTCAGCAAAGCCTTCATCTTGGTGACCATTCCCAGGGATTGGGTAATCATTCTCTGGCTCCTCTCCGGACCATCCAGCTTTGTCTTGGTTGGGGTAGTACGGGTCGTCGTGGGGATGGAATCCAGCCATGATATCTTTGCGAGAAATGGGAATATAAGGAATAACTAAGTAGACGTACTAATTAGACAATTTTAAGATGATCTTTATCAGGTACTTCAATACCTTGTTTAGTGCATACTAGTCATATGTATTTGGGACAGGATAGACCTTTGAATAAGCGATCCTAACTCTAAATCCCCAATCCAACGAGAACAGGAAGTAAAGCAAAGATCCACAGATTCTAAGTCTATGACGTCCCGGATACATATAATTTTAATGTATCCACTAGGCAATTATTGACCAATTGATAAAAATATATTTAGTTCTCAGATACGTAATTATAATAACACCAAATACCCCTATGGTATTTATTTGTGGTAGTGTTGGTAAGCTTTTAGACTTGTTGCAACACCTATGACCATTCCTGGGCATATGCTAATCACTTCTGGGTGAGACATAGTTGATCAGGCTATGTCATTCTCAGACCTGACTATACATCCCCAAGCCTACTCGTATAGTTCAACAATCACCACTTTTGTCCCATCCCACCATGATACTGACCCTAGTGTGTGTGCACATGCTCCTACCTTTACCGAGTAATTATTTGTTTCTAAAAGTATGGTTGCTTTGAAAACTCTAAATCAGAGGCTTTAGTCCCAATGCATTTATAGTTTGCATATCTTATGTGGTTCAATATACTGACTTCACTATAAACAATGCTCTGATACCAATCTGTCACACGCCCAAACCAAGGATGGCGGAAACGTCCGGGGGTGGAGGACTTCATGTACAGTATCACAACAACATGTATAATAGTGCTCAAAGTAAATAAAACCATCATAAATATAATTGAAAAAGTTACACCAAAGTATATGTTTACATGTTTCAAAATCAATTACATTATGATGACAAAAATAAATTGTTGACGGTTTAGCGTCCCATCCTCAAAGCGCTGAAGTTTTCCTGTTTCACTGATTTCCTGAGAATACAAGTAGTTTTGAAAAAAAAGTGTCAACAATTAAGTTGGTGAGTTCATAAGAGTTTTGTTTGAAGTAGAAACCGTTTTCCTTGTAAAATCGATAGGGTTTGATTTCCAGAAAATCCAATATTTTCTTAGTTAAGTATGAACAAAATATTTCTATATGATGCGTTAATGAACACAAGAATGACCAATAGATTTCCCCTATAATCGTCCAACGTATATAAGTTATGTAAGATTTAAGTTAGATAAAACGTTGAATATCGTGGGTCTGCCCTCGGTCGACAACCCAACGAGGAACAGGAGATGAGGCGGGCCCCACCAATTCTAAGCCAATCAAGACTAAATTCTTATATGACTCAAGCATATACGCTCAGCGATCATCGTTGAAGTTTAACAATTCTAGATGAAATATAGTTTTAATACCGAAATAACTATTCTATGTGAACCCGGTACTTTGGAATGTACCCATTCATATGAAAACCCGATACTTTTCCTCAAAATGTGAAATGTAAGTTTCTATGTTATGAAATAGTGCATCCTAGAATTCCCTATAGATTCCTTCTATGATTTCCTTGAGTATATAAGTTATATAAAATTAAAGTTAGATAAAACGTCGAATGTAATGGGTCTGCCCTAGGCCCACAACCAAACGAGGAACAGGAAATAAGGCGGAAACACCAATTCTAAGCCAATCACGACTAGATTCTATATAACTCTAGCATATACACTTAGAAATTATAGCCGAAAACTAACAATGCGAAAGTGAATGTGGACTTATCCCAAAAACCAGAACCAATCCTAGTGTAGTGTACGAAATAGTATTAGTGACCGTGAACATAAACTATACATATCATAGTTCATCGGATAGTGATAGTGACTAGTGAACATGTACTATGCATATTATAGTTTACTAAAAGTGGTTGAGATGGTGAATATAACCTATACATATCATAGTCCATCAAATAGTGATAGTGGTAGTGAACATGAACTATGCATATTATAGCTTATCAAAAGTGGTGGTGATGGTGAATTCCTTTCTTGTAATTAAGTTCATAGTGTAGATGAAACATAAACTATACCTGTTATAGTTTATCACTTTGTTTGTAATATATATATGCCATAACTATATCGATTATAACTTGCATGCTCGTTTGTGGGGGTATAATGGCTTAACTATACTTATTATAGTTTATCATAATTATTCATAGTGGTAATACTCTTTTGTATGTGTGACACCTTTAATAATGTGTTTGTTATGTAAAATAACCCTAAACTATACCTATTATAGTTTATTAAGTATTTGTGTGGGTAGTGAGCATAAGCCTTACTTGTCATTGTTTACCAATGTTTGTATTTTAATGGATATAGCCTTGTAATATCATTGATATATTTACCATACTTATGGAGGTAAGAATCCATTTATTTTCTGATGAATGTCTATATAATAAGACAAGATGACATATATGGTAATAACACATTTTTCTAGTATTGCCATTTCTAGTCTGTTTTAGAAAATTCATAGAAAACTCATACGGAGTCAAAAACTAGATCCGTAAATTCTGAGAGTTCCTAAAATGAGTCTAGTTTACTCATAATTTTTATCATGATTTTTGGAAGCCTTTAACTTATATTAAAATACTCATATTCACAGACTGGTTCGGATTTGTGTTTGAAAATACAGGCTATTTTGTAAAAATCACCATAAATTGTAGAATAATCGTGTGGAGATGTGCAAGTAGTCATTTTAAAGCCAAGAAGTGGAACTACTTGAACCTAAAACAGTTTTGAAAACTAAAATGTTTAAGTTGTCCAAAACAGTCCGTGAATGGAGTTGAACTTTTCTGATGAAGGCTGTTAGAAAAGTGTAGTTATGTTCTTAGTGTTTTAACTTGTATTCCCCCCCCCCCCCCCCCTAAAAACTTGAGAAAACATGAAAATATGGGGGTATGAACTCACCTTAAGTGATTTCAGTAGGTAAGTGTTGAAGAAGAGAAGTGTTCAACCCAAGAACACTTGAAGAATCACTTGAAGATTCGAAGATCTAACACAATTATAATGGAGTTTATGTAAGATATCCATGATTTGAGTGGAAATAATTGAGATAATCATAAAGAGAATGGATTATGCTTACCAAATGTGGAGGAAAAACTCAAGATCAGCCCTGGAAATCTCGAATTCCTAGAGAGAGAAAGTGAGAGAGAAAAGAGTTTGATCTTCTTGTGAAATGAGAGCAAATGAGAGAAGTGAGGAGAGAGGATGAATATTCAGCTCTCAAAAACGTGGGAGGAGAAGTGTTCAACCTAAGAGGATAAGTGTTGAAGAAGAGAAGTGTTCAACTCAAGAACACTTGAAGAATCACTTGAAGATTCGAAGATCTAACAAGAAGGTGATGATGTTTTCGGTAAGCAATCTATGATCTTGAGTAGGAGGATGTGTAATAATCATAAGAAAGATGATGATACTTACTAAATGAAGGAGAAAAGTCTTAGAGTATGCCTTGAAGTTCTTGAATTTGAGAGAGAAAGATGAGAGAGTTTGGAGTGTGGGAAAAATAAGAGAATGAATGAAGTGTGAGGAGAGAGGGTGGATGTTCCAGCCCTAAGAATGTGGGAATGGTTGAAAATGATGAGAAAGGACCTATGAAGTGACTAGGGATGGGCTGGTGGTGAATAGTGACATGGAGTGGGTATGGGAGTGGTTGTTTATGTCATAGAATAAAGGAAAGTCAACACTCCTCCTTTGTACTTCGCCTACTCCTTTGGATAAGGTTTTATCTTTAAAACATGATTAATTAATAATTAAGAGTCTTTATATGTTAAAATAAAGTTTTGGGTGAAAATACCGTGTTAAAACAATTAAAAACGGGCTTAAAACGCAAATTTAGTCGAAAACCGGGAGAAAAGGCATTCCCAGCGAGGCCTCTCGGTCCTAGGCGGAGGTTTGGTCCCTAGGCCGAGGTTCGGTCCTTGCTGGTGCCGAGTCGGAAGCGGAAGGTGCGAACTAGAGGCGAGAAGCGAAGGGCGAGGGGTTAGTCCGAAGGCTCGGTCCGAAGCAAGTCAGAAGCGAACTAGCCGAGGGTAACTTTACCCGAAATGGACCGAAGGTTCGGGTTCGGGTGAGGCATGCGAGGTTTAGGCCCGAGAGGACCTCTCGGGTTCGGTTCAGCAGCCATCGGCTCAGAAGGGTTCGGTTCCTAAGAGGGCTTTCGGGTCCTAAGAGGACTTTCGGGTCCTAAGAGGGGTTTCGGGTCCTTAAGTCCGTTTTTCGCGTAGACTTCAGTTTTTGGGCTGTTTTCGCCAAATTCGAGGGTCGGGATGCCCCGAGTGATTATAGAAAGTTGAGAGAGATTTTGAGAGAGATTCCACATACTTAGAGAGATTTGGGAGTGATTTGACATACTTGGAGAGATTTCACATGCAAAGAGATATTTGGGAGAGATTTCACATTCTTAGAGAGATTTAGGAGAGATTTGACATTCTTGGAGAGATTTCTCATACAAAGAGAGATTTGGGAGAGATTTCACATGCTTAGAGAGATTTGGGAAAAAATTGACATTCTTGGAGAGGTTTCTCATAGAAAAAGAGATTTGGGAGAGATTTCACATACTTAGAGAGATTTGGGAGAGATTTGACATTCTTGGAGAGATTTCACATACAAAGAGATATTTGGGAGAGATTTCACATTCTTAGAGAGATTTGGGAGAGATTTGACATTCTTGGAGAGATTTCTCATACAAAGAGAGATCTAAGAGAGATTTCACATACTTAGAGTGATTTGGGAGAGATTTCACATACTTAGAAGGATTTGCAAGAGATTATCGATAAGAGATGGAGTGAAAACGATTGAGAGAGGTTTCATTTGTGACCTTTTTGAGTGTATGGCTTCGCAAAGCAGGGTCCGTAAATCCCGTTAAACCTTGTTTAAGGATCTTACACACTCCCGATGAGTATGCAACATTGTTTTATCGGTTTGGCTCGTCACTTACTATAGATTTGGGTTAAGGAGATCTAGATGTACGCACTTTTCGATTTATGATCTCTCATTAGAACAGAGAGTTGTTTAGTAATTACACAACGTAAACCCTAGTACATAGGGGTTAGTTGAGTTGACCGGTTTGACTTGTTGACTTTATTTGACTTTGGATTGACCAAAATTTGACGGTTGTCACACCAAACATGAAAGCCGAGATCGCTACCTTCGTGGGCAAGTGTTTGACTTACGCCAAGATGAAGGTCGAATATCAGAAGCCCTCAACTTTGCTACGGCAGCCCGAGATACCTGAGTGGAAATAGGAGAGAATTACCATGGACTTCATCACCAAATTACCCAAATCTCCGAGTGGGTACGACACCATCTGGGTAATAGTTGATCGGTTGATGAAATTTGCTCACTTCTTGTTAATCAAAGAAACTTTCAAGATGGAAAGACTCACACGAATCTACATCCAAGAGATAGTTCGAATGCACGGTGTGCCTATATCCATTATCTCCGATCGAGATAGCAGGTTCACTTCTAGATTTTGGCAGTCCTTACAGAAGGCTCTTGGAACTAAGCTGGATATGAGTACAACTTATCATCCTCACACAGATGGACAGAGTGAGAGAACCATCTAGACCTTGGAAGACATGTTGAGAGCATGTGTCATCGACTTCGGTAAATTATGGGACACCCATTTCCCCTTGGTTGAATTCTCCTACAACAATAGTTATCATACTAGTATCAAGATTATGCCTTTTGACGCCCTCTATGGCCGCAAGTGCAGATCCCCTCTGTGCTAGGCTGAGGTGGGCGACACGCAGCTAGCCAAGGGACAAGTCCTTGATAGCACTCTCATTGGTCCAGAAATCATCCGCGAAGCCACTGAAAAGATCATACAAATCCGGGAACGACTAAAAGCTTCATGAGATCGACAAAAGAGCTAAGCCGATAAACGACGAAAACCCTTGGAATTCCAGGTCGGAGATTGTGTTCTGCTAAAGGTCTCACCCTGGAAAGGCATGATACGCTTTGGAAAACGTGGAAAGCTAAAGCCGAGGTACATAGAACCATTCGAAATCCTTGCTACGATTGGTCCCGTAGCCTACAAACTTCGCTTACCTCATGAACTTAGCAACATCCACCTTGTCTTCCACGTTTCGAATCTCAAGAAATGCCTATCTGACGAAAGCCTTGTGGTCTCTCTTGAGGAAATTGAAATCAGCGAAAAATTGAACTTCGTGGAAGATACAATTGAAATCATAGACCCAGAGGTCAAACGAACAAAGAAAAGCCGCATCCCGATACTGAAGATTCGCTGGAATGCCATGCGAGGACCTGAATTCACTTGGGAGCGTGAGGATTCAATGAAACAGAAGTACCCCCATCTTTTTCCAAATCCATGATTTGTATCTTTATTCTGGAATTTCGGGAGGAAATTCCCACTAACGGGGGGATGATGTGACAACCTGAAACTTTCATTCTGTACGATAGATCAATTTTTATCAATGTTAAATTCGATTTCGTCACCTTTTAACTCCGATTAAGGGTTCGTTTAGGTGTTCTAAGCTAAAGTACAACCGGAAATGAGATCGGGAATGAGTCAACACATTGTTCAGAGTCAAAATCGGGCCATACACCCTCCTGAGAGGTGTGTACGACTGCACACATGGGTGTGCGGCCGCACACTCATGCCCCAGCTGTACACTCCCCTCTATATATAGGGGGTGACCCCTTCATTCATTCCTTTCTTTTGGCTGCACCCTACTTTCTCTCTCTAAAAATCTCATCCAAGAACACTCTAAGGGCCTAAAAAACGTGAGAAATTCCATCATTTAGCTTCTTATTTAGGTAAAACACCTAAATCTAAGCCTAAATTTATCATATTCTTCATCACTTGAAGGTGTACGGCCGCATACCTTCATAAGGTGACCGTACACACATCAAAAACCCTCCAAAGTGAGAGTTTTGACCCTCTATCTCCTAGTTGGACTTGGTTTGAGCCTTGAAACACTTGAAAATCGACTTTTGGAGCATAAACAAAGAGTGTACGATTGCACACTCCTATGAGCAGCTGGACAAACACCCTGGCCACATACACCCTCTGTACGGCCGCACACTCCTGTGTGTAGCCGCACACATGCCCTGATCGCACACTCTGGGCGCACACGTCTTCTGTACGGCCGCACACCCACCTTTATGGCCATACACCCACTTTAATGCTCATATTTGGCCTTAAACTTGCAAAGTCACTAAGTGTGGGACGTAGAACACTTAGTACAAGCATTTCCAAGACCTTAAGGTGGTTTCCAGTCGTGATTAGTCTTGAAATACCCTAATCTAATACATATATGTGTTACCATATGATTAGTAAGGTCCACTTGCGTACGAAACAATAGTTGACACTTAGCACTCATATCAATCATAGACTCGAATCCTACGTTATACTATGAGTTCATACCCATATTCTTTTTCCAAGTTTTTCATATTTTCATGGAGGGGGATACAATCCACATATAAAGGTTTCCATAACTTAAAAAATGATGCAATTATAACGATTATCTATCAAACAATTAGATACTTTATCCCTTTTGTAATATGTGGAGCATAAGGGACGTTTTCTAATCATAATTGCATAGTTTTCAAAACAGTACCTAAACGCAACAAACCATTCAAAATATAATGGGTATAGTTTGGGATTGCATTACTAGTCTTGCAGATTCAAACTTCATGCAAAGTCAAACATATAAACTATGTCAGATTTAGTTTATCCATTACTATGAATACAAAACTAGAGTATATTGCTAAATAATTATTTTGTGTATAATTATTTATACTCTACCCCGTTACGAACGATTTCGAACTCGAGAACAACCGAACAACACGTGAACTAGTTATTACAGGATTATGTGACTTATGTTCGTTATGCCCCTCGGGGTACTAATAAATCCTCACCGGTAGTATAACCAGAGTCTCCTGGAGGGAGAGTGTGAAATTTGTGAATAGATCTATTCGGGACTGACAATCCCACACCTGAACTGTTTGCTACAGTTAGGCGGGCACGCCTGGGGTGACAAATTTTGCAATCGTACGACGCCTGAGGAAATGTCAAGGAGGTCACCGGTTATATTCGTATGCTTATATGACTCACAATAGGTATAAACTAACCTTTGTTTACGGGATTTATTTCTTCTATAGTTTTATTTTAAGTAATAAAACTACCTATCTACTTTCTGCAAGGTAATTCCAGGGACACAACCTTTGGTTTTATTTTATGTAATAAAACTACCTATCTACTTACTCGAGGGTATTTCAGGGACACAACTTTTGTTTTTTTTTAAGTAGTAAAACTACTATACTTACTGGTGATAGCCAGGGTTTTCGATACAAACGACATTTACTTATAATGGAAAGAAACTATTTATACAAATTCAGTGACTAGTTTTCAATACACAAAAACATGCTTATGAACTCACCAGCTTTATGCTGATACATTTTCAAAACCACTTGTATTCTCAGGGCCACGATAGACAGGTACCTTGCTAGCTTTTGAAGAAGATGGAGCATTTTTGTAGTCTCGTCTTTATCTTTTGCTATATAATGTTATGTACAAACTATGTTCTCAAAATAGATGTAAATATTCATATTGGAATGTAATGGTTGTGTTTACTTTGATTGCTATGATACGATTGTTGTGATACTACGCATGACGTCATCCGCCCCCGGAAATTTCCGCCGTTGTTTTTCTAACAGTTCGGGGGTGTGACACATTTCCTTCCAACTTCCACTCAGGTATTTCTGGCTGTTGAACTAGACCTGAGGGATTTTGATATTCAACCTTGGCGCAAGTCAGACACTTGCCCACGAAGGAAGCGATATTTGCTTTCATGTTTGGCCACCAATAGAGGTTTTTGAGATCCAGATACATCTTATCCGAACCTGCGTGAACGGAGTATCTAGTCTTGCAAGCTTCGTCCATGAAAACCTCTCTTTAACCACCGAACTTTGTGTTCAAATCTGGTTCATGAAATATTAAACTCCATCTCCGTTGACCCCTAAGTTCTTTTCCATTCCCCTCAAGGCTTCATCCAACATGTTCTTTGGTTTTAAGGCTTCCAGCTGTGCCTTTCTGATTTGTGTGGAAAGATAGGAATGGATGGTCATTATAAGTGCCTTCACTCTACGACCCGAGTACTCATTCCGGCTGAGGGCATCTGCTACCACGTTGGCCTTGCCTTGATGATAGCGTATTTCACACTCATAATCATTGAGTAACTCTACCCATTGCTATTCCCTGATGTTCAACTCTTTCTGATCGAAATGTGTTGTAGGCTCTTATGGTTAGTGAGTATGGTACACCTGGTTCCGTAGAGATAATGTCTCTAAATCTTTAATTTGAAGACCACTTTTCCCAAATTCAGGTCATGAGTTGTATAGTTGACTTCGTGTTCTTTTAGCTGTCTCGAGGCATAGGTGATAACCTTTCCTCGCTGCATGAGCACACAGCCTAGGCCCTAATTGGATGCATCGCAGTAGACAACGAAGTCCTCCATCCTTCTGGCAGAAACAAGATAGGTGCGCTGCATAATGCCTGATTTAATGGTTGGAATGTAGTTTTGACTTTCTCCGCAACTAAAGGTTACACCTTTCTAAGTCAGGGCGGTTAGAGTCTTAGTAATCCTGGAGAAATTCTGGATAAACTTGTGATAATAGCCAGCAAGACCCATGAACTGACAGATTTTTGTGGGCGTCTTCGTGATGACCAACTCTCAATCTCCTTTATTTTGGAAGGGTCCATGTGTATGCCTTCTTCACTAACCACGTGACCGAGGAAAGTTACTTTTCTGATCCAGAATTTGCACTTAGAGAATTTCGCATATAATTTCTCCACCCTTAGGGTTTCTAGCACTAGCCTCAAGTGTTGTCTATGATCTTCCTCACTCCGAGAATAGACAAGTATATCATCTATGAATACTAGCACAAACTTTTCTAAGAAGGGGCGGCACACTCGATTCATCAGATCCATGAATACCACAGGTGCATTGGTTAGACCAAAAGGCATTACTACAAACTCATAGTAACCATAACGAGTTCGAAATACTATCTTAGGACCATCACCCTCATGGACTCGTAACTTATGGTACCTTGATCTCAGCTCTATCTTTGAGAAGTAGCTGGCTCCTTGATGTTGATCGAAGAGTTTTTCGATTCGGGGAAGAGGGTAATGGTTTTTGATAGTAAGCTTGCTCAGTTCGCGATAATCTATGCAAATTCGAAAGGACCTATCCTTCTTTTTTACAAATAAGATCGGGGCTCCCCAGGGTGAGGAACTTGGTATGATGAATCCCTTGTTGAGTAGTTCGTTGAGCTGGCTGGATAACTCTTGCATTTCTGCCGGCGCTAGATGGTAAGGGGATTTAGCTACGGGGGTAGCTCTGGGGATTAATTTGATTCGGAACGTGACTTGGCGCTCAGGAGGGATTCCGGGAAGATCTTCGGGCAGGACTTCAGGAAAGTTGCAGACTTCGGGGATGCAATCGAGGTCTTCAATTTACTGATTCTCGTTAACGACATGGGCTAGGAATGCAGGGCACTCCTTTCGTATACATTTTTGGGCTTTGATGCATGAAATGATATGAAGGCTTGAGATGAGTTTATCACAATAGATAATGAGAGCTTCGCTAGATGTAGATTGATACAAATGGATTTTTCATAACAAAGGATATCAACACGATTGGAGCTCAACTAATCCATGTCGATGATGACATCGAAGCTTTTTATGGAAACTGGCATAAGGTCGATTGGAAAAGAATGGTCGTTTAGGGTAAGGGTACAACCTATGAATACATCGTTAGTGCTCTCTTTATTTTCTATTAGCCATCTCGATGGTAAATGTTTCAGTTAAAGGTTGGGATTAATGCTTGAGTAGATGCTTAAATGCACGACTAGCAAAACTTCTCTCCGCACCAGAATCGAAAAGAATACATGCATAAGAGTTGTCGAGGAGGAACGTACCCGTAACTACGGTGGGATCAGCGACAGCTTCCTCCTGGCCCATACCTAGAACTCTCCCTGTATTGACGGCTGCTACTTTTGGGCAATTTCTCTTGAAGTGGCCAGTCTCCCCATATCTATAACAAGCTTGACCAACTCCAGCTCTAGGAGCCTGATTGGTTGGTTTGACTGGTGTCTTGCAAAAACGAGCTGTGTGACTCTGTTTGCCACAGTTGTTGCACAACATCTCACGGCACTGCCCGTGATGATGAATGTTACACTTGTCGCACCTTGGAAGGGTACCAACATATCTACTAGCAGGTGCTTGAGCTGTAGGGGCAATGACATGAGTGGCAACGGCATGAAATGCCACTATTTGTTGTTTCTTGGAAGGATCCTGTGAAGACTTGCCCTTGCATTTGTTCCATAACTTTTTCTTCTCACCACTCGCCTTTAGCTGTTTGGGAATGGCTGATACGAGTTCATGATCAATATCGTGATCTATCAGAGTCTGCACCAGGTACTTGGTGTTGTCGAATGTAAGAGGTTTAGCAGCCAAAACGTTTCCTTCAGTTGGGGGTGTCAATCCCTAAATGTACCACTCAATTTTCTTGCTTTCCGGGGTGACCATCCTAGGACACAAAAGAGCCAGGTCGATGAACCTAGCAGTGTACATAGCAATGTCAGAACCCTTCATCTTCAGGTTCCAGAGCTCGTGCTCCAGCTTTTTCATCTCGCCCCTTGGGCAATACTCCGCAAGTATTAGTTCTTTCAAATTCTCCCAACCCATGGAATTGGCTACTAGCAGAGTTAGGGATTTGACTCGGCTATTCCACCAAGTCAGGGCTCTATTGGTAAAGGTGCAGGCAGCAAACTTCACCTTGCTTGCGTTGGGGTACACACAGATCTCGAAGATTGATTCGATCTTTTCGAATCAACGACTTAGAGAAATGACACCTCCATTGCCGTTAAAGGATTTGGGTTTTGCTTTCATAAAGTCTTTCTAGGAACACTCCTTCTGGTGTCCCTGACTACCATCAAGATTAAGGGGATGGGTACCACTTCCCGATACGCTAGAGTCGCCAGAATTAATCTGCGAGATTGGGACAGCCACACTGGCTGTGACTGCTTCTTGAAACATAGCAGGATCGAACTGCGGATGTGGTGGCGGTAGATTCATCGGAGGGTTGTTGTTCTTTCTGTTGGGTCTCCTCCTAGGAGACATCTTTCTCTAAAAGATACAAGGGAAAATGACAATAAGCCTCCTATACTGATCATGAATCGGATTTTTTCAAGCAAGATATATCTTAATCCTAAAGTGATAACAAAGATCTACAATAAAGGTTTACCAACATAAACAAGGAATTGCAGATCTTTCATTTGTTGGTATTAGTACTACTTGTAACGACTCTATGCATTGTTGTAAAATTATAAAAGACTCCTACAGTATTCTAACTATGTGCTTCATTAGGATTGGATTTGGTGAGTTTTAGACTTGTCGCGACACCAAAGTCACTCCCAAACACATGTTGGTCATATCTCGAACAAATATAGTTGATCGGGTTATATTGGCCCCACATATGGTTACATAACTATTCAGGTTTAACCGTGGTACCCAACTCGTCCTAAATAGTTTAATGTAGTTCTTACTATGTTACAGCTTCTAGTATGTATGTATACTTGTATTCTTCTTCTAAAATACTTAAATTTTAAAAGTATACTTTTAGTTTCAGTGCGCTTCGGCCCCTTTAGTGTTTATAGTTGTATACCATGTAAGGTTCGGTATACTTAGTTCACTATAAACAATGGCTCTAATAGATATCTGTCACACCCCTAAACTGAAAGCGCGGAAACGTTTGGGGGTGGAGGACGTCATGTTTAGTATCACAACAATTCCATCATAGTAATCAAAGTAAAGACAACCATTACATTGAATATATACAAGGTATTTACATCTGTTTGATACATAGATTGTATATGCGAAAAGCATAGAAAAATATAAAAGACGTGACTCTATACGCTCCGTCTTCTTAAAAGACTGCGAGAGTACCTGTCTACTGATTTCCTGAGAATAAAAGCGGTTTTGAAAAAAAGAGTATTAGTATTAAGTTGGTGAGTTCATAAGCTTGTTTTTTTAATGAAAACCAATTAATGAATCAGTGAAAATGTTTTTATGTTTCCAAGACAATTCAATATTTTCTTTAGTAAAAAGGTAGTCTTAAACCCTAAGACCAATTGTATGCTCATTATTGTATTCTGTTTTTGTGTATGAAAGTACTTGTATGAAACCCCTGGCTACCACCGGTAATGTAAGTAATTTATTGTATATAAATCCTAGTTAACATCGTTCTGTAATACATGTTCTGTATGACAACCCTGGATAACACCAGTATGTATAACATGTTCTGTATAAAAACTATGGATAACACCAGTATGTATAGTAGTTTTATTAATCAAAATAAAACCATGAATTGAAATCCCTAGATTTCCTCCAGTTATAGTATGTAGTAGTTCTACTAATGAAAATAAAACTATTGAAAAATCAAATCTCGTAAACAAAAGGTTAGTTTATACTGTTGTGAGTTCGTATAACCATGATTTATATGACCTAGTGACTTCTACGACGTTCTTCAGGCATCAGATGTTATGACATTTGTCACCCCAGGCATACCTGCCTAACTGTAGCGAGCAGTTCAGGTGTGGGATAGTCAATCCTGAATAGATCTATTGACAAATCTCACATTCTCCCTCCAGGAGACTCAGGTTATACTATGATAGGATTTAGTCTGCACCCCGAATGGTACAATTGAAGTGATGTCTCACAACCATGTATTAACTAGTTTACGTGTAATGTAATGTTCACTTGTACTTGAATCTATACGTATGTCTTGTAGAGTAAATAATTATACTTGAATAATTATTTAGTATGGTACTCTTGTATTCAGAAAGTAGTAATATATACCATAAACTATATTTTTCATAGTTATATGATTGTTAATGTATAACCCTAAATTGGTAAAACTGTGTATTGATTTTCCAAAGTATACCTATTATTGTTTTCATGTATGTTAAGTAATTGGCTTGTGTATTTTTCTGAAATGATGTAATTATAATTGTGAGTTGAAAACTTCACTTATGCTAAGCTTGTTACCAAAGCGATAAGATGTCTAAACACTTTATAAGATGTGGTGGTCTTTTGGTTGTATCAATTGCATAAGTTTTAAATCTTGTTGTAATTCTGTGTATAGAGCTCACAAAAACTATTTGTATTTGGCTTGTATTCCCCCTAAAGACATTAAAATAGTAAAAGCGTAGGGGTATGAATTCATAGTTGGATGCGTGTATGTGCCAGACAACGAGACTGGAAACAAAGACCCTCGAGTAGATGTATGCGGCACTTAACGGGATCCTAATAATAATTAAATACATAAGTGCATTTAAGTTAGCGAACTCATAAGTTAAAGTGTTAGAAAAACACTTGCTTTTGGTTAAGGAATGTTACTGAGACTGATGAAGTGAATGGAGGGTTTTTGGTTTCCAGAGTGTTCACTGCTGGAAAGTGTTCACGGCCGTACACGGTTCATGGCCGTGAACGGTTCTTAGTGTTCCTGGTGAGGCTTTGAAAGGCTCACGTTCCTTGGATGGTTTGTGGCCGTGAACATATTTCGGTCCTTGAAGATTTGAAGGGTTTACGGACGTGAACTCAAGAACAACAATGCTTGATTTGATAAAAAGACGAGTGTTTGATGCTCCAAAACGTGTTCCCAAGGTGGATTGAGTGATAGATGAGGAGAAAACTTGGGTTTTCGGGTGATGGTTTTAGAGAGAGAAGGTGTGTTTTCGGCCAGAAAATTATAAATGAAGGTAGGAGCTCATATATATATATATATATATATATATATATATATATATATATATATATATATATATATATATATATATATATATATATATATATATATATATATATAGGCTGGGTTCATGGTCGGTGGGGGTCCACCTAGCCATGAGCGGTTTACGACCGTGATCGGGTTCACGGCTGTGAACACCAATCAGACTGGATTTTGCTGATTTTTGAAGTAAACTCGGGTTTTCACGGTAATTTGGTTCCAACTCTTATATAAAATTTGTTTATATAAATAAAACAATTTTCTAAACCATAAGAATTTAACAGAACAAATAAAATTCAAATTTTTATTTAATAGAATTTGATTAATGTTGACGGAAAAAGGTTCGGGTTGTCACACAAAGGTCCAAACTTTTCATTTTGTTGCGAGTTTGGTCCAATTTGCTTTGAACTTTTTTATAATGATGATTTTACCCTTATTTTTTTCTTTTTTAGTTTGGTGTTAGTGTTTCTAGAGGTATGTGGGTGGCGTAGCATGACATTGTATATTTTTTAGATATAATTTTAAATAAAAAAACACAATAAAGTTATAAAAGAAATAGAAAAAGATATTAATAAGGGAAATTTTGTCATTCGAAAAAAGTTAAAAGCAAATTGGACAAAACTCGCAACAAATTGAAAAGTTTGGAACTATGGTGTTAGTCCAAACCTTTTTGGACCAAAGTGACAATTTTGAGCTAACCACATTGACCATTTGTGCACTTTTGTCATTATAATCACAAGCTGAAAATTGGTCCCCTTGTCTCACAAAAAAATCATGTTCTCTCTCTCTCTCTCTCTGTCTCTCTCTCTCTCTCTCTCTCTCTCTCTCTCTCTCTCTATATATATATATATATATATATATATATATATATATATATATATATATTTACTATCTTATAAAAGAAATCTCACTATTTCTATAAATAGATTGACTATAATAATATTATTTTTTTAAGACGTTCAAACCATTAAGCTAATAGTACAACTAACCAACAATAAAATAATATTTAATTGTTAACCTAATCAAACTAATCGTTTGAAATCAAGTTGATCTAATGTATGGTTAATCTTTTTCTCCTTTTGACTCGGCATATATCTTTAATCTCACGTTCAATTTTCAAAATTTGAAGTCGTACATTCTTAAATCTCGACATGTTTCCAACCCTTCGTTCCTTCTTATCGCAGATGCGTCCCTTTGTTCTCCTGACTCTAAAAATCACCGCACCTCTTCCATCATCGCTAGGTCTTCCTTTCGGTAAACATCTCTCCATTTTGGCTGTGGATATTGTTTTTTCTCAGTCTAGAACCACCACCACCACTTTTCTCTTAATTTGTGAAGAAAACTATGATTTTGGGTTTGCTTCCATGAGTTGTACTCTTAAAATTCTCCAGCATTCCACCGAGTTCCTCCATCTCCCTTTGCTTGCAAAACCCTACCCATATATCTCCATCAATTTTGTATCTCTGCTGGTCTTTGGTATGTTTAATCCATATGTTATATACTTATTTTGAGTACCAATGTTCCTTGCCTGAGATGATCCTTAACTTTCAGGGATTATCTAAGATCTATGACTTTAACCAGTGAAATATTAAAATTTAGTGTTGCTCGGTCCTATTCGGTACACACAAGCGATAATAACTTTAATGGAAAGCCTCACATTATTCTTTTATTGTACATGAATTGCAGATCTGTCCTCTCAACTACACATCGAATTCCATATCCTGTTACATTTAAAACAATTTTGTTATTGGGTGTGATTAAAAGTTTTTTTTTATTTTTTTATTTCTTGATGGCTGGACTTGATTTCTAGGATTTGTGATGGTTTTATGTGCATACACAATATTCTCAACCACACATCGAATTCCAACCCCTCCCTTTCACAATTTGTTTCTTCACTTTCACACACTCTATTGTGTTTCTCTGATTTGTTTCATTTGCAGGTTCAAACAAGTAAAACAAAGTTAGATGGTGCTGTTTATCCTTTTTTTTAAAAACAACAATTAACTTCTATATTTCATTTCTTTAATCATAAGTTTAATATATGATGTCTTTTTTTTTTAAAGTTAACATATAGAACTTTAGGATGTTCTTAATATTATGTATCAAGACTTAACTGACAGTAGTCAAATGATTACACCCTAAAAGAATCTACTTTAGAATTCGTTTGACTAAGAATTGAGAAATTTTACAAAAAAATATGCAATGTTGATTTGATTTTAGAAGATAAAGTAACAAACTGAAGGATGTCATATCTGAAGGGATGGTGACCCATAAGGTAGCCTTTTTGCAAATCACAACTCAGAAGCCACTTGAGTGTAATTGCTTGTAAATTTATATGTTCTAATCTTATATGCACATTTTTATTGAAACGCTAAACATGTTAATTTGATTTTGTTTTCTAATAGTTTGATAATATTATCATTGTTAATATGATTAGGGCTCATGAATAAACATTGTTTCATCTTCATTATTCCTATACATTTCATCGTGGGCTGCAATGTAGATAAAATGCTTCTATTGAAAAAAGTTGCACTAATTTGTTTGTATTTTTAGTAATTCATTTTTATTTATCTACTGAACCTTTATTGTTTAATCCATACATCAGTTTATGATTTTTTTTCAACATTTTTTGATTTTTATTTTAATTTAGTTGTAACAGGTTTTGAAGCTTGCTTTGAGGCATAATAGGTTTTGATTTAGTGATTTTGAGCATGTTTTGAACATCTTATCTTTCTTTGTGACACTATCATCTCTATGTGTGTGTGTGTTAAACACAATGATATTTAGGTTTTATTATTCGGGATTGGATGGGAAACTACAAAGAGTACAAGTGTGACTATCATAGCATATCTTTCATGTCTTCCTTTCTTCCTCTTATCTTATTAACCCTTATAAAGTATTATATGAATGGTTGTTCGAAACCATGGTATAAGATTAATTTTTCAAATTATGAACAAGGGCAGAAGCTGGTCAAAGTGAATGAATGTCTATTATGCGTTTTTAATATTATATGTGTGGTAGAAGCTACTTCTCGAGTTAGTCTGAGGGGTTATGAACTAAAAAATGTTTGGTTGCATTTTTTATACTTTATTGATCTTAATAAAAATGATTTTTTTATTTAGAAAGAAATAGAAAAGAAATAGGAGTGTATAAAAAACAAGGTTAAACGAAATTAGTATTTAATAAAACATGATTGAAAAAGACAGTTAATCCTAAACTGAACATTTCAACCCACAAGGGAAAGAAATCCTCGGTCATCTCCATGTAACATGTGTTTCACCTTTTTTTGTTTGGAATTAGTGGTTTATTAATGTTTTGGCTTAAATTTTTTGGGCCAAGTCAAATAGTCAAAATAACCATTTTTTAAAATAACGAATGCACCATTGCATCATTTTTTCGTTATATTTTTCTAAGGGAAGTTAAGTAAGCTAACCACACTTTAATATAGATTCTAAGGAAAAAAAATTGTTTTTAGCAAAATTACCACTTAATTCAAAATGGGTCAAGAAAAATACGACTTCTTTTGACAACAAAAATAAAATTACATTTCAGACCGATATTCCGTAATTATGGAGCAAAAATCCAGATTTTAGACAAACATTCCAGATTTTGGAAAAACATAATTCTAGAATTTCAAAAACAAATATGAAATCTGATTAACATTTTAGATATTTTGAGAAAAAAAATTCATTTTTTTACCTAAATCTAACAAATGTTTAAACAAATATAGTATATGTAAATTATATACAATATCACTACAAAAAATAATATAATTTATTGTAAAACGGTGATATGTTTTCAAAAGAAACTATTTGTTGTCGTTCCTTGTACAACAATATGTGTCTACTTATTAATGGTGAAAAAAAATATCCACCGAACTATATTTTAATCCCAAAACAATGTATTTATCTCTCCTATCCCCCTAAACCCTCAACCAAAAGGCTAATCTCATTGCCAAATTAAAAACCAAAGATTTTAGGTTGATGGGTATTGGTTGGAAAACGGCATTGAGGAGGCTAAGTTGGCCAACCTCGACTCCATGGAGGCTATTGGATTGCTGCCCCCTCTAATGTCAGGTCGAATTACGTTGGAGTGATGATGCAAACAAGGCAAGACATTTCTCAAGGTTGTCTTTTATTGAAAGGTGTTGTTATTTATTATCTTTTTTATTATTTTCCAATAATGCCTTTTGTTAGATACATATTATTTGATTCATTACTTTATTTTGTTATTACTCATTAGTTTTTTTTATATCTGTATTTCTCCGTTTATTACTTTATGGAAGTCAATATCGTGCATGGAATAGTATATTAAAATATAGGCTTAGATATAAAAATAAATGTATAAACTATTACATTATGAATAAAATTGTTGTGATGGATGCTACAGAAAAGAAAGGTATAAGCAAGTCAGTTCGTATGGATGTGTCCTGATTTCTAAAAGGAAGGACTATAAATATACACTCCACACCAAAATATTTATTTTCTTTTGTATTGCGAGGGTTACATTTATTTGTTGCCCTAAAACCGATCGATAACAATATGCATATGCTTTGTGTTACATGAAATCTAACATATTTCCGAATAGAACTTATTACCGAATGAGAAACTATTTTTCACCGCCGCTTTGCGCGGGTCTACGGCTAGTGTGTGTATATATATATATATATATATATATATATATATATATATATATATATATATATATATATATATATATATAGAGAGAGAGAGAGAGAGAGAGAGAGAGAGACTTAGGTTCTTGTATTTTTGGAGATAATTAATTCTCTTGATTTAAAAATTATGATTCTTTTAATTAATTCAAGTTTAATTCTAACGTAATTTTTAATTATACCTAGTTATATTCTGTCTGAAAGACATTATGTTCGAGTGATATTCTATAAGAATGACATGATACATATTTCTGACAGAATATCTAACGACCCAAAAATCAAGGGTAAAAATTTTATTTTTATTATAGTTAAAACACAGATATCTTCTAAATCCAAGCATTCCAAAAATATTGTTAATTAAAAACGGTAATCAGAGTTACTTCCCGAAATCACATAATGCAGAAAATACAGGTGTGTGCATTGCGACCAAGCCGGACCCTCCCTTTCCAAACTGATGATACCTGAAACCATAAACAAAACTATTAGAACGAAGCTTAGTGGGTTCCCCAGAGCGTACCCCACACAATGCACATAACCACATAATCCATATTAGCTATATCAACTATATAAACCATATCAATCACATCAGCTATGCATAAAACATATTTAGATGCCCTGGAATCCCTCCAGGGTCTTTTACTCCGGGTGCCATGGGAACCCCCTCATGGTCTTAGCCCATTGCCAAAGGAACCCACAAATGGTCTTCACTAATTACCAACCAAACAATACATAGAGTGTGTTTGACAAAAGTAGCTGTTAGCTGGAAGCGGGTAGCGGTTAGCTATTAGCAGGTAGCTGGTAGCGTGTAGCAGGTAACTGGTAGCGGGAAGCTGTAACTTTTATTTGTTATATGCATGTTTGGCAAAAATAGTTGGAAGCTTTTAAAATATATAAAGTTACATAGAATGACAATTGATTAAAAATAAATAAATATATAAATATATTTTTAAGGGTAATTATGGAAATTGATTTCAAAAGCTCAGGAGCGTTTTGTTAAACGCTACATGAAGTAGCTTTTAGAATCAGAGCATTTTGTTAAAACTAAAAGCTAAACGCTTGCACTTCCAAATGAAAATTTGTTTACAGTAGAGCGTTTTATCAAAAGCTAAAAGCTAGAAGCTCCCAAACACTTCCAAAAGCTCCGTGCCAAACACGCCCATAGAAACATATGAGCTAAACATGCAAACATATAAGGATGCCTTGGAAACCCTCCAAGGTCTTACACTGGGTGCCTCAGGAACCCCCCCGAGGTCTTAGCCCAAGGATGCCCTGGAAACCCTCCAAGGTGTTGGGCTGTAAATAGTTTTATTTATGTTGCGTCTTTTGGGCTCGTAGATTAGCCTTGTATTCTCCGGTTTGGGCCTGTCCAACCGAGAGCCTTTTATGTATAGTATTTATGTTAATGCTTGCATGCATATTAGGTTAAGATTCTAGAGATTATCGATATAGCGATTGATCAAGAGAACAATATTTTCCAGTAATCGTTCTTGTAATCTTCCAATCCTTTACAGTAGATGTTCTTAATCGAGCTCTTCTAAGGATTTTATTTAATCATTCGACACGTTTGATTCAAGCTGTTTGTTCTTATTATTGCGTTCTGCCTTGTTATTAATATTGTGTTCTTGCTGTTTCGTATTCATATACTTGTTCAAGATCTAATCGATCTTCACAGATTAAAAGTTAGCGTTTTAATCATATCAATTGGTATCAGAGCAGGAGGCTGTGTAATCGATACACATCTTTTCTGTGAAAAAGATTTCCATTAGGGTTTTCCGCAATCATCGATATTTATTGAGCCGTCATCTTAATTGACGTATCTTAGTATTTATTGTTTTGCCCTAATCTGCTTTATTACAAGTCTGATCTTTGAACAGGTTATTACGATCATTATGGACGCAACGCAATCAAACCCTATTAATATTTCCAACAGCATCGGTTCAACGACAAAGATTCCAATCTTGTACACCCATGACTATGAAGTATGGGCACATCATTTTGAAGACTATGTGATTGGATCGGAAGACAATGGTTTTCTCATTTGGGAAGCTATCATCAACGGACCGTTTTCTCATTCCGCGACATCCAGAGTTATTAAGACGCAAAAAGAGTACAACGATTTGCTTAAGGACGTGACGAATATTGCGCAAGATGAAAAAGACAAATTCCAGTGCAATATTAAGGCACTAAGGTTGATCAGATTCGCCCTTCAGTCCGACACATTCAGACTGGTCAGCTCATGCACTACGGCGAAGGAAGTATGGGATAGGCTTCGCGAACTGTATTCCACAGACGAAGATCTTGAACATTCCATCCAAACCTTGCTTCTATCTGAATTTGGTGAATTCAGGCAAGGGGC
Source organism: Lactuca sativa (assembly GCF_002870075.4). Classification (NCBI taxonomy): domain Eukaryota; kingdom Viridiplantae; phylum Streptophyta; class Magnoliopsida; order Asterales; family Asteraceae; genus Lactuca; species Lactuca sativa. The sequence continues at coordinate 50,129,998 of NC_056624.2, forward strand.
CGAAGAAACTGTGACCCAGACGTTTGATCGCTTCAATCATCTTCTCAGTAAGATGATCAAACACGACATTGAAAGGAAGCTCATCGAACAAAAGGTTACTTTCTTGAATGGACTGCGATCTGAATGGAGAGCAGTTGTTTCCACAGTCAAAGCCCATGAACAGTTTAAATCATATTCTTTGGCGAAACTGGTGGGTATTCTAAAGTCCCAAGAGAAGATTGTGGTTCAAGAGAAGAATGTTGTCTCCAGTCTTGGTTCGTTGGCCCTCCTATCTAAAAGTAAAGCTGTGGTGGAGGATGAAGAGCTCAACTTGGAAGAATATGACCTCACAACTGAGGATTATGCCATGATGGTATCCAATCCTAAGAGGTTCATAAAGAAGAGATTCCCCAGCAACAAAAACAGAAACTGGCAGGGGAGTTACAGCTCAGAAAAAGCAAACAATGAACCGAAAGCTGAGGAGCCCAAAAAGGAACCGAAAGCAGATGGCGATTCCGGAGTAAGCTGTTTCTATTGTGGTGGCAAGAACCACTACGCTAAGGACTGTGTTCTTAAGAAGATGGCTGAAAAGGACAATGGAAATGATGAGGAAGCTGTGCTGCAGAGGAGATTGGATGAGTTGAGAAAGAAGAAGTCTACCGCTAACCCTTCTAGTAATGCTCTCATTGTGCAGGGTTCGGTCAATGACGATGAGTTCGGTAGCACTGAAGTTTGGTCTACTGACTCAGAAGACGAAGAAGTGAGGAAGCCTACTCATGGAAAGGCATATGTGGCTAAGGAGGAAAGCAGTGGTGGAAAATGCTTCATGGTGACTGAAGTGTCTCAAATGAGGGGATACAACACTGATGGAGGAAGCAATGGACCGAAGGTGCAGGAAGATATGTGCTTTACGGCCAAACCACTCAGCCAACAGTTCAATGAGCTCGATGAACTGATAAAGAAGGTACAATCTGTTTTTATTTCATCTAAAGTACCATCATCCTCATATGAGAAAGAACTAAAAAATGTTAATACAAGAATTTCTCATTTAGATAGTAGCTTAACTCAAACTCGAGTCACCAATTCTAACCTGACTGATCAATTAAGCAGGGTGGCGTCGAAGAGTGAGGAGTGGCGAATGTGGATTGAGTTAAAAGAGTCGGAATTAATTAAAGTTAAAGACGAAAACATTTATTTGCAGAGAGACAATTTGAAATTGTTAAAACAACGAAATGTTTTTTGTTTAATAGCTAAACGTTTATATTCCAATATTACTCAACTTCACTTGGATTGTGAGATAGGCCAAAAGATCCATCGCATGATTTTGCCCTTCCTAGAATTTAAGGAGGATGAAATCGATGCCGAAGCTTACAATTGTGAGAGTGTGATATCGTCTGATGATGTCAACCCAACTTATAAAATTGGACTGGACAAAATTGAGTCCTTCATTAAGTCCAAAGACCACAAGGACATGCTCAAAAATCTTTTGGATGAAAACGACAGACTTAAACTGAGAACCGAAACCATACAAAAGTTTGACTCTCTTAACGCCAAAGTAAGCTCAGAAAATAAAATCGATGTTGAAAATGCATCTGAGCTTAATGAGGACGAAAACATGAGTGAAATTTCTGTAGAGGATACGGTTGACTGCTCAGAATTTGTTAAAAGCGAAACTGAAAACCACAAAAATCTTATTTCTGAAAATTCTGTGGAATTCGCTAGATTGTCCCAACAAAAGTCCCCGAAATTAATAGAAAAAGCTGTCGTATATCAAAAGGTCAGGACCACTCCAAATCAGGTATACAAAGTCACTGGAGTAACCGAACATCAAACAGCTGAACTCACAGCTATTGTTAACGAAGACAATGCTAATGGCTGTGATGAGTACTTCTGGGAGGCTCCCATTGACAATGGAAACGAAACCGTCGGCCTGTCTGAAAGAACCTCCTGGATGAAGAAAGGAAGATACATACCTGAACCCTTGAACAAGCCTGATAATTTCAGTGAACCAAGCACAAGTGGTACAAAAGATACTCCTCAAGAAGTTGATTGTTCAGCAAAAGAAGATATTCCTTCAACGCCAACAGCTCAAAGTGAAACTTCATCAGATACTCCTTCCACTTCCTCAGGGAAAACTGAATCTTCTTCAGATATTCCCTCTGCTCCCTCGGCTCAAAGAAAAACTCCTAAAGTTCAAAAGGAACCAGCCAAGGTAACATCAAAAGCGAAAGCGAACGTTCATCATCAACCTAAACAGATGCGGGATAAAAAGATAGAAAGAAACCTAAGATACAGGAAAAACCTTTCTGAAAGGAAACAATTATGGCACTCCCAGAATGCATACTATTCACACAAGGACAAGAATCTGAAGTATGAAAATAATCCCGTAAGAAAGCCAAGGTTCGGTTCGCAAGAAAACAACAACCGAAAGCTAAGGTTCGGTTCGCATGAAAATACCAACCGAAAGCAAAGGTTCGGTTCTGAAAAGGATTTCAACCGAAACCAAAGGTTTGGTTCCAAGAACAACTCAAACCGAACTCAGAGGTTCGGCCCTGAAGTCAGACGAGAACAAGACTCAAAGGTTAACCCCACCAACGATCAAAAGCAAAAGGGTCACCTAGAGTCATCAGCAAGGAAGACATCTCCATCCAGATCCAAATCCTCTCTTCCTAATTCTTCTCGTTCATCTCCATCTTGCTCTAACGCTAATTCCGTGGGTTCTCAAAAACCTCGTCCATCTGCTGAACAGAAGGGAAAGCAGAAGGTCGATGAATCCAAACCTGAGTCCAAAGCAAACAAAACCAATCCTAACAAAATAACAGTCTTCACCATTAAAAGGAAAAATGAAACAACTCTGATAAAACGAACATATCGAGTTGACATCTCTCTTACTATTCCTGTTCCCATGAAAAACTCACATGGACCCAAGAAACTTTGGGTTCCTAAATCTGCTTAATTTTTGCAGGTTATACGTGACGAGCAGTTTGACGAAGAATGGTACATCGACAGTGGCTGCTCGCGTCACATGACTGGGAGGAAAGAGGAGCTTAGGGAATACAGATCTCTTGCAAATGGTGGCAATGTTAAATTTGGAAATAACTCTTTCGGCACCATAAAGGGATATGGGATGATAACGAATGGTAATTTTACCATAAGGAAGGTGGCCTATGTGGAAGGACTTCAACACAACCTCATCAGTGTATCTCAGCTTGTTGGAGGTACAGGTCTCAAAGTTTCATTCGATGATGAAGGTTCTGAAATCATAGAGAAAAAGACAAAGAAAGTGATTCTGAAGTCAGAGCGAAAGGGTCAAATGTTTCCTCTGAACATGAAACCTATCAAAGGAAACCCAGCCATATGTCTGCTATCAAAAGCTCAATCCGACGAAAGCTGGTTGTGGCACCGAAGACTCTCTCATCTCAATTTCAAGGATATCAACCGACTTGTCAATGGAGGTCATGTTAGGGGCCTTCCACTGCTAAAGTTTGACAGAGAGCATTTGTGTGCTGCATGCGAAATGGGAAAGCAGAGTCGTCAAAGTCATCCATCCATAATTAACACAAAAGTTGTTAAATCACTCGAATTGCTTCATATCGATTTGTGTGGTCCTTCATCTATCGAAAGCATCGGTGGTAGCAAGTATATTCTTGTTATCGTTGATGACTTCTCACGATTTACATGGGTGTTCTTTCTAAAGCTCAAATCTGAAGCGACTCAAAAGCTGAAGGTGTTTATCAAGCAAATTGAAGTCCAGCTCAAAAAGGTCGTTCGAAACATCAGGAGCGACAACGGTCTCGAATTCAAGAACAAAGAGTTTGAAGAGTTTCTTACAGAAAAGGGAATCAGTCATAATTTCTCAGCTCCCTACACACCACAACAGAACGGAATAGTCGAAAGACGAAACCGATCCTTGTGTGAAGCTGCCCGAACTATGTTAAGTTTCGCTTCCTTACCTCTTTATTTTTGGGCTGATGCTATTTCTGCTGCTTGTTATACACAGAACAGGTCCTATCTCAATAAGCGATTCACGCTCACACCATATGAGATAATAAATAACAGAAAACCCAACGTGAAATTTTTCCATGTGTTTGGCTCAAGGTGTTTCATCTTTAACTCTAAAGAACATCGCAACAAGTTTGATGTCAAAGCTGACGAGGGAATCTTTCTGGGTTACTCACTCACTTCAAAGGCGTACAGGGTCCTAAACAAACGATCAAGAAGGATTGAAGAGACATACTATGTGACCTTCGGCGATAGCTATGTCAAGAAGCTACAGGCCATAGATGACACTGCCAGGGAAATCTTTCCTCAAACTGGTCAAGTCACAGTCTCAATCGCCAATATGTACGAGAATTTTCTGGATCTCTTTGACGAACCGGAAAAAGCTTCTCTCTCAGAAGCAGGTGCAGCCGACAACAAAATAGATCATATGAAGCAGATAGTCGAAGATGCTGCAAGACGAATGCATGAAGGAGAATCGCCCACTGATGAATCTCCAACCAACAATGCTTCAGTCGAGGGGGATCCAAGTACTCAAGTCGAGGGGGAGTCAAGCTCACAAGTCCAGGGGGAGCCAAGCTCTACTACTTCAACCGAAGGTCCCTCAACAACCGAAGGTAACTCCCCTACCGAAGATCCCTCTCCAAGCGAAGGTGCTTCAACGGCTGAAAATCCAGCACCACAAGAATCCCCTGAACCTCATGTTTCTCAAGACTCATCAATTGAGGGGGAGCATGATGATATGATGCTTGATTATGAGAGCCAATCTGAGCCAGAAGAGATGATCAACGCTGAACTAGATCCAACCTTCGATCCAAATTACCCTCCTCTTACCAAATGGACCAGAGATCATCCCATCTCTCAAGTAGTTGGTGATGTATCTGAAAAGGTTCTGACCCGATCTCAACTGAAGGCAAAACAGACATCTTTATTCTCAAAGGTAGAGTTTTGTATGTTTAACTCATTCGTATCAAAAGTTGAACCGAAGACAGTGAATACTGCCCTCGATCACTCTGATTGGGTTCAAGCAATGCAAGACGAACTGAACGAGTTTGAAAGGAACAAAGTCTGGCGCCTCATTCCAACGCCTCCAGATGCTTCGGTTGTTGGTCTTAAATGGGTTTTCAGAAATAAAATGGACAAGGAAGGTAATGTCATAAGGAACAAGGCTCGTCTGGTGGTCAAGGGATACTGTCAGGAGGAAGGAATAGATTACGAAGAGACGTTCGCTCCAGTTGCTAGGCTAGAATCGGTGAGAATATTTCTGGCCTATGCTGCTCACAAAAACTTTGAGGTTTTCCAAATGGACGTCAAGTGTGCGTTTCTCAATGGAGAACTTGAAGAAACTGTGTATGTGGAGCAACCTCCTGGGTTCGTAAATGAAAAGCATCCAAATCATTGCTACATTCTGGATAAAGCTGTGTACGGCCTCAAACAAGCTCCGAGAGCCTGGTATGAAACGCTTACAAAATTTTTAAAGATGTCCAAATTTAAACAAGGTTCGGTTGACCCAACCTTCTTTCGCAAAAAGGAAGGTAACCACCTTATGATAGTTCAAATTTATGTCGATGACATCATCTTTGGCTCCATGAATCCCTGCTTAACAGCAGAATTCAGAAAGTTGATGGAGACTAAGTTTGAAATGAGCTCAATGGGTCCTATTAACTTTTTCCTTGGATTAAACATAAGACAGGGACCCGAAGGCATCTTTATCAATCAGGAAGCTTACACAAAGACTCTCCTAGCAAAGTTTGGAATGATGGGAGACTCAAAAGTCAAAGTCCCAATGGCATTCGGCACCAAGCTGACCCCTTCACTAGATAAACCGGCTGTTGCCATCACGCTCTATCGTCAAATGATAGGCTCATTGATGTATCTAACTGCTAGCAGGCCTGATATCATGTTTTCTGTGTGTTATTGTGCTCGATTTCAGGCTAACCCACGCGAACCTCACATGCTGGCAGTGAAGAACATCCTACGCTATCTCAAGCGAACAGCCTCCTTAGGTCTATGGTATCCATCCAATTCAGGCTTCTTCGTTCAAGCCTATTCTGATGCTGACCTTGGAGGATGTGGACTCGACCGCAAAAGCACAACTGGTGGCTGTCAATTTCTTGATGGGAAGTTGGTCAGCTGGCAATCCAAGAAACAAACATGTGTGTCGCTGTCTACTGCTGAAGCGGAATACATTGCAGCTGCGTCCTGCACATCACAAGTGATTTGGATCCAGAGTCAACTTCGAGACTATGGACTCAATATGAAGAAGATCCCACTATATTGTGACTCTGAAAGTGCAATTAGGATCTGTCATAACCCAGTGCAACACTCTAAAACCAAACATATAGCACTGAGGTATCACTTCATTAAAGATCATGTGGAAGATGGAAATGTCGAAGTTCACTTCGTAAGAACCACTGATCAACTGGCTGATGTCTTCACCAAAGCTCTTCCTGAAGCATCATTCAATAAAATTCTGCAAGGGCTAGGTATGATGGATTCAGAGTCAGTACCTCACACTACCTCACAAACTCAACCGTAAGAAGCGAAACCAACCGAACGTTCGGGTTCGGTTCAATCATCTGACTCGCTCATCACCTCAAAGGTAGTCTTTCTATGTTATATATTTCTTGTACCATTTTGGTTTTCTCTATATTTAAAGTATTTATTTCTTTTGTATCTAACTTTCTTGGTTTTTTAAAACTTTGTGGAACCGAAACCAACCGAAGGTTCGGGTTCGGTTTTTCAAAATTTTGTAGAACCGAAACTAACCGAAGGTTCGGGTTCGGTTTTTCAACATTATGTAGAACCGAAACCAATCGAAGGTTCGGGTTCGGTTTTTTTCAAAATTTTCCTGAACCGAAACCAACCGAACGCTCGGGTTCGGTTTTTTCGATCTTTTTCCAAGTTTTTTTTATTTTATTTTTTTTCTTACTCTTTTTTGTTTTTTTTTAGGTCTTATTTTTAATTTTTTATTTATCTTTAATTTTTTTTTATACATTTCAAAAACTCCAAAAATATTTTTGTGTTAGTTTGTTCATGAGGATACATTTGATAAATTACTTAAGTGTCCCTAGAAGCATGCTGCTGTATGTGTCCCAAGCCTCATAAGATTTTGAATAATTGCCTTCACGACCTGGTATACACAAACCTTGTCTTCCCAATAAGGCAAACTTATTTATTCTAATCGTGAGCTACCTCACACTCTTCTCACATGAGTTAAGAGTCTCCTGCTTGGTCCTCTCTTTCGCAGCAGAGGTACTATGTTTTCTTTCACCATCCCCACTACACTTCTCCATTACATTCGTTTCATCCCTGTAACCCCTGAGACTCTCAGAATCTACCACTGAGGTTTACGGTTACACATCATCTGTGTTTATGATCTTAGTTTCGTGCCACTACGAACTAAGTGAAACCCAACATTCAACACCAACGAATTGACGGTGACCAATTAACTTGATCAAGTTTTCACCAATGAATTGACGAATGTACCTTCATGAAATCTCAAATTTTCTTTTGCGTGATCCCAATGAAATTGTTACAAACCATAACATTTCTTCCCATGGGATCCAGTTCTATTTTTTTATCTGAGATTTTATATTTATCCAAGCCACTTAAAAATCAACTCTAACCTACTTGTTCAACAGACTACACCGGTCTCACAAGTACTTTGTTCACATTCGTTCTTATATCAAGAATTGAATTGTTAACTCAAAACGAAACCACCCTCAATTAGCCTTATTAAAAGAAGTCTTTCAACATTTATTAATAAATGTTTGATCCTAATTCAACGGGATTCCACACTAACACTTTGAGGTCTCTCTTGATCTTGAAGGAAGAGATTCGTGCCCGGGATCATCAGTTTCATGTCATAATTGACATCACAGATAATCCTAAAAAGAGTTGCTTTATTTCTTTATCTTTTACACTCTTTGCACGAAAATCCTAGATTTTCAAAAATTCCGTTACTAATTATTTTACAGGCTGGTCTATTACTGCCGGATTACTAATGAAGTTGTGGCCAAAAATTAGCCACGTGGGTCCTAAATTGAATACAGCTGATTAAAAAGGGGAAAAGACAAAACGTTGCTGACACGGCGGAAGATCAAAGGATAGAAATTCAAACGACGGTACAAACGGAGGGCGCGTGAATTTGAAGCGGCCGTGCTTTTTCTGACACCTTTGGACGCGTGTGCAGTATTGAAGCATCATCCATCTGGCATTAATGGCGCGTGTGGAAATGGAAACGGTTCCTCTCTCTGAACCGGCGCTTATTGGGCGGCGTGATCCTAGGAATCTGACACTCTCTCTCCTACATGATCATCGCACGTCCCAACTGTCACCAATCAGTCACTCAAAAACCCTTCCGTATTTCCACAAGAGATTTGAATCGATCTTTCTCTCTCCTATCACCTACTATAAAAACCCATCAACACCACCTTTTACCTCTTTACTGCCCCCTAATTTCCAAAGCAAAAATACTTCCAAACTCTCTCCCGGTTATTTTCTTCTCCAACCTGCAACAATGGCTGAATCCTCTTCCGTCCATGCTACTTCTCAGATTCTTCCAATCCGTCCTCAGCAATGCCTCGTGATTGATCTGAACCCACTGGCCTATGATCCCTACATGTCGCCGGTCATCGAGTGTCTCAAATACTCCCAGCTTGCTCCGGCACTGTCACGGATTGAAACGGTGCCAATGGTGGCCCTATCTTAGGTCTACGCAACGGTTTATTACGACAAGGCCGTCGACAGGGTCTTTTTCGAAGTGGCGGAACACAAAACGTCGATTTCTCGTGCCCGCTTCTGTACGATGCTTGGGTTTGCTGCTGACCCATCGTGTGTTCACCCGGAGACGATTCCGGTTGGTATGCTCTACAACATGTTCTACAACATGGGCTACACGGAAGTTCTGATCTCCGTCGCCAGGTTCAAGAAGTCATGCCTACCGCCCCAGTGGAATGGGTTATTTACAGTTCTCTTCAAAGGACTGTCAGAACGGAGCTCAGGATCGGACGGGGCCAGTCGTCTTTTCCTGTCGATTATGTATGCGGTGTACAATGGCATCAATCTGGACTATGGCTTTGTCCTTTGGCAACAACTGATTCAGAGCCTCTCTTCCTCTTCCCGACACTCCGAGGTGTCACTAGCCCGGTTCTAGATCTTGATCACCAGATGGGCTATGGACAGGTTCGATGTCCAACTGCTGACGGTGCACCGATGTCTTCTATTGGTACGTTCCATACCAAGAAGATCATCATCTCGGATGCATCAAAATTCTCCTTCATTGGCTCCATCCCGGAGACTATGTATGGAAGTGTGCCTTCAGACAGCAGTATGATCAAGACGATCAAGGAGTTAGGGCCATCTGGTCCGAGGGAACTGACACCAGAAATGTTGCGATCGATTCATGATGCCGACAAACCAGTGGCCAGGGGTAAAAAGGCAGACAAGGGGAAGAAACCATCTAAAGACCCAAAACCTACTCCCAAGAAGCGCAAACAACCGAAGGTTGCTTCTTCCCCTCAACCGAAAAGGAGGAAGACCCAACCGAAGCGAAAGCTCGTACTTCCCTCCTCCTCCAGTGAATCCGAAGGTGGGAGTTCGGACTCTGAGGGATCCCAAGGAGACGAATCTCCTCAGCGAGGTAACACACCCCCCCGCTCACCAACCCCGGAGATGGAACTTCACCAATCCCCAGTTCCTTCCCCTCCACCCACAATCCCTATTTCCATTCCCACTATAAACCCCACAATTCCCCCAACCTCTATTCCTATCCCTCCACCCATATTCACCACATCAACCGAAACACCACCTGTAACCGAAACCCCTCCCGTAACTGAACCTCCACAAACCGAAACCCATACACAACCACCACCCGAAACTAACCCCCCACCCACTCAACCTGAACCAACCAAACCCATAACACCCCCAGCTTCACCACCACCTCAATCTCCAGAAGACGCCTCCGATGGCGATGATCAATACCTTGGTGGTGATCACCTGAACTTTGATTCGGTCTACTATAGTCCGTTTCAAGTTCAAAGTGATGAGGAGGATGATGCTCCGGTCACAAAGAAGCATCTCCGCGAGCTGAACGAGAAGGTTGATCAACTTCTCGCCTCTTCTTCCAACCAGCAGTCATCCTTATCTGAAGCTGCCCTTCAGAGGATTGTTGATGCCTTCTCCAGGGCTCAATATGACTCTGTGGCCTCCGCAACTGTTGCGATAGACGCCTCCACCAGAGCCTGTGAGGCAGCGACCGAAAAAGTCGAAAAACTATTCTCCGACACTTCTGACCTGCTAAAGTCTCTGCAGGAAAGCGCCAATGCCACAAAGACAACTTTGGAACCGATTGTTCAACAATTGGCCAAGTTCGTCTCGACGGAGTTGACTTCATTCGCTACCCTCCGACAAAACCTCAGCGACGACAACTCGGCACTCCGTGCCTCCATCGATGCCCGCTTGGCAAAGCTACAAGAGGATCTTGCGGCAGAGAACTCTCTGATGGACGTGCTGGCAAGTAAAACAACTGCCCTAAGGGTCAAGAGCACACAACTTTTCAACTCTCAAGAACAATTGGAAGCTCTTCGATCCGAGAGGGAAGTCATAAAGACGTGTGTTTCGGATGTCCACGCCGCTCTCTCCAACATCCTGGAAGCACACGACCCCATCCTTAATCATTCGGTGAGGCGCACCCTCGCTGAAAAGCTCTCCCCGGCCATGGAGCTTCTAAGCAAGATTGAAGGCCTGCCAAGTTTCGTGTCCATTCCGAAACAAGGGGGAGAAGAGAAGAAAGGATCGAAACCACCTCCGTCCTCTAAAGCTACTCACACCACCGAACCAACCCCAACTGGTCATGCCTCGGGTTCGGGTGTGAAGAACAAGGGTAAACACATAGCAGAGGATGAAGATGAAGATGAAGACAAGGAGACTATTGCGGACATGTTAAAGAGAAAGAACAGTCGCAATACTGATGACGATGTCAGTCGTGTGGCACGTGAAGCTGAAGAAGCCGAACGTAAACAAAAAGAAGCCAACGATCTCCTTGAGAGCCGAAAGCTGCTCTTCCCTGCCTGGACCAGGGATCGGTTGATAAAAGAGGCCATAGAGACTCCAAGCATACTATGGCTCGAGCCGGTGATATCGTTCGACTGCAACAACACCATCGATTCGCAGTTCGATATGCCACTGACTCGAAAGGCGTTCATCTTCCACGCCTTCTCCAACATCTTTGAAGTCCCGCATCCGAACGATGAGCTTGACAGGGAGCTCATTGACTTCTACCTGGAGACCGCTCGCCCTCAATACCTTACATGGAGCGCCCAGAAGATTGTCAATGTTCGGGTGATGAAGCCGTTTGCCGTGGGGAGATTCACAAACGTCAAGTTCAAGCTTATCCGAGGATCTGCAAGAACTGCTCACATAATCTCTCTGGCGGATCTGCCCAATCTAAACCCTCATGATTGGATAGTCTTGTACAATATCCTGCTGACAAACGAAGCCGAATATGGTCCCCTCTTAGACCATGTCAAAAGGATGCTGGCATGCTACATCATGGAGGTGGCCCTAATGGATCAGGAGGTTGCCACAGTTTTTAAGAAGAAACCGAAAGTCAAACCTGTGGGATCGGCCAGTGATCTGAATCAAATGCAAATGGGCAAAATAGATTCGAGGCGAAACTCTGTGATGTTCGCTAGAGCCGAAGGACAGAAATGTCTCTTCGCTTTAGCTGACAAACATCTTTACACCACAACTTGCTTGGAGCACGTCATATCAATTGTCAAGCGGTGTAAAGATAATTCGGCTGATGATATCAAATACTTTGATGATATGATCAACTGGTACATCCGGTTTAGGCAGACCATCCTTTCCATAACCAAGTGTCTGTTTAGTACCGTGAAGAAAAAGGTACCAGCTTCAGCCGCCGGCCCAAGTAGGAAGTAAAGATCTCGCTCCAAATTGACGCAAAGGGGGAGATTGTTGGGCTGTAAATAGTTTTATTTATGTTGCGTCTTTTGGGCTCGTAGATTAGCCTTGTATTCTCCGGTTTGGGCCTGTCCAACCGAGAGCCTTTTATGTATAGTATTTATGTTAATGCTTGCATGCATATTAGGTTAAGATTCTAGAGATTATCGATATAGCGATTGATCAAGAGAACAATATTTTCCAATAATCGTTCTTGTAATCTTCCAATCCTTTACAGTAGATGTTCTTAATCGAGCTCTTCTAAGGATTTTATTTAATCATTCGACACGTTTGATTCAAGCTGTTTGTTCTTATTATTGCGTTCTGCCTTGTTATTAATATTATGTTCTTGCTGTTTCGTATTCATATTCTTGTTCAAGATCTAATCGATCTTCACAGATTAAAAGTTAGCGTTTTAATCATATCACAAGGTCTTACACCCAAGTGCCTCGGCAACCCCCTGAGGTCTTTACTAAGGATGTCGTGGAAACCCTCCAAGGTCTTAGATCCTAGTGCATCAGGAACCCCCAAGGTCTTTCATGCAAACATCACAAAGAAAACTAGCATACCACATACCAAAAAGACAACTAGCATGTCACATAACTAAAAGGATATGTTAAAAAAGCCATATAGGTCATATCTTATGTAAGGGTGCCATGGAAAGCCTCCAAAGTCTTATACCCAACTGCCTCGAGAACCCCCCCGGGGTCTTCCATACGAATACAATAACAACTGCTAGCATATCAAATATCTTATAAGAAACTGGCATATCACGTATCACATAAAAGCTAGCATAGCACATAACACATAATGGGCCGGCCTTGGTGCCTTCGACCCATTGGTATGGTGAGGAGACTCACCTCGAATGCAGAAGCTTCCCAAATGAAATCCTTAGTTGCTGCCCCGCCTACTAACCGTGTTGTCATTACCAATCCATATACCAAATTAGGAATTGGGTCCCATACAATAATCCTTAATCCATACACGGGGTAAAATGACCATTATACCCATGGCCCCGTATTATCCAAAAACTAAGGCCCAAGCTCAGAATAAAGCCCAACACTATAATGTCCATAAATCTAGTTCCAATTGGGCCACAAAGCCCATATACTACAAGCCCATAAGATAGTCCAAAACTGAAATGGCCCATAAGGCCCAAGTCCTTCATGGACCAAACCCGAGAAGGCCCAATGTCCAAAGATGCCTTAATTACTTGTCACACCCCCAAACCAAGGATGGCGGAAACGTCCAGGGGTGGAGGACTTCATGTACAGTATCACAACAACGTGTATAATAGTGCTCAAAGTAAATACAACCATCATAAATATAATTGAAAAAGTTACACCAAGTATATGTTTACATGTTTCGAAATCAATTACATTATGATGACAAAAATAAATTGCTGACGGTTTAACGTCCCATCCTCAAAGCGCTGAAGTTTTCCTGTTTCACTGATTTCCTGAGAATACAAGTAGTTTTGAAAGAGTGTCAACAATTAAGTTGGTGAGTTCATAAGAGTTTTGTTTGGAGTAGAAACCGTTTTCCTTATAAAATTGATAGAGTTGATTTCCAGAAAATCCAATATTTTCTTAGCTAAGTGTAAACAGAATATTCCTATATGATGTATTAATGAACCCTAGATTGACCCGTAGATTTCCCCTATAATCGTCCAGCGTATATAAGTTATATAAGATTTAAGTTAGATAAAACGTTGAATATAGTGGGTATGCCCTAGGTCCACAACCCAACGAGGAACAGGAGATGAGGCGGGCACCACCAATTCTAAGCCAATCCAGACTAAATTCTTGTATGACTCAAGCATATACGCTCAACGATTATAGTTGAAGTCTAACAATGCGAAAATTTAATGTGGACTTAAACTATGCATACTATAGTTTACAAAAAGTGGTGGTGATGGTGAATATAACCTATACATATCATAGTTCATCGGATAGTAATAGTGATTAGTGAACATGAACTATGCATATTATAACTTATCAAAAGTGGTGGTGATGGTGAATATAACCTATACATATCATAGTTCATCGGATAGTAATAGTGATTAGTGAACATGAACTATGCATATTATAACTTATCAAAAGTGGTGGTGATGGTGAATATAACCTATACATATCATAGTTCATCGGATAGTAATAGTGATTAGTGAACATGAACTATGCATATTATAGCTTATCAAAAGTGGTGGTGATGGTGAATATAAACTATACATATCATAGTTCATCGGATAGTAATAGTGATTAGGCGGGCCGGCCTTGGTGCCTTCGACCCATTGTTATGGTGAGGAGACTCACCTCGAATGCAGAAGCTTCCCAAATGAAATCCTTAGTTGCTGCCCCGCCTACTAACCGTGTTGTCATTACCAATCCATATACCAAATTAGGAATTGGGTCCCATACAATAATCCTTAATCCATACACGGGGTAAAATGACCATTATACCCCTGGCCCCGTATTATCCAAAAACTAAGGCCCAAGCTCAGAATAAAAGCCCAACACTATAATGTCCATAAATCTAGTTCCAATTGGGCTACAAAGCCCATATACTACAAGCCCATAAGATAGTCCGAAACTGAAATGGCCCATAAGGCCCAAGTCCTTCATGGACCAAACCCGAGAAGGCCCAATGTCCAAAGATGCATTAATTACTTGTCACACCCCCAAACCAAGGATGGCGGAAACGTCCAGGGGTGGAGGACTTCATGTACAGTATCACAACAACGTGTATAATAGTGCTCAAAGTAAATACAACCATCATAAATATAATTGAAAAAGTTACACCAAGTATATGTTTACATGTTTCGAAATCAATTACATTATGATGACAAAAATAAATTGCTGACGGTTTAACGTCCCATCCTCAAAGCGCTGAAGTTTTCCTGTTTCACTGATTTCCTGAGAATACAAGTAGTTTTGAAAGAGTGTCAACAATTAAGTTGGTGAGTTCATAAGAGTTTTGTTTGGAGTAGAAACCGTTTTCCTTATAAAATCGATAGAGTTGATTTCCAGAAAATCCAATATTTTCTTAGCTAAGTGTAAACAGAATATTCCTATATGATGTATTAATGAACCCTAGATTGACCCGTAGATTTCCCCTATATTCGTCCAGCCTATATAAGTTATATAAGATTTAAGTTAGATAAAACGTTGAATATAGTGGGTCTGCCCTAGGTCCACAACCCAACGAGGAACAGGAGATGAGGCGGGCACCACCAATTCTAAGCCAATCCAGACTAAATTCTTGTATGACTCAAGCATATACGCTCAACGATTATAGTTGAAGTCTAACAATGCGAAAATTTAATGTGGACTTAAACTATGCATACTATAGTTTACCAAAAGTGGTGGTGATGGTGAATATAACCTATACATATCATAGTTCAGCGGATAGTAATAGTGATTAGTGAACATGAACTATGCATATTATAACTTATCAAAAGTGGTGGTGATGGTGAATATAACCTATACATATCATAGTTCATCGGATAGTAATAGTGATTAGTGAACATGAACTATGCATATTATAGCTTATCAAAAGTGGTGGTGATGGTGAATATAACCTATACATATCATAGTTCATCAGATAGTAATAGTGATTAGTGAACATCAACTATGCATATTATAGCTTATCAAAAGTGGTGGTGATGGTGAATTCCTTTCTTGTAATTAAGTTCATAGTGTAGATGAAACATAAACTATACCAATTATAGTTTATCACTTTGTTTGTAATATATATATATATATATATATATATATATATATATATATATATATATATATGCCATAACTATACCGAATATAACTAACGTGTTCGTTTGTGGGGGGTATAATGGCTTAACTATACTTATTATAGTTTATCATAATTATCCATAGTGGTAATAACCCTTTTGTATGTGTAAAGCTTTAATAATGTGTTTGTTATGTAACATAACTCTAAACTATACCTATTATAGTTTATTAAATATTTGTGTGGGTAGTGAGCATAAGCCCTTCTTGTCTTAATTTACCAATGTTTATATTTTAATGGGTATAGCCTTGTAATATCATTTATATATTTTCCATACTTGTGGAGGTAAAAATCGATTTGTTTTCTGATGTATGTCTATATAAGAATACAAAATTGTCATATATTGCAACAACACATAATCACATAATGATGTATACCTTGCTCAACATGTTACAAGGTGAAATGAAATTTATAGTGTTTTCCTGTTAATAACATTTTCTGTAACTGTTATTGACAAATTTGTAGAAAAATCATATAATGTCCAAATCAAGTTCTGCAACTTCTGAGAGTTTGCAAAATGAGTCTAGTTTGTTCATAATTTTTATTATAATTTTTAATGACATCTTACTTGTGAGAAAAAGTCCATAATCACAGACTGGTCCGGATTGATATTTGAAATGATAGGCAGTTTTGTAAAAATCACCATAAATTGTAGAAAACTCGTATGGAGATGTGCAAGTAGTCATTTTAAAGCTAAGAAGTGGAACTACATGCACCTAAAACAGTTTTGAAAACTAAAATGTTTAAGATGTCCAAAACAGTCCGTGAATGGAGTTGAACTTTTCTGATGAAGGCTGTTAGAAAAGTGTAGTTATGTTCTTAGTGTTTTAACTTGTATTCCCCCCCCCCCCCCCCCCCCCCACACCTAAAAACTTGAGAAAACATGAAAATATGGGGGTATGAACTCACCTTATGTGATTTCAGTAGGTAAGTGTTGAAGAAGAGAAGTGTTCAACCCAAGAACACTTGAAGAATCACTTGAAGATTCGAAGATCTAACACAATTATAATGGAGTTTTTGTAAGATATCCATGATTTGATTGGAAATAATTGAGATAATCATAAAGAGAATGGATTATGCTTACCAAATGTGGAGGAAAAACTCAAGATCAGCCCTGGAAATCTCGAATTCCTAGAGAGAGAAAGTGAGAGAGAAAAGAGTTTGATCTTCTTGTGAAATGAGAGCAAATGAGAGAAGTGAGGAGAGAGGATGAATATTCAGCTCTCAAAAACGTGGGAAAGAGTGATGATTGAGTGGAAAGGACATTGATGTGACCTAGGTAAGGTGGGGAGGTGTGGCTGGTCATAGAGTGGGTGTGGGAGTGGTTGCTTGTGTCATAAAGTAAAGCAAAGTCAACACTCCACCTCTTTGTACTTTACCCACTTGCTTTTATTATTTAAATAAAGATTTTTATGAAAATATGATTAAATTGTGAATATTTAGGGTTTATTATGTTAAAATATGATTTTGGGTGAAAACCCCGCGTTAAAATAATTAAAAACGGGCCTTAAACGTAAAACTACGCGGAAACCGGGAGAAAATGAGTTCCCAGCGAGACCTCTCGGTCCTAGGCCGAGGTTCGGTCCCTAGGCCGAGGTTCGGTCATGGTGGTTGCTGAGCCGGATGCGAGATGCGAACCAGGAGCGAGAAGCGAAGGATCCTAGGCCGAGGGTTCGGTCAGAAGCTCAGAAGCGAGGCTCAGAAGCGAGGCTCAGAAGCGAGGCTCAGAAGGGAGGGTACGGTTCCTCTTCATCAGAAGGTTTGGTTCGGAGATAAAAGGCGAGAAGTCAAAACCGAATGAACTGTAGTGAACAGTACCTTCGGTTCGGTTCAGCAGCCTTCTTCATCAGGAGGGTTCGGTTCCTAAGAGGGGTTTCGGTTCCTAAAGTCCGTTTTTCGCGTAGACTTCCGTTTTTGGGCTGTTTTCGTCAAATTCGAGGGTCGGGATGCCCCGAGTGATTATAGAAAGTTGGGAGAGATTTCGAGAGAGATTCCACATACTTAGAGAGATTTGGGAGAGATTTGACATTCTTGGAGAGATTTCACATACAAAGAGATATTTGGGAGAGATTTCACATACTTAGAGAGATTTGGGAGAGATTTAACATACTTGGAGAGATTTCACATACAGAGAGATATTTGGGAGAGATTTCACATACTTAGAGAGATTTGGGAGAGATTTGACATACTTGGAGAGATTTCTCATACAAAGAGAGATTTGGGAGAGATTTCACATACTTAGAGAGATTTGGGAGAGATTTGACATTCTTGGAGAGATTTCTCATACAAAGAGAGATTTGGGAGAGATTTCACATACTTGGAGAGATTTCACATACAGAGAGATATTTGGGAGAGATTTCACATACTTAGAGAGATTTGGGAGAGATTTGACATACTTGGAGTGATTTCTCATACAAAGAGAGATTGGGGAGAGATTTCTGATAAGAAGAGATAGAGTGAACACGATTGAGAGAGGTTTCATTGGTGACCTTTTTGAGTGTCCGGCTTCGCACTGCAAGGTCCGTAAACCCCGTTAAGCCTTGTTTAAGGATCTTGCACACTCCCGATGAGTATGTAACATTGTTTTATCGGTTTGGCTCTCCACATACCACCGTTTTAGGTTAAGGAGATCTAGATGTACGCACTTTTCGATTTATGATCTCTCATTAGAATAGAGAGTTGTTTAGAAATTACTTAACGTAAACTCTAGTACTCATGGAAAATTGAGTTGACCGGTTTGACTTGTTGACTTTAGTTGACTTTGACTTGACTGAAAATTGACGGTTGTCACATCATCCCCCCGTTAGAGGGAATTTCGTCCCGAAATTTGAAATCAGGCAAAGAGTTTGTGAATGACTAAGGTCGGCTCTACATTATTTTGATTCTGACTAAGAGATGAGTTATTATACATGAAAACTTAGCTTATACACATTATGATATAACCAATATGGGGCGGATAGTAAAATGTGTGATTCTACTTCAGTTTCACATCCCAACGAGGAAAAGAAACTAAGTCAGAGTTCTCACATTCTATTATCTACCAGGTATTCGTTATATATAACTGGGGAATGTATAAGTGAGGAAATCATAACAAATAACATTCTTAGTAATCCTTCTTAATGAACTAGAGTTCCTAGTCAAGGCTAACATTGAACCTAGATGTATTTCGACCGTTCACCTATAGAGTAGAAGTATGTTCTCGAAGGTTTGACCTACATCCCTATGATGCAGTCCCATTACGGAGTCGAAGTAAATTCATAGAATGGTCTCATGACGGCCTTGGAATTTCTTAGTGTTTATGCTCTCAGTTTAATCCTTGGCATTACTACTATGCATGCTTTAATTGATGCTAGACTTAATCAAATAAAGAAATTTGGAATTTAGTCGTCGATGTCAGAAACACATACTGATGTTTGCAGGCAGTTTCGGGGTGGTCTCTCCTTCGGTGATCGCAAGCACCCTTCCACCACCACTGGCATCTCTTGCTCTTGGGCAGTTCCTTTTAAAGTGGCCTGTTTCTCCACATTTGTAACAGGCTGGGCTTACTCCAGAGTCGGGGAACTGGTTGATGGGTCGTACCGGTGCCCTACAGAAACGGGTAGTGTGCCCTTTCCTATTACAGTTCATGCAATGCAATTCTCTACAAGCCCCAGTGTGATGGAAGCTACACTTGTTACATTTCGGAAGGGTTCCAGCGTATTGTTTCATGGGAGTTGGCGTGGTGAGGGTTGTGGCAGCATGAACAGCAAAAATTGGCGTGGTTGTCGTAGTGTCATGGCTGGCACGATGGTCGATGAGTTGTTGTGCCAACTCCTTGGCGCTGTCGAAGGTAGTTGGTCTGGAGGCCAATACACTATCATGAATCTGGGATGATAGCCCCCAAAGGTATCGTTCTACCTTTTTCTCCTCTCGGGTGACCATTGCAGGACAGAGGAGTGCTAGGTCATTGAATCGGGCAGTATAAGCTTCGAGATCCGTCCCTGACATCTTGAGATTCCAGAGTTCTTCTTCGAGTTTTTGTATTTCTCCCCTCGGGCAATACTCCTTTAACATCAACGCTTTTAAGTTTTCCCAGCCTATGGAGTTAGCCACTGCAGGAGTAAGTGACTTAACTCGACCATTCCACCAAGTAAGAGCTTTTCTTGTGAAAGTGAATGCCGCATACTTGACTTTGCTCGCTTCGGGACAAGCACAGATTTCGAAGACTGCTTCGGTCCTTTCGAACCATTGCATCAGCGTGATGACGCCCCCGCTTCCGTCGAAAGGATCGGGTTTGCCATTCGTGAAGTCTTTGTAAGAACACTCCTTAGTACGCCCTGTGCTGTCCCCCTGATTCGAGTTAGTATTCCCAGATCCGAAGCCGCCGGAACCATTTGTACCCATTTGCGACATTGCTGCCGCCACGGCTGCTATTACAGCAGCTTGAAACATTATGGGATCAAACTGCGGGGGGGGGGGGGTGCTGTGCTTCCGGAGGGTCTGGACTTTTTCTTTGGCGGCATAGTCCTGTCATAAGTTGGTAGAGACGAACAAACAATAAGTTTTTAATAGTAGTGACAAGTCAGATGTTATCAAGCCAGACTTGTCTGTATTATGTTCTGACTTAAAAGTATTTTGCATGTGATTCATAACAAAGCCCCTATGAATGAATTTTAGTGGTAGTGACTCAAATGCAACTTGTGATTTGTTTCGCCTGGTCCCTTCCTAGAATCACTTGGTATATATTAAGAATTTCTTGGAGTTACCATATGTAAATTGTTTGTAATATAGGGTTCGAGGAAAATAGGTCTACATCTCATTAACGTAAGGAAAATTTTGGGCAATGCTACGGTTCTCTTGAATAGTGTAGTCTCCGGATTCTGAAGGATTTGAATGTCTCCATTTAACAGCCTAGGTTGGTCGTGTTCTTCGCTCCAGGTTTCCAAGCACTCTACCCAAGGAGGCGTCGGGCCTTGAAAAACCGGACGAGGGATAGGATTCGGAACAAGAGCCATCAGGGTAGGTTCTCCACTTCAGGTCGGAGTCAGAACCATCAGCAAAGCCTTCAGCTTAGTGACCATCCAAAGGGATCCGGTAATCATTCACTGGCTCCTCTCCGAGCCATTCAGTATTGCAGTGGTTAGGGTAGTACGGGTCGTCATGGGGATGGAATTCAGCCATGATATCTTCGCGAGAAATGGGGATATAAGAAATAACTAAGTAGACATACTAATTAGATAATTATAAGATGATCTTTATCAGGTACGTCAATATATTGTTTAGTGCATACTGGTCATATGCATTTGGGCAGGATAGACCTTCTAATAAGCGATCCTAACTCTAAATCCCCAATCCAACGAGAACAGGAAGTAAAGCAAAGATCCACAGATTCTAAGTCTATGACGTCCTGGATACATATAATTTTAATGTATCCACTAGGCAATTATTGACCTATTGATAAAAATCTATTTAGTTCTCAAATAAGTAATTATAATAACACCAAATACCCCTATGGTATTTCATTGTGGTAGTGTTGGTAAGTTTTAGACTTGTTGCAACACCTACAACCATTCCTGGGCATATGCTAATAACTTCTGGGTGAGACATAGTTGATCAGGCTATGTCATTCCCAGACCTGACTATACATCCCCAAGCCTACTCGTATTGTTCAACAATCACCACTTTTGTCCCATCCCACCATGATACTGACCCTAGTGTGTGTGCACATGCTCCTACTTTTACCGAGAAATTATTTGTTTCTAAAAGTATAGTTGCTTTGAAAACTTTAAATCAGAGACTTTCAGTCCCAATGTATTTATAGTTTGTATATCTTATGTGGTTCGATATACTGAGTTCACTATAAACAATGCTCTGATACCAATCTGTCACACCCCCAAACCAAGGATGGCGGAAACGTCCAGGGGTGGAGGACTTCATGTACAGTATCACAACAACGTGCATAATAGTGCTCAAAGTAAATACAACCATCATAAATATAATTGAAAAAGTTACACCAAGTATATGTTTACATGTTTCGAAATCAATTACATTATGATGACAAAAATAAATTGCTGACGGTTTATCGTCCCATCCTCAAAGCGCTGAAGTTTTCCTGTTTCACTGATTTCCTGAGAATACAAGTAGTTTTGAAAGAGTGTCAACAATTAAGTTGGTGAGTTCATAAGAGTTTTATTTGGAGTAGAAACCGTTTTCCTTATAAAATCGATAGAGTTGATTTCCAGAAAATCCAATATTTTCTTAGCTAAGTGTAAACAGAATATTCCTATATGATGTATTAATGAACCCTAGATTGACCCGTAGATTTCCCCTATAATCGTCCAGCGTATATAAGTTATATAAGATTTAAGTTAGATAAAACGTTGAATATAGTGGGTCTGCCCTAGGTCCACAACCCAACGAGGAACAGGAGATGAGGCGGGCACCAATTCTAAGCCAATCCAGACTAAATTCTTGTATGACTCAAGCATATACGCTCAACGATTATAGTTGAAGTCTAACAATGTGAAAATTTAATGTCGACTTAAACTATACATACTATAGTTTACAAAAAGTGGTGGTGATGGTGAATATAACCTATACATATCATAGTTCATCGGATAGTAATAGTGATTAGTGAACATGAACTATGCATATTATAACTTATCAAAAGTGGTGGTGATGGTGAATATAACCTATACATATCATAGTTCATCGGATAGTAATAGTGATTAGTGAACATGAACTATGCATATTATAACTTACCAAAAGTGGTGGTGATGGTGAATATAACCTATACATATCATAGTTCATCGGATAGTAATAGTGATTAGTGAACATGAACTATGCATATTATAGCTTATCAAAAGTGGTGGTGATGGTGAATATAACCTATACATATCATAGTTCATCGGATAGTAATAGTGATTAGGCGGGCCGGCCTTGGTGCCTTCGACCCATTGGTATGGTGAGGAGACTCACCTCGAATGCAGAAGCTTCCCAAATGAAATCCTTAGTTGCTGCCCCGCCTACTAACCGTGTTGTCATTACCAATCCATATACCAAATTAGGAATTGGGTCCCATACAATAATCCTTAATCCATACACGGGGTAAAATGACCATTATACCCCTGGCCCCGTATTATCCAAAAACTAAGGCCCAAGCTCAGAATAAAAGCCCAACACTATAATGTCCATAAATCTAGTTCCAATTGGGCCACAAAGCCCATATACTACAAGCCCATAAGATAGTCCGAAACTGAAATGGCCCATAAGGCCCAAGTCCTTCGTGGACCAAACCCGAGAAGGCCCAATGTCCAAAGATGCCTTAATTACTTGTCACACCCCCAAACCAAGGATGGCGGAAACGTCCAGGGGTGGAGGACTTCATGTACAGTATCACAACAACGTGTATAATAGTGCTCAAAGTAAATACAACCATCATAAATATAATTGAAAAAGTTACACCAAGTATATGTTTACATGTTTCGAAATCAATTACATTATGATGACAAAAATAAATTGCTGACGGTTTAACGTCCCATCCTCAAAGCGCTGAAGTTTTCCTGTTTCACTGATTTCCTGAGAATACAAGTAGTTTTGAAAGAGTGTCAACAATTAAGTTGGTGAATTCATAAGAGTTTTATTTGGAGTAGAAACCATTTTCCTTATAAAATCGATAGAGTTGATTTCCAGAAAATCCAATATTTTCTTAGCTAAATGTAAACAGAATATTCCTATATGATGTATTAATGAACCCTAGATTGACCCGTAGATTTCCCCTATAATCGTCCAGCGTATATAAGTTATATAAGATTTAAGTTAGATAAAACGTTGAATATAGTGGGTCTGCCCTAGGTCCACAACCCAACGAGGAACAGGAGATGAGGCGGGCACCACCAATTCTAAGCCAATCCAGACTAAATTCTTGTATGACTCAAGCATATACGCTCAACGATTATAGTTGAAGTCTAACAATGCGAAAATTTAATGTGGACTTAAACTATACATACTATAGTTTACAAAAAGTGGTGGTGATGGTGAATATAACCTATACATATCATAGTTCATCGGATAGTAATAGTGATTAGTGAACATGAACTATGCATATTATAACTTATCAAAAGTGGTGGTGATGGTGAATATAACCTATACATATCATAGTTCATCGGATAGTAATAGTGATTAGTGAACATGAACTATGCATATTATAACTTACCAAAAGTGGTGGTGATGGTGAATATAACCTATACATATCATAGTTCATCGGATAGTAATAGTGATTAGTGAACATGAACTATGCATATTATAGCTTATCAAAAGTGGTGGTGATGGTGAATATAACCTATACATATCATAGTTCATCGGATAGTAATAGTGATTAGGCGGGCCGGCCTTGGTGCCTTCGACCCATTGGTATGGTGAGGAGACTCACCTCGAATGCAGAAGCTTCCCAAATGAAATCCTTAGTTGCTGCCCCGCCTACTAACCGTGTTGTCATTACCAATCCATATACCAAATTAGGAATTGGGTCCCATACAATAATCCTTAATCCATACACGGGGTAAAATGACCATTATACCCCTGGCCCCGTCTTATCCAAAAACTAAGGCCCAAGCTCAGAATAAAAGCCCAACACTATAATGTCCATAAATCTAGTTCCAATTGGGCCACAAAGCCCATATACTACAAGCCCATAAGATAGTCCGAAACTGAAATGGCCCATAAGGCCCAAGTCCTTCGTGGACCAAACCCGAGAAGGCCCAATGTCCAAAGATGCCTTAATTACTTGTCACACCCCCAAACCAAGGATGGCGGAAACGTCCAGAGGTGGAGGAATTCATGTACAGTATCACAACAACGTGTATAATAGTGCTCAAAGTAAATACAACCATCATAAATATAATTGAAAAAGTTACACCAAGTATATGTTTACATGTTTCGAAATCAATTACATTATGATGACAAAAATAAATTGCTGACGGTTTAACGTCCCATCCTCAAAGCGCTGAAGTTTTCCTGTTTCACTGATTTCCTGAGAATACAAGTAGTTTTGAAAGAGTGTCAACAATTAAGTTGGTGAGTTCATAAGAGTTTTGTTTGGAGTAGAAACCGTTTTCCTTATAAAATCGATAGAGTTGATTTCCAGAAAATCCAATATTTTCTTAGCTAAGTGTAAACAGAATATTCCTATATGATGTATTAATGAACCCTAGATTGACTCGTAGATTTCCCCTATATTCGTCCAGCCTATATAAGTTATATAAGATTTAAGTTAGATAAAACGTTGAATATAGTGGGTCTGCCCTAGGTCCACAACCCAACGAGGAACAGGAGATGAGGCGGGCACCACCAATTCTAAGCCAATCCAGACTAAATTCTTGTATGACTCAAGCATATACGCTCAACGATTATAGTTGAAGTCTAACAATGCGAAAATTTAATGTGGACTTAAACTATGCATACTATAGTTTACCAAAAGTGGTGGTGATGGTGAATATAACCTATACATATCATAGTTCATCGGATATTAATAGTGATTAGTGAACATGAACTATGCATATTATAACTTATCAAAAGTGGTGGTGATGGTGAATATAACCTATACATATCATAGTTAATCGGATAGTAATAGTGATTAGTGAACATGAACTATGCATATTATAGCTTATCAAAAGTGGTGGTGATGGTGAATTCCTTTCTTGTAATTAAGTTCATAGTGTAGATGAAACATAAACTATACCTATTATAGTTTATCACTTTGTTTGTAATATATATATATGCCATAACTATACCGAATATAACTAACGTGTTCGTTTGTGGGGGGTATAATGGCTTAACTATACTTATTATAGTTTATCATAATTATCCATAGTGGTAATAACCCTTTTGTATGTGTAAAGCTTTAATAATGTGTTTGTTATGTAACATAACTCTAAACTATACCTATTATAGTTTATTAAATATTTGTGTGGGTAGTGAGCATAAGCCCTTCTTGTCTTAATTTACCAATGTTTATATTTTAATGGGTATAGCCTTGTAATATCATTTATATATTTTCCATACTTGTGGAGGTAAAAATCCATTTGTTTTCTGATGTATGTCTATATAAGAATACAAAATTGTCATATATTGCAACAACACATAATCACATAATGATGTATACCTTGCTCAACATGTTACAAGGTGAAATGAAATTTATAGTGTTTTCCTGTTAATAACATTTTCTGTAACTGTTATTGGCAAATTTGTAGAAAAATCATATAATGTCCAAATCAAGTTCTGCAACTTCTGAGAGTTTGGAAAATGAGTCTAGTTTGTTCATAATTTTTATTATAATTTTTAATGACCTCTTACTTGTGAGAAAAAGTCCATAATCACAGACTGGTCCGGATTGATATTTGAAATGATAGGCAGTTTTGTAAAAATCACCATAAATTGTAGAAAAATCGTATGGAGATGTGCAAGTAGTCATTTTAAAGCTAAGAAGTGGAACTACATGCGCCTAAAACAGTTTTGAAAACTAAAATGTTTAAGATGTCCAAAACAGTCCGTGAATGGAGTTGAACTTTTCTGATGAAGGCTGTTAGAAAAATGTAGTTATGTTCTTAGTGTTTTAACTTGTATTCCCCCCCCCCCCCCCCCCCCTAAAAACTTGAGAAAACATGAAAATATGGGGGTATGAACTCACCTTAAGTGATTTCAGTAGGTAAGTGTTGAAGAAGAGAAGTGTTCAACCCAAGAACACTTGAAGAATCACTTGAAGATTCGAAGATCTAACACAATTATAATGGAGTTTATGTAAGATATCCATGATTTGAGTGGAAATAATTGAGATAATCATAAAGAGAATGGATTATGCTTACCAAATGTGGAGGAAAAACTCAAGATCAGCCCTGGAAATCTCGAATTCCTAGAGAGAGAAAGTGAGAGAGAAAAGAGTTTGATCTTCTTGTGAAATGAGAGCAAATGAGAGAAGTGAGGAGAGAGGATGAATATTCAGCTCTCAAAAACGTGGGAAAGAGTGATGATTGAGTGGAAAGGACATTGATGTGACCTAGGTAAGGTGGGGAGGTGTGGCTGGTCATAGAGTGGGTGTGGGAGTGGTTGCTTGTGTCATAAAGTAAAGCAAAGTCAACACTCCACCTCTTTGTACTTTACCCACTTGCTTTTATTATTTAAATAAAGATTTTTATGAAAATATGATTAAATTGTGAATATTTAGGGTTTATTATGTTAAAATATGATTTTGGGTGAAAACCCCGCGTTAAAATAATTAAAAACGGGCCTTAAACGTAAAACTACGCGGAACAGGAGATGAGGCGGGCACCACCAATTCTAAGCCAATCCAGACTAAATTCTTGTATGACTCAAGCATATACGCTCAACGATTATAGTTGAAGTCTAACAATGCGAAAATTTAATGTCGACTTAAACTATACATACTATAGTTTACAAAAAGTGGTGGTGATGGTGAATATAACCTATACATATCATAGTTCATCGGATAGTAATAGTGATTAGTGAACATGAACTATGCATATTATAACTTATCAAAAGTGGTGGTGATGGTGAATATAACCTATACATATCATAGTTCATCGGATAGTAATAGTGATTAGTGAACATGAACTATGCATATTATAACTTACCAAAAGTGGTGGTGATGGTGAATATAACCTATACATATCATAGTTCATCGGATAGTAATAGTGATTAGTGAACATGAACTATGCATATTATAGCTTATCAAAAGTGGTGGTGATGGTGAATATAACCTATACATATCATAGTTCATCGGATAGTAATAGTGATTAGGCGGGCCGGCCTTGGTGCCTTCGACCCATTGGTATGGTGAGGAGACTCACCTCGAATGCAGAAGCTTCCCAAATGAAATCCTTAGTTGCTGCCCCGCCTACTAACCGTGTTGTCATTACCAATCCATATACCAAATTAGGAATTGGGTCCCATACAATAATCCTTAATCCATACACGGGGTAAAATGACCATTATACCCCTGGCCCCGTATTATCCAAAAACTAAGGCCCAAGCTCAGAATAAAAGCCCAACACTATAATGTCCATAAATCTAGTTCCAATTGGGCCACAAAGCCCATATACTACAAGCCCATAAGATAGTCCGAAACTGAAATGGCCCATAAGGCCCAAGTCCTTCGTGGACCAAACCCGAGAAGGCCCAATGTCCAAAGATGCCTTAATTACTTGTCACACCCCCAAACCAAGGATGGCGGAAACGTCCAGGGGTGGAGGACTTCATGTACAGTATCACAACAACGTGTATAATAGTGCTCAAAGTAAATACAACCATCATAAATATAATTGAAAAAGTTACACCAAGTATATGTTTACATGTTTCGAAATCAATTACATTATGATGACAAAAATAAATTGCTGACGGTTTAACGTCCCATCCTCAAAGCGCTGAAGTTTTCCTGTTTCACTGATTTCCTGAGAATACAAGTAGTTTTGAAAGAGTGTCAACAATTAAGTTGGTGAATTCATAAGAGTCTTATTTGGAGTAGAAACCATTTTCCTTATAAAATCGATAGAGTTGATTTCCAGAAAATCCAATATTTTCTTAGCTAAGTGTAAACAGAATATTCCTATATGATGTATTAATGAACCCTAGATTGACCCGTAGATTTCCCCTATAATCGTCCAGCGTATATAAGTTATATAAGATTTAAGTTAGATAAAACGTTGAATATAGTGGGTCTGCCCTAGGTCCACAACCCAACGAGGAACAGGAGATGAGGCGGGCACCACCAATTCTAAGCCAATCCAGACTAAATTCTTGTATGACTCAAGCATATACGCTCAACGATTATAGTTGAAGTCTAACAATGCGAAAATTTAATGTCGACTTAAACTATACATACTATAGTTTACAAAAAGTGGTGGTGATGGTGAATATAACCTATACATATCATAGTTCATCGGATAGTAATAGTGATTAGTGAACATGAACTATGCATATTATAACTTATCAAAAGTGGTGGTGATGGTGAATATAACCTATACATATCATAGTTCATCGGATAGTAATAGTGATTAGTGAACATGAACTATGCATATTATAACTTACCAAAAGTGGTGGTGATGGTGAATATAACCTATACATATCATAGTTCATCGGATAGTAATAGTGATTAGTGAACATGAACTATGCATATTATAGCTTATCAAAAGTGGTGGTGATGGTGAATATAACCTATACATATCATAGTTCATCGGATAGTAATAGTGATTAGGCGGGCCGGCCTTGGTGCCTTCGACCCATTGGTATGGTGAGGAGACTCACCTCGAATGCAGAAGCTTCCCAAATGAAATCCTTAGTTGCTGCCCCGCCTACTAACCGTGTTGTCATTACCAATCCATATACCAAATTAGGAATTGGGTCCCATACAATAATCCTTAATCCATACACGGGGTAAAATGACCATTATACCCCTGGCCCCGTATTATCCAAAAACTAAGGCCCAAGCTCAGAATAAAAGCCCAACACTATAATGTCCATAAATCTAGTTCCAATTGGGCCACAAAGCCCATATACTACAAGCCCATAAGATAGTCCGAAACTGAAATGGCCCATAAGGCCCAAGTCCTTCGTGGACCAAACCCGAGAAGGCCCAATGTCCAAAGATGCCTTAATTACTTGTCACACCCCCAAACCAAGGATGGCGGAAACGTCCAGGGGTGGAGGACTTCATGTACAGTATCACAACAACGTGTATAATAGTGCTCAAAGTAAATACAACCATCATAAATATAATTGAAAAAGTTACACCAAGTATATGTTTACATGTTTCGAAATCAATTACATTATGATGACAAAAATAAATTGTTGACGGTTTAACGTCCCATCCTCAAAGCGCTGAAGTGGAACTACATGCACCTAAAACAGTTTTGAAAACTAAAATGTTTAAGATGTCCAAAACATTCCGTGAATGGAGTTGAACTTTTCTGATGAAGGCTGTTAGAAAAGTGTAGTTATGTTCTTAGTGTTTTAACTTGTATTCCCCCCCCCCCCTAAAAACTTGAGAAAACATGAAAATATGGGGGTATGAACTCACCTTAAGTGATTTCAGTAGGTAAGTGTTGAAGAAGAGAAGTGTTCAACCCAAGAACACTTGAAGAATCACTTGAAGATTCGAAGATCTAACACAATTATAATGGAGTTTATGTAAGATATCCATGATTTGAGTGGAAATAATTGAGATAATCATAAAGAGAATGGATTATGCTTACCAAATGTGGAGGAAAAACTCAAGATCAGCCCTGGAAATCTCGAATTCCTAGAGAGAGAAAGTGAGAGAGAAAAGAGTTTGATCTTCTTGTGAAATGAGAGCAAATGAGAGAAGTGAGGAGAGAGGATGAATATTCAGCTCTCAAAAACGTGGGAAAGAGTGATGATTGAGTGGAAAGGACATTGATGTGACCTAGGTAAGGTGGGGAGGTGTGGCTGGTCATAGAGTGGGTGTGGGAGTGGTTGCTTGTGTCATAAAGTAAAGCAAAGTCAACACTCCACCTCTTTGTACTTTACCCACTTGCTTTTATTATTTAAATAAAGATTTTTATGAAAATATGATTAAATTGTGAATATTTAGGGTTTATTATGTTAAAATATGATTTTGGGTGAAAACCCCGCGTTAAAATAATTAAAAACGGGCCTTAAACGTAAAACTACGCGGAAACCGGGAGAAAATGAGTTCCCAGCGAGACCTCTCGGTCCTAGGCCGAGGTTCGGTCCCTAGGCCGAGGTTCGGTCATGGTGGTTGCTGAGCCGGATGCGAGATGCGAACCAGGAGCGAGAAGCGAAGGATCCTAGGCCGAGGGTTCGGTCAGAAGCTCAGAAGCGAGGCTCAGAAGCGAGGGTTCGGTTCCTCTTCATCAGAAGGTTCGGTTCGGAGATAAAACGCGAGAAGTCAAAACCGAATGAACTGTAGTGAACAGTACCTTCGGTTCGGTTCAGCAGCCTTCTTCATCAGGAGGGTTCGGTTCCTAAGAGGGGTTTCGGTTCCTAAAGTCCGTTTTTCGCGTAGACTTCCGTTTTTGGGCTATTTTCGCCAAATTCGAGGGTCGGGATGCCCCGAGTGATTATAGAAAGTTGGGAGAGATTTCGAGAGAGATTTGAGAGAGATTCCACATACTCAGAGAGATTTGGGAGAGATTTGACATTCTTGGAGAGATTTCACATACAAAGAGATATTTGGGAGAGATTTCACATACTTAGAGAGATTTGGGAGAGATTTGGCATACTTGGAGAGATTTCACATACAGAGAGATATTTGGGAGAGATTTCACATACTTAGAGAGATTTGGGAGAGATTTGACATACTTGGAGAGATTTCTCATACAAAGAGAGATTTGGGAGAGATTTCACATACTTAGAGAGATTTGGGAGATATTTGACATTCTTGGAGAGATTTCTCATACAAAGAGAGATTTGGGAGAGATTTCACATACTTGGAGAGATTTCACATACAGAGAGATATTTGGGAGAGATTTCACATACTTAGAGAGATTTGGGAGAGATTTGACATACTTGGAGAGATTTCTCATACAAAGAGAGATTTGGGAGAGATTTCTGATAAGAAGAGATGGAGTGAACACGATTGAGAGAGGTTTCATTGGTGACCTTTTTGAGTGTCCGGCTTCGCACTGCAAGGTCCGTAAACCCCGTTAAGCCTTGTTTAAGGATCTTGCACACTCCCGATGAGTATGTAACATTGTTTTATCGGTTTGGCTCTCCACATACCACCATTTTAGGTTAAGGAGATCTAGATGTGTGCACTTTTTGATTTATGATCTCTCATTAGAATAGAGAGTTGTTTAGAAATTACTTAACGTAAACTCTAGTACTCATGGCAAATTGAGTTGACCGGTTTGACTTGTTGACTTTAGTTGACTTTGACTTGACTGAAAATTGACGGTTGCCACATTACTGAATGGTCAACCCTAGTCAACTCTTGGTCAAAGTCAAAGTCAACAGTCAAGGTCAACAGTCCATGTTGACCCAACTCGTCGATTGCATCTAGCAACTAGTCGAGTTCCTGTAGTGTTCAAAAAACTAGGAAAAATCCAAGACAACTCGCCGATTTATCTGATCAACTCAATGAGTTCGCTTAGTATCCATAAAGCGGGAAAACCCGAACCAACTAGTTGAGTTACCAGGGAAATTTGTTGAGTTTCCCTTGTCTCAAGATATTCATCCCTTTCCAGTTGAATCTAAAGCCCCAAACTACAGATCTAACCCCCTAGGGTTAATATAGCATGTAAAGTTGCTAACTTTACATTCATGCAAGACATCAAAGGCTAAAAACACTTAATCAAAGCTAGTCAAGGGGCTTCGAGCATGAAGGAGGGCCAATACTTGATAAAGTTGGAAACTTTAACTCCCCAAAGACCCTGAGTCTAACACCCTGTTCTGAAAGTATTCATTTATGGATTTCAAAGGCCAAGGCTAGGGACGTTTTGGTCTTTCAAGGGTTCGGAGTTTTATTCGAGAAGTTTTGGGCCGGGGTGTGTCGCCTTTTCGTGGATATAAAGTTTGTTGGAAACGAACATAGGATGAAAGAGTTATAGCATTTTGAAGTTGTTAACATTTATGGTCCCGTAACGGAAAAGTTGGCAAGGCAATCCCTTTCATGCATGAAGGAACGCATGTGTTTAGCTGGGTACGCCCAACGTAGCAGGGAAAAGTGATCGCGGGTGCTAAGGACGTATGGCCAACGTACGAGAAGTACGCCCATAGTCCTTAAACCCTAATTTTAGGGTGATCCACTATATAAAGAACATAATGGCTCAAACCCTAGCCTCCTTATCAGCCTCCCAAACCTCATAGAAACCCTAGAACACGTCAACCCTTCATTTTGGTGAAATCTTGACCTTGGGAAGCTCATCTTGGTGGTTTTAAGCTTGGAAGATGAAATAAGAAGTTGTCAAAGAAGGACTTGGGAAGTTGGAGCTTATAGATCTAGAATAACATCATCATTTGGAACTCTTTAGAGGGATAAAGTTCATAACTTTGCTTAAGAATGCTTAGATCTTGTGTAGTGTGATTTTGGGGTTATTTTGGTCCCAAGAATGGACCTTTTTGGTGCAAAATTGTTTTTGAGCTTGGGGTTGCCACCATTAGAGCTAAAAGTGTCCCATAAGTAGTAAAGTTTCAATCTTGATGGTCGTAATGAGTTCATGCATGATATTTAGCCCTTGTTATGGAAGTATGTTGTCACCTTTTGAGTTTGGGCTTGTTTGGTGGGTTGCAAGTCACCAAGTTAGTGACTTTATGGATTAAGAGATGGAAAATGACCTGGATCTGAGTTGGTAGCCTCTAGAGTGTAGAATTAAGCACTTAATGGGAGAGTGTCTTAACAGGGGCAATACGCCCAGCGTACACACCATTTTCCTAGTATGCTCAGCGTACGCGAGTGTACGCCCCTCGTACACTGGTAGTTTGGGCTTCGAGTTATTGGGCCTCGGTTTTGGCCAAGTTTTGGACCTTGGGCCTTAGTGGGCCATCAGAAGTCAGATGTTATGGGTAAGGGAATATATTTTGGGCTTAGGGTAAGGCCCATTAAGGGATTTGGGCCTAATGTAGCAAATTGGGCCATTAGTAGGCTACCACTAAGCTTCGTACTTACGGTTTTAAGTTTTGGTTTCATGTACTTCCGGTAGCGGAGGGAAGAGCTTGGGGTAATCGCATAGCACACATACCAAAGGAGTTTTAGATTGGGATGTTTACTCTAATAAAATATAATAATGTTTTAGACATGATACTCTGATGTGATATGTTTTGAATGAGTGGTTGACACTTGTGGTTTTATTATTAAATTTAAAATGAAATTTATGGTCATGGATTTTAGGGTTGTTACAAGTTGGTATCAGAGCCTTGGTTTGAGGGATTCGGCCATACTCTCGGGTGTGATTGAACTCAAACTGAGGGCATGGTATGAAAATTATCAAAACAAAATCATTTTTATAAAAATGCGTTTTGAGAAAAGGAAAAGAGTTTGTAAAGAGAAAAGGGGTGTTGTGCATGCAATTAGCCGAGCACAAGTAAGTTCTCCCAAATTACCCATAAAAGTTTATATATGATATAATTATGTGATCGGCATGCTAGATTTAGGGCTAAGGATCTAGGAGGATGTCTTATATGCATGTTATATGTGTTTTTGAATAGCATGCTAGTACAAATTCTTGTTGTATGGATAGGATTGCTTGATTATGTTCTGGTTAGATTTCCCTTTTTGTCTGAATGCTAGTTGCTTTGTGCTTTGTGGGAATCTAAGTGATGGGAATTATCCATTAGGTGCATGCGTCAAGTCACATGTGACCAGTGTTGGATAATCTTATTGTGATGGATTTGGCCCTATTGTGTAGCTCTCCTTTGAATCCAACCGTTGTAGTGAGGAGTCCTTTAGTTGAAGGCTTATCTAAGCCTCTTCACATATGATGGTATTCAGGTAATGGCTAATTGGCATTATAAAGATACCTTCAGTAGCAGAGGATTGGATGCGGGTTGGAGGTTACCCTAGGGCAAGCCTAGGATGAGAGTGGTGTTGGGAGCAGTGTTAGTAGTAGTAAGGGACATGGTGGAGTCGAGGCAAATCTTGAGGTGTCACAACCCGAACCAGACGGCGGAAATGTCCGAGGGCTCGCGTGACTTTAATTGAATATCATCACAATGAATATACATGAATCATAACATAAACGTCACCATGCATCAATATATTACAACTGGAATTGTTCACATCAAGTACATTGTTTTAACATTATACATTCATAACATAAATTGTTCGATTACTTTTAACAACATTACTTCCTATTACCCTTCCGCTTACCTATTACCTGAGAATACAAGTTAATTTGGAAAACGGTGAGCATATGAAATGTTGGTGAGTTCATAAGTAATGTTGTGATAAAATGATTTGTGTAGTTTGTAAAACCCAGAAAATCCGATATTTTCTGAAAAGACTTTTGTTTATCAAAGAGTGAAGATCCATAAGTTGATGCATGAATGATTTCAAAAACATATATATGAAGGGTATTTTGTGTTATAGTTATAAACATTTCGAGCGAGTAATATTGAATTCCTCGGAAAACCCGATGTTTTTCGATACTGGCAGGTATCCATGATTACTGATTTTTGTATTGTCTTAACGAATGAATATTGATTACTCCACATTGTATATCGTCCTAATTTCGTCTACTTTGATTTCTCATAAGCCTTAGCGAACGAAGAGAAGAGGAACGCTATTTCCTACTACTGTTGTAAGTACCTAAGGCTGTCGGGAATGCGAAAGACATGATGGTCCAACTCGCATTTGATTCCTTTGACCTTACTAGCCTTACTAATGGGCCACTAGGGCCTAATAACACATAAGAGCTATTGAAGGTCCTTTTACACGTAATTGGGTCTTAGAAGGCCCAATAACACGTAAGCGTTATCCCTTTGGGCCCAAAGATCATTTTGATGGACTTGCAAGATCCATCAAGCATGATTTGAAACTGTAGCCCAAAGTTTGTAGATTTACTCATCGTAGTTATCGTGTATCTATTGAAGTGTTTGATTTAACGATTGTTGTCTTGTATAGATTCGAGACCGAATCAAATCGTTTATAACAATATTTGGTGTTAAATGTGTATTCGTTTTCCATTTTATCGGTAGTTGTGGATTTTGTATTTTGACTTAATGAATTAATTTGTTTAAAAGTAGAAGTTTGACCTTTTCATTACCTTTCTTTTGATAAAATAACAATTTTTGTCCTTTGTATAATTTTTTTTTTTCATTTTTAGTCCTTAAAACAATTTCTTGACACTTTTGCATCATAAACTTGTTAAAAGACCTTTTTAACCCAAAAATTATTTCGTTGACAAATTCAGCCCTTACAGATAAGTATTTCTCGGTTAAAACCCCGTTTTTCGCAACTTTTATAATTTTGGCCCAAAATCCAAAAACTATACATTTTTGGTCCTTTTTGATAATGAAAAGAATTTTTGACCATGGAATTAGTTTTATTATGCTATTTGTCCCCTGTTTTGAAGAAAGTTTCATTTCAGCCCCTTAATTTGTCATTTTTCGCAACTTTAGGTTTATTGGGCTAAAAAGCCCAAAATTAGCCCATTAAGCCAAAAATTTACATTTCAAGTCCTTTGAAAACTTTATTATTCAGAAAAACAATTATGGAAACTGTTTTGACTCTTTTGGCCCTTAAGAAACCGTGACTTGGCCATTTTTAACCCTAGTTTTAAATATTTTGACATTTTAAGCCCAAAAATGGATTTTTATGTTGAAATATGTTTATCATAATCTTATAGATTATTATTCTTGACTTGTTTAGTGTAGAATAACTTAGGTTATGTTTGTTTCTCTTCTCATATCATAGATCTCGAGATTCACCCCTTTTTAGTTACATATTTATCACAAAAACACATAAATTAGACATACATGCATGAAAATCACTCATAGCACACATATAGATATAGATCTACACATTTTCTTGTATTCTCCCCCATAAACCACATAAAAACAAAAGAAAGAGGGGTATGAATCTCACCTTGAGTTGTAGTTTTGGTTTGAAGAGAGAAATGAAGAAAGTTTCGATCCTAGTAAGCTTTCTTGGATGATTTCGAATTTTGAGGCTTTTAAGATGTATGATCACAAGATTGAATGGATTTAGAAGATATTTTTAATGAAATGAAGTAGCTAGATTATGGATCCAAGCAATATCTTACCTTAGATGATGAATTTTGTGGGTTAATTTCCTTGAAAAGCTTCAAATTCTCGAAAATTTGATGAATGAGTGCAAGTGTTCTTGAGAGGATTTGGAGAGAGTGGAGATGAATTTTGTAAGTGTGTGTGTGTCTTGTTTTGGCCGAGAGCAAATAGGGAGAGAAAGAAGAGAGATCTTTGAGTTGACTTGCATGAAAACATGAGAAGGATGCAATGAAAATCTATGGATAAATGTGAGGTGGCATGGGAAAAGTCAACTCTCTTTCTTTTGTGGGTTGGGCCGAATATGGAGAGGGGAAAAGAGAAAATTTGGGCCTTGTATGTTTAAGCCCATTTTATGCTTAAGTTAGATGATTGCTTGGCCCAAATAAATCAAAGTATAATTTTTATGACTCATTAGGGCTAATCTAAATTTGTTGGGACCCAATAAGGCCCATTAAAGCTAACCTAGTTCATTTTAGGCTTATAAGGCCCAAAATATTAAGTTTCATGTTTATGGGTCCAATTAGGACCCATTTGATAGTTCTAGGTTCAAGATAGTTAAATTGGAAGCTCATTGGTCCATTAGGTCCAATAAGGAAATCCTAGTCCAAAATGGAGTTAAACTAGAATTTCTAAGGTTTCTAATTCTTTGTTGACTATTTGTAGGGTTTGCATGAAGTGTTTGATTGAAATTCTGTTCTTATTGAATAAGCATCCTACATGCTTTCACATTGATGGTTCACATTTGTTATCATTGTTCAATGTTTACAAGGCGTCGAAATTGCTAGTTGTGACATCATCACCCCGTTAGAGGGAATTTCGTCCCGAAATTCTTTTGAAAGCTACATTTGAGAATGTGAGAATAGGTGAGGGTACTTCTGCTTCATCTGGTCTTCGCGTTCCCATGTGAATTCTGGCCCACGCTTCGCTTTCCACCGTACCTTCACAATCGGAATGCGACTTTGCTTGGTACACTTCACCTCCGTGTCCATGATTTCGAATGGTTCGTCGACGAACAGGAGATTCTCGTTGATTTCTATTTCTTCAAGGGGAATGACGAGGGTTTCATTGGATAAGCACTTTTCCATGATTGAAACATGGAAAACAGGGCGTACAATGCTGAGCTCAGCGGGTAGCTGCAGTCTGTACGTCACTGGACCAATTCGGGCAAGAATCTCGAAAGGTCTAATGTATCGTGGGTTCAACTTTCCCCGTTTTTCAAAAAGAATAACCCCTTTCCACGGAGAGACTTTTAATAACACCTGCTCCCCGACTTAAAACTCCAAGGGCTTTCTCCTTTGATCAACATAGCTCTTCTGTCAGTCGCGCGTTGCTTGTAGTCGGGCTCTGATTTGAACTATCTTTTCCGTTGTTTCACGTATGATCTCCGGTCTCGTTAACGTCATGTCTGATGTCAGTTCTTTCGCTAGCTGGGTGTCACCTACCTCAGCCCAACACAATAGTGATATACATTTACGCCCATACAGCGCCTCGAAAGGAGCAACTTTGATGCTCGTGTGGTAACTGTTATTGTATGAGAATTTGACTAAGGGCAAGTGGGTATCCCATGACTTCCCAAAGTCTATCACACACGCGCAAAGCATGTCTTCAAGTGTCTGAATGGTTCGTTCACTTTGACCATCCGTTTGTGGATGATACGCAGTGCTCATGTCGAGATATGTTCCTAGGGCTTTTTGAAGTGATTGGCCAAAACGCGAAGTGAATCTACTATCTCTATCTGAGATGATAGACACTGGCACTCCACGGAGTCTTACAATTTCCTTTATGTATAACCTCGTCAAACTCTCCATCTTGTAGGATTCTTTTATTGGCAGGAAATGAGCGGATTTCGTCAATCTGTCGACTATTACCCATATGGTGTCCAATCCATCTGATGATTTAGGTAGCTTGGTCACAAAGTCCATAGTAATCCTCTCCCATTTCCACTCGGGTATTACTAGTTGCTGTAATAGTCCCGAGGGCTTCTGATATTCCACCTTTACTTTAGCGTAAGTAAGGCATTTGCTAATACAGACGGCAATCTTTGCCTTCATGTTAGGCCACCAATAGTGTTGCTTAATATCCAAGTACATTTTGTCTGAACCCAGATGGATGGAGTATCGCGTCTTGTGGGCTTCGTTCATGACTACCTCTCTGAATCCTCCAAGTTTAGGGACCCAAATATAGTTCATGGAATAATATGCTCCATCCTTGTTCACTTCGAGATTCTTTTCCATTCCACGTAATGCTTCGCTCGTTTTGTTTTCTGCCTTCATGGCATCGAACTAGGCTGCCCTGATCTGAGAGGTTAAGTGGGATTGGATGGTTATCGAGAGGGTTTTCACGCGACGATTTGAGTATTCTTTCCTACTCAAGGCATCAACTACCACATTAGCCTTGCCTGGGTGGTACTTGATTTCACACTCATAATCGTTTAGTAGTTCAACCCATATTCGTTGCCTCATATTCAGCTCTTTTTGATTCAAGGTATGTTGGAAACTCTTGTGGTCGGTGAAGATGGTGCACTTGGTACCATAAAGGTAGTGCCTCCAAATCTTCAGGGCAAAGACCACTGCTCCCAGTTCTAGATGTTGGGTTGTATAATTTACTTCGTGTGTCTTTAGTTGTCGGGATGCGTAAGCTATCACCTTCCTGTTGGATTAATGTCTAAGTCCATAACTATAATTGGTAAGACTTGACCCGACCCGGCATGGTCCATTTGGGTTGCATACCATCATGCACTTGGATAGACTATAATGAGAGAAATAAGACACTTATGGTTATTAATATATTATAAGTTCTAGTATATTAATAATAAGAATAATAAGATTATTTAATTAGTATTGATCAAGAATTAATATAGGATTAAATAAGTGATCAAAAGAAGACTAATTAAATATATGGGTTGATTGTGTAAATCATCCATACTTGTATAGTGGGCTAATGCTCCATCGATAATCAAGTTGGGCTAAAACCCATAGGATGGTCCATGGATGCTCCATGGTGTATTTGTACCCATGGATCATGGAAATGAAAGGCCATGTCAATTAGGGTTTACATGGTGTAACCCTAACTATATAAGCATCTTATTCTTGACCAAAATCGGCCACTAGTGTGTGATGAAAAAGGGCTAGCCGATTTCATGAGTTGTAGAATTCTCTCAAGTTTTTCTAAGTGTTTTGGTGATTGTGATTCCATTTGAGGCTTCCACACTATTGGGGCTAGGCGCTGAAGCTTCATGAAGACTTTCTACATCAAGAGGTATGTATTTTATCTTGTTACATTCATTGTTTTTGTATGCTAGATTAGGATAATACCTTGGAAGTTCTTATTTGCATGTATAATAGAGAAAACATAGATCCAAGGTATTTAGGGTTGCATGTACACTTAGGAGTGTTAGAATGCTCAAAACCCAACAGTGGTATCAGAGCCTAGGCTTGTTTTCAATTATACTTGATGCAAATTGCTGAAAAATGCTGAAAAACTCGATTTTCTGGCTTTCTGGGCACTGGACTCGCCGAGTCTACTGATGAACTCGCCGAGTCCATGAGTAAAATCATCCTACTCGCCGAGTAGGTTCATGCACTCGACAAGTAGGGGCCCCAGACAGCATATTTTCGGGGTTTTTGGCTAGAAATGGACTATGAACATTACCCTAAGTTGTTTTTGAACTTATAAACTTGTTTTTGATGTGGTAATGTTCATGCTAATCCAATTTCAAAGATAATTGTCAATAGATTCATGTTTTGAATTAGTTTAGTGTTTAGACTAATTACATGAAAAAGTTTGATTTGAATTATCTTGTTCTTATGAGTTGCTTAGATTAATAGGAAAGTTAATTGAAATAGTTGTTTTCAATCCATTTTAATCTAAGAGTTGAGTATAAAATGTGTTTGTGTAACTTGTCCTCAAGTTACATGAAGAGTCACATTAAAGACTCATAAAATTCATAAAAGTTGGCAATGGTTACAAAATGAAGAGTCTTGTGTCATTGAATAATTTTTTTTATGACTCCATAACTTGTCCTCAAGTTATGGAAGTTCAAGAGTCACTTCATTAAAGAAAAATATGTAACCATAATTAAATTCATAAGTTATAAAATAAAGAAAAAGTTAGTTCTTTTATTAGTTTAAAGTCTTCCATAACGTGTCCTCAAGTTATGGAACTTGAAGAGTTTTTGGATTAAAACTACTTTAAACACATAAGTTATGGAATTAATTAGTTTTGAATAGTTTCAAAACTTGCCCTCAAGTTTTGGAATTTGAAAAGTTTTCCTTATGAATAATTTAATTCCAAGTTAGCCCTTAGAATTTTAAAAGTTAAAATTCAACCCTTATACTTTATAATATTATAAGTTAATAATATATATATATATATATATATATATATATATATATATATATATATGTATAAGAGTAAAGTCAGTCTTACCGCTAGTACGCCTCATTCACGAAGCCAGTCTATAAGGTGGGTATAAGGTTGTTGCCTATAAAATGGCAACTTAATGGGTGTCCACTCTCACCCACCGCTTGCTTGACTGGTGGAGGGTCGTTAGCCGAACGGGTTTGACAGGACTAGAATTCTCCCTTCATTAAAAGTATTAATGATAATACTAAGTAACTAAACTCTTAATAATACCCAATCTTAGTTACTTAGGAAAAAAGGGAATAAGGTGCTAATCCATGAAATTACACTTTGCACTTTGTTTAAGTCGGTTAGTGGAGCGTGTGTGGTTAACCGGCACACTAACGCGTATTTAACAAGGTAGGCAAATGGTAACTTAATGTTTATCATAGTATCGATGGAGCGTGTGTGGTTAACCGGCACATCGATTAAGGGGTAAACACTTAAGGGTACCAAGTAATTTGCATGGTTACTTCACACCTTGTTTTGTGATCCTCGGCATCCCAGTCACATAACCTGAAGGGCACACTCGAGATTGAAACATGCCTTTGAACAGTTCAATGAATCTCAAAGATCTAGGAGTTTCAAAACCAATTAAAACCTAATAATACATTTCGTTTATCTTGGTGGAAATTGGTGAATCGTCATTCACCTACCTTCAAATATTTTATAGCTTGGATTACGGCATACCTCTTCTAAGTTATAAAATAGTTTGTTGGGTCCTAGCCTTAATATTTCATATTGGGTGTCATATTAAGGACTTTAAATCAACTATCTGGAATATCTCCCAAAAGATGTCTGGTTTAGACACCTATGATCTTCCCAAATCTCTTAAAACAAGGTTTCCTAAATGAAGATGATGTCCCTTGGAAATCATACTTCTTCACCTCTTCAAATTATTCTCCCCAACCCACAAGTTCTTGAAAATGTTTAAGGTCACTCAAGTCCTATTGGCAAGGCAAGGTCTAGGTGTGTTCACATCTTGGAGATGTAGTCACATATTGACAGGCCGGGAGAGTTGGGTGTCAAAGTCTTGAGAAAGTTGGTGGTTCAACCACTTTCTAAGTGTAGGGTTTCAAAGCACTCCATGGATGATGGCAATGGGCCCCTTTGATGAATTCTAGGTTAAAAGCCCAAGACTTGTCTTTTCCCTATAAATAGTCATGTATTATTCATTATTAGGGTCAAGAGTGTGAGGCAAAATGTAGCCGCCACGTGAGGTTTCTTATGTAGTGTTAGATTCTTTAGTCTATACTTTAAGTGTAATTTATTCCTCATATTTCAATAAATCGAGTGATCATTCGACACAATCTTCATTATTGTGTTTGTTCTTATTTTCTGCATCTTGTTCATCAAATCACAATTGGGTTTCATTCCCAACAAGTGGTATCAGAGCAGGTCTTTGAAGATCTATGGATTTTTGAAGTATCAGTTCTTGATTTGGTGATTTTCTGCACATATATTGAAGATTATTGGTGTTTTGGCGGTATGGAATCAAGATTTTTGTACAAGTTACTGTTCATGGAGATATATACTGTTCATCTGGTATTTTTCGATTCATTCTTCTGTTCATATTGAATCAGTTCATCGGTTTTATTACTCTGTTTTGACCTAATTGGATCTGTTCGTAAATTCTTTCAATCTGGCCCAATCTTTTGGTCAATTCACTATTCCTCGTCCATATGGTAAATCACGATCCAGTTTTATTTGGCCCTAATATTACATCTATGTCTCCGTTTCCGTTTGCGTTTTTGTTCTGTGCTTAAATTCAATCATTCGTGATTATCAATTTCAACATCCGTGTCGTGATTATCGACTCATGAATCGATTCGTTTTGATTTCAAGTTTTTTTTATCGATTGTTGTTCATGAGTTTCTGGGTACATTGATGAACCATTGAAGGAAGTTTGCTATTTTAAATGAAAAACACATTCGATCTGGAAATGACTTGTGATTTTCACGGAACTCAAATCACCAATCAGAGATTAGCTTGTAATCAGAACAGATGGCTTTTGCAATTAGAATACAGATCTCGGAGTCGGTACCAATTTCTCAGAATTTGGTTTCAAAGTTGTGATGTTGGATGGCGTCTATCGGAACGAGATGGAATGGTAATGCAAAATCTTTGGTTCCATTGAACTCACTGAGAACGAATCGGATTTGAGAGTTTATCGGAATGAAATCGTAACAGGTGCAAACGTTAGTCAAAATCAAAAAGTCAAAATTGATGATGTTCACTGCGAACGAATGAAACTGGAATTGGAAATCAATTGAGAAGAACAATTATCAAACGAAGGTCAAAATTACCTTACCTGTGAACGATCGAACGAACATCTGTGTGACTTATTCGGAGCGAAAGGTCTGACGTTCGTTGATGTGGATTCGCTTTGACTGATGGAGTTGGAACGAGCCTAGAATGATCTTGGGTTCGCTTGTTAAAAATTGGAACCAAAGGTCTTGAAGAGAATGTACAGTGAGAACAATAAGCGAACCTGGGAATGGAGACTCGCCTTGGGGTATAATCAACGGAATTGGAACGAACCTCGATCTAACATTGGGTTCGTGTTTGAAATTGGTTCGCTTTGGGTGAGATTCTTGGTGTTCAGAACTCAGGGCTCGGTATGAAGGCTTGTGCTCAAAACGAACATGAAATAAACTTGGGGTCATTTGTTAGCACTTGGAACGAAAGGAGGGAGATTCGCTTTGGTAGCTATTGGAACGAACCTCGATCTTGGATTCGCGTGTTTATGCTGGGACTGAAAGAGAAGGATGAACCGAAAGCGAAAGGAGTTTCGCCTGATGAAGCTTGATATGGAAACGAGAAACGAACCGAACGTTCGGTTCTTTAAATCAGGTTCGCGTGAATAAATGGTGGTCTTGAAACGAACTTAGGTTCGGTTGCTTGTACTTGAAACGAAAGTATGATCTGTAGCATTTGTTCCAGTCGCGCATTCCTTTTATCAGCGTCTAAATTGGGGAAGAAGATATCAAGTTACATTAATGGTCCCTGAAACTTCAACGAAATGACACTTCTGGTCCCTATTGTTTTCACATCTTGGCGATTATGGACGATTTCCAGATTTTGTCAGAAATTAAGGGGAGTATTGATGCAGAATTACAATTTCAGTCCCTATTTTTCAGCAAGTGACAATTTCAGCCCTTTTTTAAAAAAAAAAAAAAATTTGCAATTTTAAGGGCTGGTGAACAGTTTTGGATTTTTCAACGCTCATATTTTTTTCGTGAACAGAAAAATAAAGATTCCATCAAGTCTTGGCGGTTCGGAAAGTCGTTTTTTTTTTAACGTCAAGTTTTCACGATTTTTTTCGGATTTTTTTTGTATATCTTTTTGTCGCGGGGGAGCATAGTAAATTTTTATTCATTCAAGATCATTCTCATGACCATTTGAAGGCTTTATAATCATATTTTTGATTATAAATCGGGGGAGAATTTGGTATGGCCATTCGAAATTGGATTTGTGACTTTTCAAAGTTGAAGATTTTTGATAAAGCTTGTGGGAGAATTATGAAGGTAGCTTCTTCAACAGAAGTTCTTCATCGAGCTCTACTAAGGTTTTTACAGAGAAGTATCCTTTACAGCAGAAGTTTTTCATCGAGCTCTGCTAAGGACTTGTTATATCTCCGACTTCTTGTATTTTCTCGATCAAGTGGTGTTACGAATCTTAAAGTTTGGGTTGTTACATGATATTTTTTGATGGCTTATATCATTAGCTTATTTGAAGATCGTTGTGACTTGGAGGGGGAGCTCTTCAAAGACAAGAAGTGATTCAGTTTCTTTGTTCTGAGATGGGTTTTATGGCGGGTTTGGTTTTCATGAAGATTCTTTGGGATTACATTCGAAAATGAAGTTTAAAGACATTACTTCAGTGCTTGATTTATATATCCTAGAGCCCATGTTTGAAGACTATTGAAGAATCAAGATTCGTGGATTGCTTCATATATTCCTCATTGCAGATCTTTTTATT
This sequence comes from Lactuca sativa, assembly GCF_002870075.4. Lineage (NCBI taxonomy): Eukaryota > Viridiplantae > Streptophyta > Magnoliopsida > Asterales > Asteraceae > Lactuca > Lactuca sativa. The sequence goes on from NC_056624.2 coordinate 50,174,842, forward strand.
TGCTAGATGCTTGTTTTAAAAGTTAAAGCATTGTCATCTATTCCATACTTTGAGGGGGAGATTGTAGGGTTTCAAAGCACTCCATGGATGATGGCAATGGGCCCCTTTGATGAATTCTAGGTTAAAAGCCCAAGACTTGTCTTTTCCCTATAAATAGTCATGTATTATTCATTATTAGGGTCAAGAGTGTGAGGCAAAATGTAGCCGCCACGTGAGGTTTCTTATGTAGTGTTAGATTCTTTAGTCTATACTTTAAGTGTAATTTATTCCTCATATTTCAATAGATCGAGTGATCATTCGACACAATCTTCATTATTGTGTTTGTTCTTATTTTCCGCATCTTGTTCATCAAATCACAATTGGGTTTCATTCCCAACACTAAGTCACATAGTGAGTTCCTTTGGGACACCTATGAAACAGACTATGACAAGACCCTTAATGATCTTATCTATTTGCTAAGATCAACTTCCTAAATCTTTATGGACATTGACAATGATGACATTGGATATCTAGTAAAGCTCTCTCTTCCCAGTGGAAAGGGATCAGCCATAGTCAACTCGGTTGACCAAATGGTAAAGAGAAAAGCTAAGTCTGTGATAGTCCCGTGTACCATTATCGAAGGGTCCATATGTTTATATTGCCAAAGGAAGAGACATTGGTTATGAATCTGCCAAATTTACCTAAGGATGTTGAAGTCAATAACTTTGACTCTACTTCAGGTAAAGTCCAATATCTATCTCTGCTAAGTTTCTAATCTGAGATTCTTGATACATGATGTGACTGGGTCACATGTTGATGTTTTAAGAATCAAAGAAAAGTAAAGAAACTTAAAGAAAGAATATGCTGAATTTGATCGCCTAGATGGATTTCTATCGCGTAGCTTGAAGATCGGATTCTTGAGCTACTTCTTAGGAGTTATGAGATATTGTTTAGGAATAGATAACAACAAGTTTTCATATGGATTGTAAGGATAAGTTTTTCCGCAAAGTTTTAAAATAAAAGAAAATTTTTGATTTTATTTATTTTAAAATATCCTTACAATGGCATTTGAGGAAAAATTGTTGCTTATAAGATTCCATTAATAGCAAGAGTGGAAATATGAAATTGATTCTTTCATTTGTGGTAATGTCTAAATTTACCAAATAAGGAAAGATTCTCATCACCCAAGTTTCAATTGGACCGGAACTTGGAATCATGCAAGTTGTATAGCATGATGAATGAGAACTTTCAAGTATTGGAAAATTAAGACTAATTACTCGGTCACATGGATGTGTGATTCAAGTAAAGGACTAAGGAATCGAGTACACATTCTTGTGCACTGATTAAGTCCACCACAAAAGGTTGATAAGACTATTCGTCATAGTTTACTACAGCTCAGTAAATATGATTATACTTACAAGCTTAAGTGTAACACTGAGACATTGGAAAAGGTTCCAATGTATGGCAGAGCGAATAAGAAGAATCAAATTAGGCAGAAGGATAAAAGTTTCTCAAATCTGAAAAGATGGGAGAGTACTTTAGTATCAGTTTTTGTGATCATCTTAATGATTAAGAAACCATAGCACAATTAGTTCTCTAAGGAAATCTTAGTGCATTCTTATGACTAAGAAGAGGAACTTGAATTGTTGAAGTGGTTAAATCAAGAAGATGAGTCATACTTCGTTCCAATACAAGTCTTAGAGTCATACTCCAAGATTGTAACTTGAGTGACATGTCTTAAAGAAGGTTTAAAACACTTGTCAAATGTAAGAGTAAAAGTTTTCTACTCTTGTACATTTGAAATTGGTAAGTTGTGATGTTTTTGATAAAACAAAGACCAACTTAGGCCAATTGTGTGAAGTGTTTGTCTTGATTAGAATCCACACTATCTCTTGAATAACTGACAAGAAAGTCTTATATGTCAAGAGGACAGTGGGAGTCTTAAAGGTCTTGAAAGTCTAAAGAAGTAATCAAGAATAAAACCTAAAATTCTTCACTAGCACACGACTTGAGCTTTATAACCTATCGTGTTGACATATTATGTGCCCATTCCAGTTAAAGTCGGCTTTGCATATGAGTTCTTAGATTTCTCAATTAGTTGCACAAGAACTTGGAAGCAATGGCAGGCCCTTGAGCTGCCAGGTGGCAAGAAATTAAGATTGAGTTCAATCCATATGAGTGTGGATTTGTCATTATCCTTGTCTTGTGTCTATGGTTTTGACAATTCACATGGATAAGAACACATACACCAGTAAATCCATATGTGTTTGGATTTAAGATTGAGTCTAATCCATATGTGTTTGGATTTGTCATTATCATTGTCTTGTGATTATGCTTTTGACAAATTCATATGGGTAGGAACTCATACACCATAAAATTCTAAGTGTCATAAGGTTTCTCTCCGATTCATGAAAATGATGGTGAGGAAACACTTTCACTAAGTAGATTTTAGCTAGATAGCAATTGTAATATTTGCATTCTCAAAGTCGTTAGTGGAGCGTGTGTGGTTTACCGGCAAACTAACCTAGACTTGTGAGAAGTGGCAAAAAGGTCTAAACATTATGATTACGGCATCCCTCTTCATAATTGTTTAGACACACAAGTGTGCTATCTAAGGGAAGGTGTATGATTTTGATAAAGTTTTATCAAAACAATCTAGCATCAGAAATCTGAACTTTGGTAAGAAAGTCAAGGAAATATTGATTTCTAGAAGTCCAGCTGATTTCTGGGTACATGTCAAAGCTAGTGGGAGCATAAGTGTTATGCTAATAATCATCATGTTAGTGGAAGCATGATAATTATGATAAGTATTGCAAGTTAGCAATGTTAATTATAGAAAACAAAAGTTTCAATTGGGAAAAAGTTGTTTTGCTATAATTAAGGGAGAGGAAATTATACTTCATCTCAAATCTATAAGCTTAGATCGTGAGGTTTTAATCACTTAGTCAAGGATATATATGAATTTCATGTTGGAATGGCTCAACATAAGGAAATTCTGTATATGAGTCCATTATTTGCGTTCTAAAATTCGATTATGATTACGGCATCCCTTTTCATAATCTGAATTATGAGAACTTGGCAAATTGAAATGGAAACATTATAGCAAAAGACTGGTTTAGTCTTTATGTGAGACATCATGAATCGTGTCCCATATGCTTCGGATATAGGATCGATTACATGTGCTATATTCATCCTTTCTAAAATTTTCCAAATGCCAGGGGCATTAAGAAGGGAAAAGGTCTAGAATTGGATATGACTAAAAAGGATTAAACAATTGTCGAGGACAATCTAAGGTTTACTAAAGATTGGTTGCTCAAGGACAGTTGGAAGTATAGTGATAATTCTGGAAGAACCATATTGACATAATCTGGAAGGAGGCAACTCTTGTTCAGAAGTGATAGTCAAAATGGAATCTGGAAATGTTTCAAAGTTAGAAATTTCAATCTGTGTAAGATTAAGGAAACTTAATGCAAGAAGGATATTTCCAAGGAGTTGATCTCCTTTGGAATGCTCTGTAATATTTGTTGTCAAGTCTTTATGACTTTGTGCATAATCATTACAAGAGTATCAATGCATATAAGTTTAGAATCTAACAGATTTCAGTAAATGGCATAAATTTAGAATTCTTGCATTTGCAGTAAAGATTTGGGAGTGTGAAAAGAGAATCATTGAAGTTATGTTCAATTGATCTAGTTCACAAAGTAAAGATCATAGACAAACATAGTATCCATACTTGGTGTGTGGCATGACTAGTGTTTAAGAAAACATAGTGTACATGCTTGGAGCATGGGACAACTATTGTTTTAAATTCAAGAATAAAGTTAATAGCTGAAACAGTATACATGAATAATGTGTAATCATATGGTGATAAATAAAAGGTGTTTTATTTATGTTCATAGGTTTTTATACCATATTGGATTCGATTATTCTTGTGTTTCATTTTGCATGTTTTGACTTCCCGAATAAACTAGGTTATTCTTCTGGAATGACTAAGTTATTCAAACCATCCACAGTCGGTCATATGTTGGAAGTAGATATGAATTAAGACTGTCATGGGTTGGCTTGTAGAGGTCTAAGGTGTTGGACAAAGGGCTACAACACTCATGAGTGCTCATAAGTTCTGAGTATTGGATTCAACCCGCACTCATTGGAATCACTTCATGGATTTTATCACGATTGATCATGAGACGATAATATCTTATATTCTTCAAACCTAGAGATATGAGTTGTTACTATGAGTTAGTTGTACATTGATTGCACGAAAACGCATTCGGTAACTCGGTGCTATAAAACGTGCCTTTGTGTATGATTCAACAAGTAGTAGAACAAGCCATATGAGTCGAAGTTTATCCATTCCTTTTACCTTCGGGATAAAAGCGATATCTGTGGGCCCCTCGATGATTTGATGATGACAAATGGAAGTGCTCGGCCGTGCCAGGACTGATTTGATTTGTTCAATTAGTCAGTCGTTATAAATCGCAAATCGGGAAACAACAAATGGACAGAGAGAATGATTATAATCCATGTCTCAGTCCATATGATATCTAGAATGGAGGAATATATGATCCCTTATCTAATGGACAAGTCATTGACAAAGGTCAGAGTTCGACAGAAGCTTTTGAGAGCTACGATTGCCAGTTGGTTCCTGAAGTCATACGCAATAATAGTTTTAGACTTATCCAAGTGGGAGACTGTTGGATTAATGTCTAAGTCCATAACTATAATTGGTAAGACTTGACCCGACCCGGCATGGTCCATTTGGGTTGCATACCATCATGCACTTGGATAGACTATAATGAGAGAAATAAGACACTTATGGTTATTAATATATTATAAGTTCTAGTATATTAATAATAAGAATAATAAGATTATTTAATTAGTATTGATCAAGAATTAATCTAGGATTAATTAAGTGATCAAAAGAAGACTAATTAAATATATGGGTTGATTGTGTAAATCATCCATACTTGTATAGTGGGCTAATGCTCCATGGATAATCAAGTTGGGCTAAAACCCATAGGATGGTCCATGGATGCTCCATGGTGTATTTGTACCCATGGATCATGGAAATGAAAGGCCATGTCAATTAGGGTTTACATGGTGTAACCCTAACTATATAAGCATCTTATTCTTGACCAAAATCGGCCACTAGTGTGTGATGAAAAAGGGCTAGCCGATTTCATGAGTTGTAGAATTCTCTCAAGTTATTCTAAGTCTTTTGGTGATTGTGATTCCATTTGAGGCTTCCACACTATTGGGGCTAGGCGCTCAAGCTTCATGAAGACTTTCTACATCAAGAGGTATGTATTTTATCTTGTTACATTCATTGTTTTTGTATGCTAGATTAGGATAATACCTTGGAAGTTCTTATTTGCATGTATAATAGAGAAAACATAGATCCAAGGTATTTAGGGTTGCATGTACACTTAGGAGTGTTAGAATGCTCAAAACCCAACACTTCCCACGTGCATGAGTATGCAACCTAAGCCTTGATTCGACACGTCGCAGTAAACTACGAAATCTTCTGTTCCTTCTGGTAGCGATAGTACCGGTGCACTGCAAAGTGCTTGCTTCAGAGCTCGAAATGAAGCTTCTTGCTTGTCCGTCCATTCAAAGGGTACGCCCTTTTGTGTAAGCATGGTAAGAGGTTTGGCTGTCTTAGAGAAATTCTGGATGAATCTCCTGTAATTGCCTGCGAGACCCATAAATTGGCGAATTTCTGTGGGTGTTGTTGGGACTGCCCATCCTTCAATGGCTTTGACCTTAGAAGGATCCACGTGTATTCTTCTTGGCTAATAACATGACCCAAAAAGTTCACACTACGAAGCCAGAACTCACACTTAGAGAGCTTCGCGTATAGCTTTTTGGTTCACAGGGTTTCCAGGATTTGTCGAAGATGTTGGCAATGTTCTTCTTCGCTTCAAGAGTAAAACTAGAATGTCATCAATGAAAACAATGACAAAGTTGTCGAGGAATGGTCGGTAGATTCGATTCATTAGGTCCATGAATGCGGCAGGGGCATTTGTTAGACCGAAGGGCATTACAACAAATTCATAATGTCCATATCGAGTTTGGAAAGCGGTTTTGGGGATATCCTCTTCCTGGACCTTGAGTTGACGGTAACCAGATCGCAGAACTATTTTAGAGAAATAGCGTGCTCCTTGAAGCTGGTTGAATAGATCATTGATTCGCGGAAGTGGATAGTGGTTTTTGATAGTGATTTTATTTAGCTCTTTGTAATCAATGCACATCCTAAAAGATCCGTCCTTCTTCTTGACAAAGAGAACTGGACCTCCCCATGGTGAGAAACTGGTTCGGATGAATCCTTTATCCAAAAGCTCGCTGAGTTGACTGGAAAACTCTTGCATCTCCACATGAGCCAATCTATAGGGCGATTTGGCAATGGGAGTAGCTCCTGGCACAAGGTCAATTCGAAATTCGATTTGTCTTTATGGGGGTATCTCCGGAAGATCTTCAGGAAAGATGTCTGGGAATTCACATGCCACAGGAATGTCTTGAATGTTGACCTCCTCCTTGGATTTATCTACTATATGAGCCAGGAACATTAAGTTTTTCTTTCGCAGATACTTCTGTGCCTTGATGCATGAGATAAGTCGAAGGTTCATGTTGAGTTTGTCCCCATATACAATTAGGGTTTCGTGATTTGGAAGGTGAAGGCGAACGGCCTTCTCGTGACACATAATTTCATCATGGTGGGGGCTTAACCAACCCATACCCATAATCACATCAAAACTCCTAATGGAAACAGACATTAAGTTTATTCGAAAGACGTGTTGGTCTATTGCTAGGGTACATGCGATATAGATTTCCCAGTGGATTCTGTTTTCCCATTAACCATTTCCACTATGAAGGTTTCATCAAGCTTTTGGGATTGTTGTTTTAACAAGTGTTTATATTTATTGCTCACAAAACTTCGCTCTGCTCCGGTATCAAATAGGATGCATGCATAAGTGTCGTTTCGGAGGAACGTACCAGTGACAACAGCAGGATCCTGAACCGCTTCTCCTTGACCCATGGTCAACACTCTTCCTGTTCCTCCATTCCCAGGGTTGTTGTTGTTGGGGAAGTTTCGATGGATATGCCTAGTCCTTCCACATCCATAGTAGGTGGGGCTTGATCCTATGTTATTGCCGTTGTTGTTGGTGTTGTTGTTGTTGTTGCGGTTGTTGGTGTTGTTTCCTTGTTGGTGGTTCTGGGGAGGATAGGTTACCGATTGCAACTGGTGCACTGCATCTCTCTGCATTCTCCATTATGATGGGGAATGCACTTGCTGCACTTAGGAAGATTACCGGAATAAGGCCTAGGAGCACTTGGAGCAACTGAGACTGGAGCATGTGGTGTGGGTGTAACTTGGGTGGTTGCAGCATTGACTGTCACTGTTTGTTTTTTCTTAGATGATTCTGAGCTTTGACGTCCCTTCCTCTTGTTGTCCTTTCCTTTCTGGTTATCATTTTGTTTCTTACCTTCAGCCTCCACCGGCTTCTCACCCTTCTTGTTGTTGTGGTCGTGTAACTTCTTGGCCAATCTGTTGGCACTGTCGAAGGTTTTGGGATATGCAGCTATCATGTTTCCTTGGATCGGGGAGGTTAATCCCCAGATGAATCACTCGATCTTCTTTCCTTCTGAGGTAATCATGCCAGGGCACAACAGAGACAGTTCTCTAAACCTTGATATGTATGCATCTTTATCAGAGTTTCGGACGGTGAGATTCGACAGCTCTTGCTCCATCTTCTGGATTTCGCCACGAGGGCAGTACTCGGCCATCAGCATTTCTTTCATCTCTGCCCATGGCATGGAATTGGCTACAGGACGAGTCATGGCTTCTACATGTCTGTTCCACCAAGTGAGAGCTTGATCAACGAAGTGCATGCAACAAACTTCACCTTTATTTCCTCCGGGCATTCGCATATCTCGAACACCGATTCCACCTTCTTAATCCATCTTTTCAGGGTTAGCATTCCTCCAGTGCCACTAAAGGTTCGTGGCTTGGCATTGGGGAAATCTTTGTAGGAGCACGCCTTAGTAGGTCCTTGATTCATCCCGTTGTTTGAACTTCCAGCCCCTTGTCCGTTGACTCCTCCATTGTTCCCCTGGTGAATTTGTGCCATCGATGCGGTGACCGTAGCAGATACAGCTGCTTGGAATGCAGCTGAGTCAACTTCTGGTGGGGTTGCCCCAGGGTTACCGCGTGTTGGTCGTTGAGGCATCTTTCTGTCATGGAACGGAAAAATGTTGAGTGCCTATGGTTTTGTGAGATTGTGATCCTATAAACTAGGTGTGTGACACGAACTTAATCAATTTCACAAATTAGCATACAATCATGAATATAAAACACATAGTATATTACAACATCACAATAGAACATATAAAACTTTTCATTAATATTAACCGCATTTTTGATACATGAAAACTTTGCTCAAAAGAGCATACATTGGTGGTGCAAGTTTGACAGCATAACGACTCTATGAGTAGTGTAGTGACTTAAACATAGAATCGGTGGTACATAGCATAGATAATAGTAGCCTAATACTAAAGATGGGTACAACTAGTCCTAGTCATGGTGGGATGTGCCAGGGGGTGGTGCTAAGGAAATGGACGCTCCCTGAAGGCGAGGCACCTGGCGTTCCGCATCTCGGAGTCGAGCCTCCCACCTTACCTACCTCATGTGGAACTCTTGGATAACCTCCCATGTCTCCTGCTCTGCACGCTCGACCCTAGTCTGCAGCTGGTGCATCTGATCGGCGGTGCTCTGAGCTAGGTCGCCTGTGTTGCACAATCGTCTCACCATGACCAGAAGAGCACGATCAGTCGGCCCTCCATCCCTCAGGTCATAGAACTCGCATGACATGCCGAACCGGGGTCGCTGTCCCTGCTGTCTTCTCCACCTCCAAATATCAATACCCCAGGGAGGTATTGGACCAGTGGGGCCCACGCGATAAGCGGGCACCCTAATCGGGTAAGGGGGGTTGATGACTTCAGACTCCGTGTCCGAGTCACCATCATCGTCATTGCTGGGCTCCTCCTCGAGACCTCGTTCAGCTTCCTCTTCTTCCTAGTCCACCATTGGCTCAACAGGTCCATCCCCGTCTTCTTCCTTGGGTTCCTCTGCAGGCTCCTCCTCGGGTTCCTCTTCAGGCTCCTCTTCAGGTTCCTCTTCAGATTCTTCCAACCATCTCTTAATTCCCTTGTTAGGGAAATAGGGATCTTAGGGGTGACGGAAACCAGCCATGCTGTCTGTGAGAGTGCAAAAATATGCTATCATTATTCCTAAGATGTTTTAATTATTGTATACGTTGTGTTGATGTTCTTCTTTTTGGTATTAGAGGGGTACGTTTTTAGGTTTACTTACTATCGCGATTTCCTCGGGGCCAGCGCTAGTTGTACCTCAGAGGAAATGAACATAATCAGGCTACATTCACTCCTTAATACGACTGTGAACAGTCCCGGCTTAACCGAGATGTCAGCATTATCTTGTTTGGTTTGTTATTATGTTCTGTTTCCTAATTCACACAAGCAAAGAGGTTTTATCGTTGTGTTTTACTTGTTTTGTTCAGAGTTGTGTTAGTCCCTCTTTGGTTTATAGTTGCATATCAATGTGTGGTTAGATATGCTAGTTCACTATAAACAGAGCTCTGATACCAACCTATCGCACTCCCGAACCAGACGGTGGAAACGTCTGAGGGCTCGCGTGACTTTAATTGAATATCATCACAATGAATATACATGAATCATAACATAAACGTCACCATGCATCAATATATTACAACTGGAATTGTTCACATAAAGTACATTGTTTTAACGTTACACATTCATAACATAAATTGTTTGAGTAGTTTTAACAACATAACATCCTAACATTACTTCCTATTACCCTTCCTCTTACCTGTTACCTGAGAATACAAGTTATTTTGGAAAACGGTCAACATATGAAATGTTGGTGAGTTCATAAGCAATGTTGTGATAAAATGATTTGTGTAGTTTGTGAAACCCAGAAAATCCGATATTTTCTGAAAAGACTTTTGTTTATCAAAGTGTGAAGATCCATAAGTTGATGCATGAATGATTTCAAAAACATATATATGAAGGGTATTTTGTGTTATAGTTATACACATTTCGAGTGAGTAGTATTGAATTCCCCGGAAAACCCGATGTTTTCCGATACTGGCAGGTATCCGTGATTACTGATTTTTGTATTGTCTTAATGAATGAATATTGATTACTCCACATTGTATATCGTCCTAATTTCGTCTACTTTGATTTCTCATAAGCCTTAGCGAACGAAGAGAAGAGGAACACTATGTCTAACTACTGTCCTAAGTACCTAAGGTTGTCGGGAATGCGAAAGACATGATAGTCCAACTCGCATTTGATTCCTTTGACCTTACTAGCCTTACTAATGGGCCACTAGGGCCCAATAACACATAAGAGCTATTGAAGGTCCTTTTACACGTAATTGGGTCATAGAAGGCCCAATAACCCGTAAGCATTATCCCTTTGGGCACAAATATCATTTTGACGGACTTGCAAGCTCCATCAAGCATGACTTGAAACACTATCCCAAAGTTTATAGATTTACTCATCGTATTTATCGCGTATCTATTGAAGTGTTTGATTTAACGATTGTTGTCTTGTATAGTTTCGAGACTGAATCAAATCGTTTATAACGATAATTAGTGTTGAATGTGTATTTGTTTTCCATTTTGTCGGTAGTCGTCGATTTTGTATTTTGACTTAATGAATTAATTTGTTTAAAAGTAGAAGTTTGACCTTTTCATTACCTTTCTTTTTATAAAATAACAATTTTAGTCCTTTGTATAATTTTTTTTTTTCATTTTTAGTCCATAAAACAATTTCATGACAGTCTTGCATCATAAACTTGTTAAAACACCGTTTTAACCCAAAAAAAATTCGTTAACAGATTCAGCCCTTACAGATAACTATTTCTCGGTTAAAACCCCATTTTTCGCAACTTTTAAAGTTTTGGCCCAAAATCCAAAAAGTTTACATTTTTGTCCTTCTTGATAATGAAAAGCATTTTTGACCCCTGAATTAGTTTTATTATGCTATTTGTCCCCTGGTTTGAAGAAAGTTTCATTTCAGCTCCTTAATTTGTCATTTTTCGCAACTTTAGGTTTATTGGGCTAAAAAGCCCAAAATTAGCCCATTAAGCCAAAAATTTACATTTCAAGTCCTTTGACAACATTATTATTCAGAAAAACAATTATGGAAACTGTTTTGACTCTTTTGGCCCTTAAGAAACCGTGACTTGGCCATTTTTAACCCTAGTTTTAAATATTTTGACATTTTAAGCCCAAAAACGGATTTTTATGTTGAAATATGTTTATCATAATCTTATAGATTATTATTCTTGACTTGTTTAGTGTAGAATAACTTAGGTTATGTTTGTTTCTCTTCTCATATCATAGATCTCGAGATTCACCCCTTTTTAGTTACATATTTATCACAAAAACACATAAATTAGACATACATGCATGAAAATCACACATAGCACACATATAGATATAGATCTACACATTTTCTTGTATTCTCCCCCATAAAACACATAAAAACAAAAGAAAGAGGGGTATGAATCTCACCTTGAGTTGTAGTTTCGGTTTTGAAGAGAGAAATGAAGAAAGTTTCGATCCTAGTTAGCTTTCTTGGATGATCTCGAATTTTGAGGCTTCTAAGATGCAAGATCACAAGATTGAATGGATTTAGAATATATTTTTGATGAAATGAATTAGCTAGATTATGGATCCAAGCAATATCTTACTTTAGATGATGAATTTTGTGGGTTAATTTCCTTGAAAAGCTTCAAATTCTTGAAAATTTGATGAATGAGTGCAAGTGTTCTTGAGAGGATTTGGAGAGAGTGGAGATGAATTTTGTGAGTGTGTGTGTGTCTTGTTTCGGCCAAGAGCAAAAAGGGGAGAAAGAAGAAATATCTTTGAGTTGACTTGCATGAAAACATGAGATGGATGAATGGAAAACCTATGGATAAATGTGAGGTGGCATGGGAAAAGTCAACTTTCTTTCTTTTGTGGGTTGGGCCGAATATAGAGAGGAGAAAAGAGAAAATTTGGGCCTTGTATGTTTAAGCCCATTTTATGGTGAAGTTAGATGATTGCTTGGCCCAAATAAATCAAAGTATAATTTTTATGACTCATTAGTGCTAATCTAAATTTGTTGGGACCCAATAAGGCCCATTAAAGCTAACCTAGTTCATTTTAGGCTTATAAGGCCCAAAATATTAAGTTTCATGTTTATGGGTCCAATTAGGGCCCATTTGAGAGTTCTAGGTTCGAGATAGTTAAATTGCAAGCTCATTGGTCCATTTGGTCCAATAAGGAAATGCTAGTCCAAAATGGACTTAAACCCGAATTTCAAAGGTTTCCAATTCTTTGTTGACTATTTGTAAGGCTTACATGAAGTGTTTGATTGAAATTTTGTTGTTATTGAATAAGCATCCTACATGCTTTCACATTGATGGTTCACATTTGTTATCATTGTTCAATGTTTAGAAGGCATCAAAATTTCTAGTTGTGACACGAGGAAAGTACAAATAGATGTGGAAGGTAGTATGGGCCCATACTACTGAAAGTGGAGGATCACTACTCGATTCAAGAAGGGTGGAGATAAGACCAGTGAACTTGTAGAGAGTGTGTGATCCCTTGTTGGTGACGAGTATTCTAATGGTTGTTGTGGCATGTTTTCAGCATGGTGACACTATGAGGTTGGCCAACGGGTGGATCAGGTGCAGGTGAGGGATCAGGCTTGGGTTCAGGAGCTGATTAGCTCAGGGAGCAGATGAGGGAGTTTATATCTGCGAAGATTGCTCGCAGTATTCTAGATGAGACTCATGTGATCTCTGGTAAGGTTAAGGAGGGAGTACTGGAGATTTTGGATGAGAGGCTGGGAGCCTTCCACACTGAGATGGTGGCCATGATAGGGGCGCGTAAACTAACATTCCGAGAGTTCAAGGCTTGTGGATCTCCAGATTACCATGGGGTCAGGGATCCCATTGCTAGCAGCAAGTGGTTGGCCGATGTCGCCAACGCTATCCGTATGAGCCAGTATCCCGAGGGGGACAGGGTCTGACTTCCCTACTGTCTTCTAAAGGACAGAGCACGAGATTAGTGGGAGGAGGTTGTTCATGCCATTGGGGATGATGTCATGTTGGACGAGATGACATGGAGTGATTTCTCGACCAGGTTTAGGGCCGAGTTTGCACCAGTGATTGAGGTGCATCAGTTAGCACGAGAGTTTCAGGATTTGCATCAGATTACAGAGACAGTGGCAGAGATCACCACCAAGTTCAGGGAGAGAGCACTTCTTTCTCCTCAGTATGTCGTGGCATGGAGATGAAGAAGGACGATATCACGAGATGCTGAGGAGTGACATCAGGGAGTTTGTGAGCAGGTCCAGCTGCAAGACGCTGGAGGATATGATTGCTCGGGCCAGGGAGAGGGAGATCGATTTGTAGCACCTCAGGAAGAGGAAGACAGAGGAGGTTCAGGTAACCTCAGGTTCAGGAAAGAGACCTAAGGGTTCGGACATGAGATCGAGGGATTATCAGGGCCGCAGTCGTTTTGGCAAGTGCGGCAGGACACACGAGGGTAGGTGCAGGAGTAATAGTGGTGGTGATTCTAGCTGCTTCAAGTGCGGATGAACTGGTCATTTCAGTAGGGTTTGTACTGCTACCACCACTCAAGGATCATAACTTATATGTTTTCATTGCAGTCAAAGGGGACACAAGAAGGCCAAGTGTCCGAGTTTGTTTCTAGCAGGACAGGTGATGGCACCTGCCCATACGACCATGAGTATCACCGACGACCCTCAGAGCCGAGCAGAGGCGCATGCAGTAGGGAGCAGGGCTTTTCAGTTTTCTACGGTGGAGGCTCAAGCAGCACCAGACGTTGCAGGTATGTATCTTTCACTTTCCTGTCAGTTTTTCTTTATGATCATATTGGTATGGTATTGCATCTATGTTAGCAAATGTATGTTAGAATTCTATTTCTGTTCGTGTTCGGATCATATGCCATCTGCATACCATGGATTTTTGGGCGGTAGTTCATACGCCCCTCCTTTGGGCTGGTTTTCGGAGCACAATCAATGTGGCAGGTGAGAGTAGGACTCGGGAAGTGATTTTTTAGTCTTCATGAGTGGTTCAGGTTCGGTATGGTTTAGTTCTGGAACACCATCGGTGGTAAGCATGGCTGCCAGTAGATCGGCCTTTGGATGGAGAAAAGGATTAGGAATCCTTTCCAAGTTGGAACCTGTAGGGCACTAGTTGAATCAAAGTGGGGGAGTATTATCCCAGAAGTTAGGCACTGGGGTAAGAGCACAACTTGGATGCGTTCACCTCCTGGCTAATAAGGGAAGTATCCATCGTAGCTGTTTGGATTGAGCAGCAGGGAGTCGGGGGTTTGAGACACATCCTGACGTTGAGTTCATGTATTTACAGTAGTAGAGGATTGGTTTGGGAAACCAGGTTGTTGTTTCCTGGTAGCACGCGAGTTAGTCAAGATGTTAGATTGTGGAGCGCTCGTTGTTGGATGTTTTCAGGCTGGAAGCCAATAGTTAGAGGAGTGTGGGCAGGGGCCTGAATCTCCTAGTTAGCGGAGTGTGGGCGAGGCCCGTATCTCCTAGTTAGTCGGATAGGGATCAAGAAAGGATAGTTTGTTGAGGATTCAGGAGGGTTTAGGACCTGTGTAGCCCAAGATAAGTGAGATTGGGGTAGAGTCACTTAGTAGTATGGTTTGGGTGGGACCTGTGGGCGAGGCCCTTGTGATTGTATCAAGACAAGTGAGACTTGATAGAGAGACCGCTCCAAGATGTAGTTTGTGGTGAGACCTGTGGGCGAGGCCCCTAATATTTTAGTAGCGCAGGTGGGACCTGGTAGAGGCCTTAGAGTTAAGTTAGGGGATCGAGGATCCCAGGACTTAGGGAGCAAGAGTAGCAAAGTAGATAGAGCATTTTTAGCTAGCCGAAGTTTCTTCGAAGGTTGCTGGGAGCGACTGAGAGCTTGAGCTTGGGTTCAGTGACCAGAGGGGATCCAATATTCTGGTTGGTAGGCATAAAGGTTCGGACCTGAGAGGTCCCTGTTCTTTCGGAAGGAAGACAAAAGGAAACATGTTGTTTGGGTAGAAGCGTCTATCGTGAAGGTTCCTGTGTGCGAAGTAGCTTGGGGTTTTGCGGAAGTTTGAAGTTTTCCTTCTTCAGAATGGAAGACCGAGTCGACTTTCGGTATTTTAGGTATGTTGTTTCTCGTGTAGAATCATCGGTTGTGTTCCGCAGATCAGTTGATGGGGTGATGGGTGTTATTAAGGAAAGACTTCGAGGATGAAGTCTAGTTTAAGTGGGGGAGAGTTGTAACACCCTGTTCTGAAAGTATTCATTTATGGATTTCAGAGGCCAAGGCTAGGGGCATTTTGGTCTTTCAAGGGTTCGGAATTTCATTCGGGAAGTTTTCGGTCAGCGTCTGCCGCTAGAAGCGTAGGGCTTCTCGCCACCTTTTCGTGGATATAAAGTTTGTCGGAAACGGACTTAGGATGAAAGAGTTATAGCCTTTTGAAGTTGTTAACATTTATGGTCCCTTAATGGAAAAGTTGGCAAAGCAGTCCCTTGCATGCATGAAGGCACACATGTGTTTAGCTGGGTACGCCCAACGTAAGGCTAGGGTATGCCCAACGTAGTAGGGCAAAGTGATTGTGGGTGTTGAGGACGTACGCACAACGCACTCGTAAAGTCCTTAAACCCTAATTTTAGGGTGAGCCAATATATAAGAACATAATGGCTCAAACCCTAGCCTCCTTATCAGCCTCCCCAACCTCAGAGAAACCCTAGAACGCCTCGACCATTCATTTTGGTGAAATCTTGACCTTGGGAAGCTCATCTTGGTGGTTTTAAGCTTGGGAGAGGAAAGAAGAAGTTCTCAAAGAAGGACTTGGGAAGTTAGAGATTATAGATCTGGAATAGCATCATCATTTGGAACTCTTTGGAGGTATAAACTTCATAACTTTGCTTAAGAATGCCTAGATCTTGTGTAGTGTGATTTTGGGGTTTTTTTGGTCCCAAGAATGGACCTTTTTGGTGCAACTTTGTTTTTAAGCTTAAGGTTGCCACCCTCAGAGCTAAAAGTGTCCTATAAATAGTAATGTTTCAATCTTGATGGTCCTAATGAGTTCATGCATGATATTTAGCCCTTGTTATGGAAGTATGTTGTCACCTTTTGAGTTTGGGCTTGTTTGGTGAGTTGCAAGTCACCAAGTTAGTGACTTTATGGATTAAGACATGGAAAAGGACTTGGATCTCAGTTGGTAGCCTCTGAAGTGGAGTATTAAGCACTTAATGGGAAAGTGTCTTAACAGGGGATGTACGCCCAGCATACGCACCATTTTCGTAGTATGCTCACCATACGTGAGTGTACGCCCCACGTACTATGGCAGTTTGGGCTTCGACTTATTGGGCCTCGGTTTGGGCCATGTTTTGGACCTTAGGCTTTAGTGGGCCAGCAGAAGTCAGATGTTATGGGTCAGGGAATAAATTTTGGGCCTAGGGTAAGGCCCATTAAGGGATTTGGGTCCAATGTAGCAAATTGGGCCATTAGTGGGCTACTAGTGGGCTTGGGAAGCTTACTTAGTATTGGGCCTTGGTTTTGGGCATTAGATATTGACCAAGTTGGACTAGGGTTAGAATGGTCAGTTTACGCTAAGATGGATTGATGTATTGGACTAAGTGATATTTGGTGTTGTTAGCTCGGGGAGCCGAAGGAGCAACAGTTCGGAATTTAGAAAATAGCAGCTTGAGAGATATCAGCAAGGTTTCAGCAGTGCGAGGTGTGTTTCCTCACTATGTGAATGGGTCTATGGCCACAATTTCGGCCCATCTAGTTTATGAGTAGGAAGACCAGGGGGTTAGCCCTAGTCACTATATGCTAGAATGTGATTCCGGATCAAGGTCCGATGCCAGGAGGGCGCCCGAGGAATGTTTGCATGAGAGTTTATACTTGTTGTGTGTGTGATACTTGTATGTGCCTGGTAGGGAGGTGTGTCACACCCCAAAACCAATAACGGCGGAAACGTTCTGGGGCGGAGGACGTCATGTAAGGTAATCACAACACAGTAAATGTAAATAAGCAAACAACATCATCCATTGCATTAAATATGTATTTTTAATACAAGCGTGTTCTGTACAGTTTTAGACACCAAAAATATAACGTAAATCAAAATAATAATATGATGAGTCTTGAGTGCGCTCCATCATCTCAGAAGCTGGCATCGGTACCTGTCTACTGATGACCTGAGAATACAAGTTATTTTGAAAGAGTTTATCAGCATTAAGCTGGTGAGTTCATAAGTATTTTAATGTCGGTGTTTGTTTATCAAAAACATTTGAACATGTCTCAAATATAAGTTCATGTATGTAAGTGTTTGTAAAAGTTTGAATCTCTCAGAAAAACCTATATTTTCTAAAATAGTAGCCTTCTACCAAGGCTTTAACTGTTTTGTATGTTCGCTTGTTGTAAAAGTGTGTAATTTCCCAAGTGCAACTATCTTTTAACAAAATATAGTTTGTACATTAAAATTCAAGTGAGGTTATCACTAAAAATATGTAATGGGTAAATCATTGTAGTATTGTAGCTTAGTTTTATAGTGACTACTGCTATACTAATTACCTTAAACCGGATTTATATTAAGGTATAATGTGATAATTGCACCATACTATCGACTAATAACAACAACATAAAGAACGGTCGTAATAACGGAATGACGTTTGGCACCCACAGACCTGCAGGTCCGGCTGTAGCTAGCAGCAAGGTGTAGGATAGTCAATCCAGTATAGATCTATACGCAAACTCAACGCTCTCCCTTCAAGAGAATTCTGGCTACAACTCGGGCCATGACATTTAAGGCATGCTCCGATACAGTGGATCACATTTGTTATCGTATTCTTGCATATGTGATGAAATGTTTCTCGTCCTAGTATATATGTTCTCATAGTATAGTTGCATATATTCTCTTCCTAGTATAGACTCATGAATGAACTGACTCAATGATCTAGCAGTTGTAATAGTATGACTATGTGTTACCCCGATGGTAACTTACTAATGGTGCGTCTAGTACGTATGAATATGGAAGTACTTTTATGTCTATATATGTATATTTGATATACAATTAATATGGAAATGACCTTCGAATGGTCACCCGAAATCCCACCAGACCACATCCAAATCGAGAAAAAGGAAATAGGGTGTGTTAGGATTAAAACCCTAATTGAGATTTGATGAACAAGATGCGGAAAATAAGAACAAACACAAATATGAAGATTATGTCGAATGATCACTCGATTTATTGAATTGTGAGGAACAAATTACACTTAAGAAATAAGAATCTAACTCTACAAGAAACCTCACAACGTGGCGGCTACATTTTGCCTAACTCTTAACCCTAATTGTGAATAATACATGACTATTTATAGGGAAAAGACAAGTCTTGGGCTTTTAACCTATAATTCATCAAAGGGGCCCATTGCCATCATCCATGGAGTGCTTTGAAACCCTACAATCTCCCCCTCAAAGTATGGAATAGATGACAATGCTTTAACTTTTAAAACAAGCATCTAGCAAATAAAAAGATCTGCAATGAGGAATATATGAAGCAATCCACGAATCTTGATTCTTCAATAGTCTTCAAACATGGGCTCTAGGATATATAAATCAAGCACTGAAGTAATGTCTTTAAACTTCATTTTCGAATGTAATCCCAAAGAATCTTCATGAAAACCAAACCCGCCATAAAAACCCATTTCAGAATAAAAAGACCGAATCACTTCTTGTCTTTGAAGAGCTCCCTCTCCAAGTCACAATGATCTTCAAATAAGCTAATGATATAACCCATAAAAAAATATCATGTAACAACCCAAACTTTAAGATTCGTAACGCCACTTGATCGAGAAAATACAAGAAGTCGGAGATATAACAAGTCCTTAGCAGAGCTCGATGAAAAACTTCCGCTGTAAAGGATACTACTCTGTAAAAGCTTTAGCAGAGCTCGATGAAGAACTTCCGCTGTAAAAGCTACCTTCATAATTCTACCATAAGCTTTATCAAAAATCTTCAACTTTGAAAAGTCACAAATCCAATTTCGAATGGCCATACTAAATTCTCCCCCGATTTATAATCAAAAACATGATTATAAAGCCTTCAAATGGTCATGAGAATGATCTTGAATGGATACAAATTTACTAAGCTCCCCCGCGACAAAAAGATATACACAATGAAGTATAAAATCTGAAAAAATCGTGAAAATTTGACGTTATCACGATAAACGACTTTCCGAACCGCCAAGACTTGATGGAATCTCTATTTTTCTGTTCACGAAAAAGATATGTGCGTTAACGAATTCAAAACTGTTCACCGGCCCTCAAATTTGCAAACTTTTCGAAAAACGGGCTGAAACTGTCACTTTCCTGAAAGTTAGGGGATTAAAATAATAAATTTGCATCATATTCCCCTTCATTTGTAACAAATTCTGGAAATAGTCCATAACCGCCAAGCTGCGAAAGTAACAGGGATCAAAAGTGTCAAATCGTGGAAGTTGTAGGGACTAAAAATGTAACTCGGTAGTGTTCTTCCCCATTTAGACGGACGATTAAAAGAATCACTGTAATGGCGACGTCAAACGAATGTTTGCAAACGAAACCTCAAGTCCAATCACGATCAACCAATAACACCGATTAAGCCTTTCGTGCGTGCCTACTGGGACTCCGAATCTGTGTCCAATTGTGCGAATCTGTTCTAGATGCGAACCACAGTGTGAAACAAGGCAACTCTGATTCCTTGACTTTTGCTCCGAATCAATCCATCATAACCCAATGCGAATCTTCAATAAAACCGAATCCAATCACAGGTTCGCAGCGAATCATAGTCAATGAACGTTCGCAGGTGAAACAAACTCAAAAACTCAATTTTGACTTTTTGATTTTGACTAACGTTCGCACCTGTTACGATTTCATTCCGATACACTCTCAAATCCGATAACATTCGTTCTCAGTGAGTTCACTGGAACCAAAGATTTTGCATTATCATTCCATCTCGTTCCGATTGACGCCATCCAACATCACAATTTTGAAACCAAATTCTGAGAAATTGGTACCAACTCCGAGATCTGTATTCTAATTGCAAAAACAATATGTTCTGATCACAAGCTAATCTCTGATTGGTGATTTGAGTTCCATGAAAATCACCAAATTAATTAACACAAGTCATTTCCAGATCGAATGTGTTTTTCAATCAAAATAGCGAACTTCCTTCAATGGTTCATCAACGTACCCAGAAACTCATGAACACCAATTGATTAAAAAAAAACTTGAAATCTAAAGAAACTATTCATATGTCGATAATCACGACACGGATGTTGAAATTGATAATCACGAATGATTGAATTTAAGCACAGAACAAAAACGCAAACAGAAACGGAGACATAGATGAATATTAGGGTCAAATAAAACTTGATCGTGATTAAGCATATGGACCAGGAACAGTAAATTGACCAAAAGATTGGGCCATATTGAAAGAATTTACGAACAGATCCAATTAGGTCAAAACAAAGTAATAAAACCGATGAACTGATTCAATATGAACAGAAGAGCGAGGCAGATTAAAGAAAATACAAGATGAACAGTATATGAACAACATAAATCTCCATGAACAGTAGATCGAATAAAATTTTTGATTCCATACCGCCAACACACTAAAATCTTCAATAACTTGTATAGAAAATCATCAAATCAAGAACCGATACTTCAAAAATCCATAGATCTTCAAAGACCCGCTCTGATACCACTTGTTAGGATTAAAACCCTAATTGAGATTTGATGAACAAGATGTGGAAAATAAGAACAAACACAAATATGAAGATTATGTCGAATGATCACTCGATTTATTGAATTATGAGGAACAAATTACACTTAAGAAATAAGAATCTAACTCTACAAGAAACCTCACAACGTGGCGGCTACATTTTGCCTAACTCTTAACCCTAATTGTAGGGAAAAGGGGCCCATTGCCATCATACTTGACTATTTATAGGGAAAAGACAAGTCTTGGGCTTTTAACCTAGAATTCATCAAAGGGGCCCATTGCCATCATCCATGGAGTGCTTTGAAACCCTACAAGATGGCCTTCCTAAGCCCTTTAAACATTATTTATACATCTATACATATATGGGCATGCAATTTATAATATAAAAGCGTAAATAAGTATTTATAAGACATTTGAAACATAAGTATTATTTTTAAAGAAAGATCGACTTGATGTCAATCTATAAAACAATTTGAAGACATAGATTTGATTAACACAGTTTAAGTATAAGGAACATTTGTTCAAATCACAGTTGTAGTACAAATTTGAAAAGTAAATGGGTTTGGAAAACATTTTGAAGTAAAACAGTTTGATAGATAGTATGAATACTGATAAAATTACTGGTTTCCCTAGTTATTAATCACATGTGATTAATGCAATCACATGTGATTGAAGCAATAACTATAAGTATTTAACTTGTATCCCCCCCTTGAAAGCATATAAAAGAATTTATAGAACATTTAAAAGGTAAATTAAGGGGTATGAACTCACTTGATTGATTGAAGAAAGCAAGATGGAAAACCGGGCAGAATTTCGTCTCAGGAAATGGATTTTTCTCGGGATTCTCGGGAATCTTGGGAGTAAAATCGACCCTCGGGACTTGAGCAAAAAGACCAGAGCTTCGGGTTTGAACGGGCACGGAAATCGAGGCAAGATCGTGAGAGAAAAGAGAGAAGTGAGCAAAATTTCCGGAAAGCCTCGCATTCTATTTATAGGAAGGCTGAACCGCCTCGGTATGCGGGGCGTACGCTCGTACGCAGCGCGTACGCGTACGTCATGCATGACCGAAGCCTCAACTGCCTCGGCTTCGGATGGGACGAATCGGTGGGGAGGCGGGTCGGACGGGACGGCGGGTCGGATGGGACAGCGGGTCGGACGGGTCGGTCGGACGGGCGGGTCGGACGGGTCGGAAACCTCGGATAGGGCGACGTGGACGATCCGAGGCCCTTGATCTGAGTACGCGGGGCGTACGAAGGTACGCAGGGCGTACTTCGGTCCTATCTGATGACTCCCCTTCGGATAATACCGGGAGTTTATAATTAAATTTATATTTATTTTAAATAAACTTCAAAAATTCATATCTCCCTCATACGAACTCCGTTTTTGACGTTCTTTATATCCACGCGATGTTGAGACCAAGATCTACAACTTTCGTTTAGATTCCGTTGGCAAATTCCTAAATTATTTTTGTTATTTATTTATTAAAATGATGTGTTTAAAGAATTTCTTCAAAAATTCATAAATTCTTCATCCGAAGTCAGATTTTAGGGTTCTTTATATGTACGAAAACCTTGATACGATTCCCACTACTTTAATTAACCCAAATAAGATTTTAGGAAAATTATATTTTGATCTAGATTTGATCGGTTTTACATTACATTGTCTCGAAATATCGGGTTGTCACATCATCCCCCCGTTAGAAGGAATTTCGTCCCGAAATTAGAATTAAAGTAAGTAAGAAATTACAAATAACTAAGCAAAAAGGTGAGGGTATTTCAGTTTCATCTGATCCTCACGTTCCCAAGTGAATTCCGGTCCTCGCTTAGCATTCCAGCGAACCTTCACGATAGGGATACGACTTTGCTTTGTCTGCTTGACCTCACGGTCCATGATCTTTACAGGTTCTTCCACGAAGTTGAGGCTCTCGTTGATCTCGATCTCATCGAGTGGGATTACAAGAGTCTCGTCGGATAGACACTTTTTGAAGTTAGATACGTGGAATGTAGAATGCACGTTAAGAAGCGCGTCTGGTAGGTCGAGTTTGTAAGCTACGGGGCCGACTCTTGCCAGAATCTCGAAAGGCCCTATATACCTTGGATTTAGTTTCCCACTCTTGCCGAAGCGTATCAAACCCTTCCAGGGTGAGACTTTGAGAAGGACTCGGTCTCCCACCTGAAATTCCAAAGGTTTTCTTCGTTTATCAGCGTAGCTCTTCTGTCGGTCTCTAGAGGCTTTCAATCGTTCGCGGATCTGAACGATTTTCTCTGTCATTTCCCGAATGATCTACGGACCGGTGAGATTACTCTCGGAAGCTTGCCCCTCGGCTAATTGGGTATCACCCACCTCAGCCCAGCACAGAGGGGATCTGCACTTTCGGCCGTAGAGAGCTTCAAATGGAGCAGCCTTGATGCTCGTGTGATAACTGTTATTATAGGAAAACTCGACAAGGGGTAAATGAGCATCCCATGACTTCCCAAAGTTAATCACGCAGGCTCGCAACATATCTTCCAGTGTTTGGATGGTCCTCTCACTCTGTCTGTCGGTCTGAGGATGGTAGGCTGTGCTCATGTCCAACCTCATTCCTAGGGAATGTTGTAGTGATTGCCAAAATCTTGAGGTGAACCTACTATCTCTATCGGAGATAATGGACATAGGTACACCATGTAGCCGTACGATTTCCCTAATGTATGTTCTCGTAAGTTTCTCCATCTTGTCGGTTTCTTTGATAGGCAGGAAGTGTGCAGACTTGGTCAATCTATCAACGATGACCCATATGGTGTCAAGTCCACCCGTTGTCTTGGGCAACTTGGTTATGAAATCCATAGTGATCCGCTCCCACTTCCATTCCAGGATCTCTGGTTGTTGCAATAAACCAGAGGGCTTCTGGTACTCGACCTTAACCTTTGCGCAAGTAAGGCATTTACTTACGAAGGTAGCAATCTCTGCTTTCATATTAGGCCACCAGTATAGCTTCTTAAGATCCAGATACATCTTATCTGAACCTGGGTGGACGGAATACCGAGTGTTATGCGCCTCGGTCATGACCAAGTCTCGGAAACCACCATGTTTCGGTGTCCAGATCCGGTTCATGAAATATAAAGCTCCGTCACCCTTGGCTTCTAAATTCTTGTCCATTCCTCTAAGGGATTCACTTGACACATTTTCAGGTTTCATGGCCTCAAGTTGAGCCGCCTGAATTTGCTTAGTCAGGTGTGAATGGATGGTTATCGATAATAACTTGACTTTGCGACCAGAATATTCCTTCCGACTTAGGGCGTCTGCTACTACGTTGGCTTTACCCGGATGATAACGAATATCGCATTCGTAATCACTGAGTAGCTCGACCCACCGTCGTTGTCTCATGTTGAGCTCCTTTTGATCGAAAATGTGTTGTAAACTCTTGTGATCGGTAAAGATAGTGCTCTTCGTTCCATACAAGTAGTGTCTCCAGATCTTCAGAGCAAACACTACTGCTCCTAGTTCAAGATCGTGGGTTGTGTAGTTAACCTCGTGTGTCTTCAACTGTCTCGAGGCATAGGCGATGACCCTACCTTGCTGCATCAGGACACATCCGAGCCCTTGATTCGATGCATCGCAATAGACTACGAAGTCTTCTATTCCTTTGGGAAGGGATAGTATTGGCGCGGTGCACAAGGCTCGTTTGAGCGTTTGGAACGCTCTTTCTTGTTTCTCTTCCCAGTCAAAGGCCACGCCTTTCTGGGTTAGGGTTGTAAGGGGTTTCGCTATTCGAGAGAAGTTCTGAATGAATCTGCGGTAGTAGCCAGCGAGACCTAGAAATTGACGAATTTCTGTAGGCGTCTTCGGTGCTGACCAGTTCTCAATGGCTTTAATTTTGGAGAGGTCCACGTGGATTCCCTCTTCGCTTACTACGTGTCCTAAGAATTCAACTCTCCGGATCCAAAATTCACATTTCGAGAACTTCGCATAAAGCTTCTCTTTTCGTAAAGTCTCTAGAACTTGTCGCAGGTGATCGCCATGCTCTTCCTTACTTCGGGAGTAGATCAGGATGTCGTCAATGAAAACGATGACGAACTGATCCAAGTAAGGTCGGCATACTCTATTCATCAGATCCATGAAGACTGCGGGCGCATTGGTTAATCCGAATGGCATCACCACGAACTCGTAATGTCCGTAACGAGTTCGGAAGGCTGTCTTCGGCACATCCTCCTCTAGCACTCGCAACTGGTGATATCCGGATCTCAGATCAATCTTAGAAAAATAGTTTGCCCCTTGCAGTTGGTCGAATAGATCATCTATGCGAGGCAGAGGGTAACGATTCTTGACCGTCAGTTTGTTGAGTTCTCTGTAGTCAATACACATACGGAATGATCCGTCTTTCTTCTTAACGAACAAGACCGGTGCTCCCCAAGGTGAGAAACTCGGTCTTATAAAGCCCTTGCTGAGAAATTCGGTAAGTTGACCAGAGAGTTCCTGCATCTCAGCCGGTGCTAAGCGGTAGGGCGACTTGGCTACTAGGGTAGCTCCCGAGACTAAGTCGATTCTGAACTCGACCTGTCGTTGCGGAGGTAACCCGGGTAGTTCTTCTGGGAAAATGTCGGGGAAGTCGCTCACTACAGGGATGTTCTTTAGTTCTTTCGTTTCGAGGCTCGTGTCGACGACGTGAGCAAGGAATGCATGGTATTCCTTATGCAAATATTTTTGTTCTTGAATACTTGATATGATGCGAAGACTTGCACCGGGTTTGTCGCCGTAGACTATAAGAGTTTCGTTAGACGGAAGGTTTAGACGGACTGCTTTCTCGAAGCACATGATGTCGGCATGATGAAGGCTTAACCAATCAATGCCAATGATAACGTCGAAACTTTTTATTGAGACTGGCATGAGGTCGATTGGAAATGAATGGTTATCTAGAGTTAGGGTACAACCTAAGTATATGCTACTCGTACTTTCAGTTTTTCCATTAGCCATTTCTACTGTGAATAGTTCTTTGAGTGCGTACGGTGGTTGATTAAGCATGCGAGCAAATTTATGGTTTACGAAGCTTCTCTCCGCTCCACTATCGAACAGAATGCATGCATAGGAGTTATCGAGGAGGAACGTACCAGTCACCACTGTCGGGTCAGCAACTGCTTCCCTGTGGCCTATAGCTAGTACCCTCCCTGCTCCTCCAACATTCCTCGCTTTGGGGCAATCCCTCTTAAAGTGGCCTGCTTCGCCACATCCATAGCAGGTTGGGCTCGCGCCAGAGCCAGGGACTTGGTTGATAGGTTGTGCCGGGAACTTGCAGAATCGGACGGTGTGTCCTTTCTTGTTGCAGTTAGAGCACTGCATTTCACGGCAGGGGCCGTTGTGGTGGTAGTTGCATTTGTTGCATTTGGGCGAACTTCCAGCATACCGACTCACCGGAGCAGTAGTAGTAGCAGTAGGGGTTATTGCGGCATATATTGCCAGAATTTGCTGCTTTTTGGCAGCCTGTTGCTTCTTCTTTTCATCCCAGAATTTCCGCTTAGTATCAGCGGGTTTGGAGGGTTCTGGGATGGCTAGGGTGGTTGTGGTTGCAGGGGTTTTGACTCCATGGTCAATGAGTCGTTGTGCCAATCGTTTGGCACTGTTGAAGGTAGTGGGGTTTGACGCTAGAACATTCCCCTGATACGGAGGCACTAGCCCCCATATGTACCTCTCGATCTTCTTCCCCTCGGTGGGAACCATATTGGGGCAGTGGGCCACCAGCTCGCTGAATCGGGCAGTATAAGCGACCACATTGGTGCCCTTCATCGTCAGGTTCTAGAGTTCCTGCTCCAGTTTCTGGATCTCGCCCCTCAGGCAATATTCCTCAGTCATGAGGTCTTTCATTGTTTCCCAGCCTAAGTCGTTGGCTACAACGAGAGTTAATGCCTTAACATGGCCGTTCCACCATGTCAGGGCCTTTCCTTCAAAGGTGCATGTGGCGTACTTGACTTTACTCGCCGCAGGACATGAACAGATTTCGAAGACTAATTCAGTCTTCTCGAGCCATTGCGAGAGGGCAATGACTCCGCCGGTGCCGTAAAAAGGCTTCGGTTTGCAATTTGTGAAATCTTTGTATGAGCACTCTCTCGAGCACACAGGGGTTTCAACCGGGGTTGATTCCACAAGGGTTCCACCTCTGCTGGCATCAGAAGAGTGATACTGAGCCATGGCAGTTGCCACTGCTGCAGCTACGGCGGCATTCAGGGCTACAGTATCGATGACCGAAGGCGGAGGAGGTGGTGGTGCAGGATTATTCCTGGGAGATTTGCGAGGAGGCATCTTTCAGCTATAAGTTTATAAAGATAAGAAAACGGTAAGAATCAATTTGTAAGCAACGTGAGAGTGACACATGGACTAACTAACCATAGTCCAACAGTTGAAAGAGTGCTTGAAACCACAATAAGAAATATTAGTAGGAAAGCACAAGTGTATAGATTTTTCCCACAGATAGATAGATCTCAATAATACTGGTATTACTGATGTAATAAGTTCAGGGAAAATCGACCTAACAGTAGGTCTTACATCATAGCATATAGAAAAGTTTGACAGTTCTTAGATTTCAAATTTGAGTACTGAAAGCTAGAAATATTTTACAGACAAGTGCTACTTAGAGCACAGATGTTAAAGACTACTCTTTAATCAAAAGACAGAGATGCACTAGACATCGTTTAACGGCGATGGGAATTCCCCGGGTGAGCCCTAAGGTCGGGCACTTGACGGAACACCTCTTAAAGGTGTCGCTCCTGAGCCTTCTGACGAGCTCGAAGTTCCAAGATTTCAGCTCGTGGGGCAGCCAACTGCTACTGCAGGGTTTTTATTTGTTCTCCAGGTCCGTTCCATGTCTTCTTCAAGACGGCGGATGCGGACTGTGTTGACACTTGAGTTGGCATCAAACTCTATGACCCGGTCGATGGCTGCTCGACCTTGCTCGACTTTACGAGCTATTCTGTGGATAATGACAGGCAGAGCTCGGTCAGCAGAGCCACCATCGCTGACGTTATGAAAGCTTCGGTCCCCAAGGTATGGTAAGGGTTGACCCTGTTCATCACTCCAATGATTCAAGTTGTTTACCCACAAGGGAGTAGGACCTGGAAAACGCTGGTCGAGGATTGTTGTTCGGGCTTGACCTACGAGCGGTAGGTTGTTGACTTCAGGCTCGGAGTAGGATCCATCAGAAAAGCCTTCTGCGAGGTGATCATCCAAAGGGATTGGATGCGCATCATCGGGCTCTTCATTGATCCACCCGGCATTGCCTTTATTTGGAAAGTACGGGTCGCCGTGATGGAATCTAGCCATTTGATCTACGCGAGAAGGGAGGTCTAAGAATGTAGTATACATGTAACTAGTAGTACAAAATACACCTATAGTATTTTTAGCTTAAGTTCTACTGATCTTCTTGTAGTATGGTTGGTAAGTTTTTAGACTTGTTAACCTATCACAACCATTCTAGGGCATGTGCTAATCACTCCTAAGACCGGCATAGTTGATCAGGCTATGCCATTCCCAGGACTGACCATACATCCCCGAGCTCACTTGTGATATTTAACAATCGTAATACTTTTGTTCTTGTCGTTGTGACACTGGTTTTAGTATGAATGCAGACTAGTATACTTAATTAAATATTTTAATATTTAAAGTATAGACTCTTGGTCAGAGTTTAATCCCAAATGGGTTTATAGTTTAATATATCCTTTATGGGTTGATATACTTGATTCACTATAAACAATGCTCTGATACCAATCTGTCACACCCCAAAACCAAGAACAGCGGAAACGTTCTGGGGCGGAGGACGTCATGTAAGGTAATCAAAACACAGTAAATGTAAATAAGCAAACAACATCATCCATTGCATTAAATATATATTTTTAATACAAGCGTGTTCTGTACAGTTTTAGACACCAAAAATATAACGTAAATCAAAATAATAATATGATGAGTCTTGAGTGCGCTCCATCATCTCAAAAGCTGGCATTGGTACTTGTTTACTGATGACCTGAGAATACAAGTTATTTTGAAAGAGTTTATCAGCATTAAGCTGGTGAGTTCATAAGTATTTTAATGATGTTGTTTGCTTATTTACATTTACTGTGTTGTGATTACCTTACATGACGTCCTCCGCCCCAGAACGTTTCCGCCGTTTTTGGTTTTGGGGTGTGACAAGGTGGGTGTGGGCGAGGTCCCGTATCTCACCATTAGCAGAGTATGGACGGGTTCTGTATCTCCTTAGTAGAAGAGTAGGGCGAGACCTGAGATAGGAGAGAGGTGAGTGTGGGCGGGGGCAGGGGCCCGCATCTCACTATCAACAGGAGCGTGGACGGGGTTCCATGACTCGTTAGTAGCAGGCCAGGGGCAAGGCTCTAGTTAGGCGAGGCCTTAGATCAGGAGTATTGTAGAGTGTGATAGCTGCTTGTTGTGTGTTATGTCATATGTTTGTATGTGTTCAGTGGGCGAGGCCCAGAGCTAGGCGGGGCCTAAGAGAAAAAAATATGTATACCGAGCATGGCTCGATGCTAGGTGGCGCCTGATGCCGGGCGGGGCCCGATGCTGGAGTTAGTCTAATGTCGGGCAAGTCCTGATGCAGTGGGCGGGGGCCCAGTATGTGGTTGTATATGGTATGTGGTAGGTTGGGGAACTCACTAAGCTTCGTGCTTACGGTTTTCAGTTTTGGTTTCAGGTACTTCCGGTGGCGGAGGGAAGAGCTCAGGGTGATCGCATGGCAGACACACCAAAGGAGTTTTAGCCTGGGATGTTTACTCTGATAAAATAAAATAATGTTTTAGACATGATACTCTGATGTGATATGTTTTGAATGAATGGTTGACACTTGTGGTTTTATTATTAAATTTAAAATGAAATTATTGGTCACGGATTTTTGGGTCGTTACACTGAGATGTCCAGATCTAAAGCCATATCTTCATATCATGCTCAAACCCAAGAATGGTACCAAACTAGGCTAATAATGGACATAAACTTTCATAGATGAAGATCTAAGTAATGGAAGGTCAAGGTTTCAACTTTATATGTTAAAATTGTTTCCATAATAGAGTAAATATCAGATCTACAAACTCTCCTTGTAGCTATGCACCAACCACTTCAAGCTTTTTCACATAAACACCTAAAAGGCACTCCTTAAGCCCTCACACACTCAAAATGGGAGATGAGACATGATTTAGGGTTTCTCTGGACATAGGGGGTCATAAGGGAGGCTACAAGTGATGCTTAAGGCCTTTAAATGAGGCCTAAACCCTAAAAATTAGGGATTTCCTTTCCGGTGGGTACTCGTCGAGTTGGGGCCTTCCAACTCGTCGAGTAGAGCTAAAATGATGTGCGGCCGAAGAGATCTCTACACGACGAGTTGGAGCCTCCTAACTCGTCGAGTTCCCTTCAAAACTCAAAAGTCAATATATATATATATATATATATATATATATATATATATATATATATATATATATATATATATATATATTCCATACATGAACCAAGTGTCACAAATCCCCCCACTTGAACTAGACTTCGTCCTCGAAGTCTTCTGATGCACAAGATCCAGATACTACTTACATGCCACTTCTTCTAGCCCCTCCATCTTGTTCTTTTAGGTCCTTGCTTTATGCTCGATAACTGATGCTAATTTCTCTACATGATTCAGGCATTCCTCATCTTGAATATCGACCAAAGGAACCACAACGAAATCATTGTCCATCCACTTACGTGGTTGAGACATAATATGTACTATGAATCAGTCTGAGCTTCCGCAACGGTCCTACAGGATGCACCCCTTGCCCATCAAGGCCAAATCCTGATAGAATCACTATACCTGTCCTTCAGCCCTGCTTCCTGAACGGGGTGTCACTCCTTAAGGCGAAGCTTTGAGAGTACTTTACCCTCGATAAAACTGTAGTATCCGACTCTCAACAATAACCGACCACCCATTCTGAACCCAACGAATACCGACACTTGACATCCCGGGAGATGTAGCTGTCACCCCAAACGTTCAGTGACCTTTTAAAAGCAATAGAACCCAGCCACACCAGAATCCTTCCACACCTATTGGAAGATAACTCCTTCTATTCTTGAGAAGAACTACTTCTGCTTTCTTGTTATTCAAATTCTTACATTAGTCTGGCTCTCTGATACACTTCCTACTCTGAATAATACCAAAATTTCCTCCAATAATGACTGGCCGATACAGAACGCCCACATCCGGTATACTGGATTCCTACCCGGTTGCTGAACAAGCGGGCAACCTCACACTCGTCGACGCGACATCCGAAGGATACCTTGTCTAGTAATAATTGCCCTAGCTATACCGCCACTCATGGATCCGTCAATCCTTCTGTAACATTCGATCATAATAGCCTGACAACCTATCACCGTTGAATCCAATACAAAAGTGAACACTACTTGAATGAAGATAGTCCTACATCATTCTTGATCTCCTTCAACCTGCCGTTTCCTGATTCCAACATGTCGTGGATCTATTACAAATAGAACCAGCCCGTGACACATCATAATCGCTTAAGCTACCATCGCACCAAACCCATTTATTACCCTAGAATCCTACATTTGATACCCTTGGCATATAGATGTCCCAAATCTCATCTTACTGGAACAAAATCCTACCTTGAACACACATGAACTCTTATCTAGAATCTCACCCCAAAAATAAATCGATACTTTGCTCCTACCCCAAGATCCACATTTGCAAAATGCACAACAAATTCCTGAATACCAACCCCTTTACCAATCCGACACATTGGTACGCCCAAACTATCTTTGGGACTCCCAGTCTAGTACCTTGTCTAAACACTAAGTTCCCAAGAGTCAACAGCTAAACCACCCAGCCTAGACTCCTCCACGTCATGCACCAGTTACCCGCATGTCCTACAAATCAAGATCCAACCCTTGACGCCACAGCCTCTACTATTTCTATCTCGAATTCCCATAACCATCCGGGCTCACCCGTGGACTCCGAAGATCCTCATCCTTGAAAAGGTAATAATTCCTTGTCAACCGTGGCCGACGTACCCAAAGCACTAGCTAATCTCTCTTCCATGCTTCTGACCATCACAAAAATAGTCTATTTCGAACCGACGAATGCAACTATCCCATCGAAGCCAAACACTACTTCCTTCCAGCCATGCTTACCACCCATGGCCTTTCCGCTCTCAACTATCATAACGTCGTACCTCTCAAGCCGAATCCTATATCCCATCAGAAGTTCGGTCACACCAATGGATTTCCACAGCTTACTATGCCTAATCAAGGCGATGCCGATCGGCAATTGGGAGTTTCCTAAACTCCCACCAACACAACCTAGGCCTGAGCAACCACTTATTTCTCCCGCAGTTGTGCTCGATGATACTCTTTCACCGCTTACACCTTATGGATCCCTGATCCATTTCTTCCGCAAACACGACCCGTCCAAATCTTGCGCCGAACAATGCAAGCGCCCCATAGTTAGCCAAACCCAATGATCACTCAGCTCTGGAAATCCTGAAGAATACTCTTGTATTCTTAACCAATCAGATGATCCAATCACTTCCCAAGGCACCCTTTTACCAAACAAATCCGAAGGCAAATACAAATTTACCACATCCTTATCGCTGCCTATGGACCGGTAAATGTTACGGGCTACCCTGCAGACTTACAACACTCTAGCCTCATCACAACTGTCCAAAATCTTACCGTTGATCCATCGAATCAGACAACCTAAGTTGAGAATACACTCAAAATGTCACCTGCTGACACGATAAATCTTGCTACGCTTGTAGCAACCCATAGTCCTAGAGCTATAACTCCATCGTACGGTTTCCCGTTTGTGCTGCACTGTATCTGGCCTTGCTAGACTCTCGAAAGCTGATCCGAAATCTTGGGTCTCTTCCCGGAACCCTCCAATAAATGCACCAGATTTGGTCCCCTCTTCCCAATGTTATCCAAATCATCCTTCCACTCTTCAGCTCTAGAAATCATATTATTCAGGGCCTCACACCCTGACACATTCACCAACTCAATCTTTCACAGCTAAACTGTAGTTGTTGAAGCAACCTCTGCCCTAAACCGGGCTGCAAAATACCGCCAAGACATAGTCTCCAATCTTGAATGTGCAATAGATCACACAATCAATCCTTATCGCCTGATACAACATATCCAAGGTAAACTCAAAATCCTGGCAATCCTTTCACTAACTGGCTCACCACCAGAGCTGGGACTAAACCCAGTGCAGCATATCCTAGGATTTCCTAGGTTCCTAACCTCACCCTACCCTCAGTTGCTGAAGAATTCCAATTAATGTCAACTAGCTACTTCATGAATATACCCACATGCAACAGAGATCGGATAATCCTTCGAGTAAAAGTCTCAATCCTAGAATGGTTGGACTCAGACGAGAGCTGCACAATAGGGTCAAGTCCATCACTCTGAGATTATCTAGCCTGTTCTATATGTGAGTTAGCATATTCACTTAGTAGCTAACTCACATTGCTAAGAGTCCTACAAAGCACAAAACAAGCAACATTCGGACAACGGAAAACTAACCAACATACTCCAATCAAGGAATTCTATCCACACATACAACTCACAATCAGGTAACTCCTGTTACTAATCTCATCCTAGTCTTACCCTAGAGTAATCTCCAACCCATGAACTATCAAAGAACATTCGGCCCACATACCATAACTCATGCAGTCCACATCTACCCTCACTGTCGGCTTCCTTATGCATGAAAATTATAAACAGAATAGGATCTAATAGACTATCGAATAATACACTCTACCCTAGGGCCACAACCATACAAGGAATAAGAAATAAGGCCAAATCAGTTATTCTAAGGCTATAAGATCCTAACCGTATATAATTTTCAAAGCATACACTTAGCAGTTACCAATACCAATAATCGTTCTAATTCTTGCATGGCATCCAATATCTCCAAGGCTACAAGCATCACATATCAGGCCATTCTATTGATGACTAATCAGCACTAGCATGCAAGTCTACCAGCTCATGCAACATATAAAGGCATCTATCCTAGCCCTAACTAGCATGCGATTCTCAGATTCATAAATCAAGTCATAAAAGATAACATATATGGGTATTCTGGGGAAAACTTACTTGATCGCGGTCGATTGCATGCACCACACCCTTTCTTTTCTTAGAAAATAATTTTCTTGAAAATAATTTTCTTTTTGAAAACTTTATAGATCCCCAGTTTGAGTTTAGACTCACCTAAAAGTACGCCCGAATCCCTCTAACCAAGGCTTTGATACCAACTTGTAACGACCCAAAAATCAAGGGTAAAATTTTATTTTTATTATAGTCAACACACATATATCTTCTAAATCCAAGCATTCAAAAAATATTGTTAATTAAAAACAGTTATCAGAGTAACTTCCCAAAATCACATAATGCGGAAAACACGAGTGTGTGCATTACGTTCAAGTCGAACGCTCTCTTTCCAAACCGATGATACATGAAACCATAAACAAAACTGTAAGCACGAAGCTTAGTGAGTTCCCTAGAGCATATCCTAAACGATCTACATAACCACATAATGTATATTAGCTATATCAACTATATAAATCATATCAATCACATCAGCTATGCATACAACATATAGGGATACCCTGGAAACCCTCAAGGGTCTTACTCCGCGTGCCATCTGAACCCCCTCATGGTGTTAGCCCACAGCCATGGGAACCCCCATATGGTCTTTACTAACTACCAAGCAAACCATACTTCTCAAAATCACATAATGCGGAAAACACGGGTGTGTACATTGTGTTCAAGCCAGGCGCTCTCTTTCCAAATCGATGATACATGAAACCATAAACAAAACTATAAGCACGAAGCTTAGTGAGTTCCCTATAGCATACCCCACATGATCTACGTATCCACATAATCTATATTAGCTATATCAGCTATATAAACCATATCAATCACATCAGCTATGCATACAACATATTGGGATGCGTTGGAAACCCTCCAGGGTCTTACTCTGCGTGCCATGGGAACCCCCACATGGTCTTAGCCCACTGCCATGGGAACCTCCATATGGTCTTCACTAACTACCAACCAAACCATACATAAAAACATATGAGCTAAACATGCAAACATATAAGGATGCCTTGGAAACCCTCCAAGGTCTTACATCGAGGTCTTAGCCCAATGATGCCCTGGAAACCCTCAAAGGTCTTACACCCAAGTGCCTCGGGAACCCCTCGAGGTCTTTATTAAGGATGCCATGGAAACCCTTGAAGGTCTTACACCCAAGTGCATTAGGAACCCCCCGAGGTCTTTACTACGGATGTCGTCGAAACCCTCCAAGGTCTTACACCCTAGTGCCTCGGGAACCCCCCCCCCCCCCCCCGAGGTCTTTCATGCAAGTGTCACAAAGAAAACTAGCATACCATATACCACAAAGACAACTAGCATGTCACATAACTAAAAGGATATGTTAAACAAGCCATATAGGCCATATCTTATATAAGGGTGCCATGGAAACCCTCCAGGGTCTTACACCTGACTGCCTCGGGAACCCCCCAGGGTATTCCATACGAATACTATAACAACTGCTAGCATATCATATATGTCATAAGCAACTGGAATATCACATATCACATAAAAGCTAGCATAACACATAACACATAATGGGTCAGCCTTGGTGCCTTCGACCCGTTCGTATGGTGAGGTAACTCACCTCAATTGCAGAAGCTTCCTGAAGGAAATGCTTAGCTACTACCTAGACACCTACCCATGTTGTCACCACTAATCCATACACCCAATTAGCAATTGGGCCCCATACAATAATCCTTAATCCATACATGGGGTAAAATGACCATTCCACCCCTAGCCAAGTATGATCCATAAAGCGTGAAAGCCCGAGCCAACTCGTCGAGTTTCCAGGCAAACTCGTTGTATTTCCCCTGTCTCAACATATTCATCCCTTTCCAGTCGAATCTACAGCCCCAAACTATAGATCCAACCCCTAGTGTTAAGATACCACGTAAAGTTGCTAACTTTACATTTATGCAAGGCATCAAAGGCTAAAAACACTTAATCAAAGCTTTTCAAGGGACTTAGAGCATGAAGGAGGGCCAAGACTTGATAAACTTGGCAACTTTAAGTCCCCAAAGGCCCTGAAATTTCTAGATCTAAAGCCATATCTTCATATCATGCTCAAAACCAAGAATGGTACAAAACTAGGCTAATAATGGCCATAAACTTTCATAGAAGAAGATCTAAGCAATGGAAGGTCAAGGTTTCGACTTTATAACCTAATATGGTTGCCACTACAAAGTAAACACCGGAAATATAGCTTTTCTTTTCAGCTACGCACCAACCACTTCAAGCTTCTTCACATAAACACCAAAAAGGCAATCCTTAAGCCCTCACACACTAAAAATGGGAGATGAGACACAATTTAGGGTTTCTTTGGTCAAAGAGGGTGATAAGGGAGGCTACAAGTGAGGCTTAAGGCCTTTAAATAGGGCACAAACCCTTAAAAATAGGTTTTTCCTTTCTAGTGTCTACATGTTGAGTTAGGGACTTCCAACTCATGGAGTATACCTCAAATGATGCGCGGATGAAGAGCTCTCTACATGACGAGTTGGAGCCTCCCAACTAGTTGAGTTCCCTTCAAAACTCAAAACTTAATATAGCTATTCCATACTTCATTCAAGTGTTACGAAATACATATTTTGATTAAATGAACTTCTTGAAGAAATACTAAATTCTTGAACTATCACTTGAAAAATAATTAAGATCCTTATATATTCATAGACATATGAATGTAAGTATGGATTCATACATATTGTTACAAAATAATAGTCGTATAATTTTAATATAATTGTAGATATTCTAACAAAATGTCATAAAAATTAATAAAAGTCTTTAAAAAAGAGCATTCTTAAATATACAATTCATGAACACACTTTATCTTCTTCAGCGGTCCATTCTAACGAGAATGACATTCTATGAGAATAGCATCATGTTAGAATGATATTCTGTAAGAATACCATTATGTAAGAATATATGTATCTTCATCGCGTAACATATGCAGTGCACTTGTCACCACCAAAAAAAAATACAAATTATCAAATCCTTTAAACATAAACGTAATGTTGTTTTTCTTTTATTCATGAAAAGTTATAACTTTTATTGCCACTATAAAGAGTTAAAAGCATGTACCTTGCGATTTGTAATCATATATCTACATGATGAAACCACATAATTGAAAGATTCTTTTGAATCGTAAATGTATGTAAAACTTTTTTATTATTATCCAGATTTCTCACTTTTTTTTAAATGGAATAAAATAATAGTAGATAGAATTACATAAGATGACATAATGATGAATAAATGGCAGGTGCACCATTTCTTCATACCTTTCGGCTTGTTTTGTAGGTTTTGCCATGTACACTTCGTGGATTGTACGGTACAAGCACTGATGAAGAATGGCTAAGTTTCAGACGAAATAATTTCTCGTTCCACTGATTGTTTCTTTTTTTTTGGTCCATACACATCAACATATACTCTTTACTTTGATTTGCAATAAAATCATCAAATACAACTAGATAGAAGTGCAACTAAGACAACGGTAAGATACAAGTGGTACCTCGTAAAGTCCTTCCTTTACATGCAAAATATGTAATTTTCAGTCTCAACTTCCTACACTAGCCCATGCCCTGAATTGCTTTATCACAGCCTGAAACAAAAAAAATATCTAGAACATTAACTAATTCATAGATATCCATCTACATTCTAGATGTAGATAAATGACATCAAGAGTTAAAGCAAAGCCCTATGTAGGGAAACATAGAAGGTACTAACATAGAAAGGAAAATAGTTGATGAATTTAAACTACACACACAAAAACACACTAAACATACAGAAACTACACATACAAATACACACTTAATGTGCTATCGTAATTTGATCCAATCCAAGATTATTCACAACACAAATTTTACTCAATAGCTTTCCATTAATATCAATACTAAGATGTAAATTACGATAATTTAGAGGGAGGGAAGGTAGATGAAAAACCAGGTGATTGGATCTTTGAGGTGAGCTTATCCATTTCGATCCAAAATGCATGAGAATGATCGGATTCGACTACCACTCCATCAACGACATCCACGACTTTAATCTGAGTGATAATTAGGGCACAAAGGAATGGAAATAGGAGGGCATGGAGCTTGGAGATAGCCATGGATACGATCTAGACCTAGACCGAGAATCAAAAGACATAAATAACCAATATATTTTGGGGCTTTTTGGTTGTAGAATCCGTCGACAACAAATTGGTAGTTGAGAATTTTATGTGGAGGCAAAAAAGGAGAGAATATGGTATATATACAACTTTTGGTCTTGAAAAGTGCATTCAAGGTCGTCTTGATTAGATGCAACTGTTCCTG
This sequence comes from Lactuca sativa, assembly GCF_002870075.4. Lineage (NCBI taxonomy): Eukaryota > Viridiplantae > Streptophyta > Magnoliopsida > Asterales > Asteraceae > Lactuca > Lactuca sativa. The sequence continues at coordinate 50,213,113 of NC_056624.2, forward strand.
GAAGTAGTGCAAAAAAGAAAGTGTGATTAAACGATTGAAGGTGTGAAAAAAATGTCAACAAGACTTCAGACTTAGAGTTTTATGGATGATGTCGTATTTTTCCATTGATGAAGAACAGGGGATAGGGAAAGTAAATCCAACTTATGATATATGGCAGAAAAATCGAGTTTAAGGCCATTATAATCTTAAATACCCAGCGACGAAGATGATGGTGGTGGTCAACAACCGGTGATTGGATGGCCGATGTGCATCAATCGATGTCTACAATCGGCAATGAAGATATCAGTCGGAGGCACCATCTTGATGATGATTTTTTGGGTTGACGTTTCTATACGGTGGTGGAATGAGGGGTTATGAAAGTGATGACTATAGATAAAATAATGATAAATTAGGTAATTTACCCTAGCATATGGAATATTTTTTGAAGTTATTTATCAAATTACTTAATTACCCTGATCTATTTATCTAATTATTAAATTTCTTCTCTAAATTTGATTGGCCTACAATCATTCCTAAATCCATACAATACATAGTTTGAATACTTGAACCTCTCTCTCTCTCATTCTCTCTCTCTCTCTCTCATTCTCTCTCTCTCTAAAGGCCAATCGATACTTAGTTAGAATGTTTGAACCTATCTTTCTCTCTCTCTCTCTCTCTCTCTCTCTCTCTCTCTCTCTATATATATATATATATATATATATATATATATATATATATATATATATATATATATATATATATATATATATATATATATAGAGAGAGAGAGAGAGAATCTTTTAACTCTTTTTGTACAGGGCATGAAAAACCATGTGGGTATTTGAAAGTAACAAATAAAAATATTAAAAAATCTCAAATGAAAACCAAAAGAGTAGTTTATTCTAAAAAATAAAAATACTTATGCTTAAGCATGATAAATATTTTCCAAGTCATATTTAGAACATGAAAAAAATTATGAAGTTTTATTTAGATGAATTTTTTTTATGACTTAACTTTATTATTTTGAAGCAGTAGCCATAACAAGCCTGATAATATTACTACAAATAGCAGTGCACTTTTGGGAAGAAAACAAGAACAAAATAAAGTATAAATGGAAAGATATTTATATGAGATACTTGTTTTGTTAATTAATTAATTAGAAAATAATAGAATATAGATTATTACTGAATGATTTGAATTCCTTAGATAATTACTATAATATTTGGTAATTATCTCTAGGCTTTCAAATCATTACCCTATATAAAGAGCGGTCCAAATGTGGTCTTAATACTTGGAGAAAAATACCTTTAAGAGATAAAATATGGAATCCTCTTAAAAGCTTGAATCACAGATGTCCAGTTCCCACAACATGATCATTATATTTCCACGATGTGGCGAGATACAGATTCGAGTTTCTTGGATCTGTTTGATGTTGAAGTTCACAGGTTGTTAGGATATGTTATCGTTTTTCTTCTTGGGTGCAATTTCGAAAGAGGAAATATCCGTTGGATTCTCTTGTCCATTCAAATGGATCGTCAAAGGAAGAAAAATACTAAGAACGTGAAGGTACGATTCTATTTTATTATGTCTTAGACTTCAAGATATGCTAGTGAAAAATGAACCAAGTCCACATCTCAGAGTGTGTCTCAAAACCTTCTCAGTTTGTTCAAGACCAATGAATCTTATAACACCCTTCTTGGTACAATCTATGAACTGTTTACAACCATAGTTGTAAAGTCACACCTTATGATCCGATGTGTTAAACACTCTTACACACTATATGTTAGCGACAATGTCTACTATACCGACAACGCTAGCATATCAAGCCTATCAGAGTCAGCGCTTAGTATAGTTATTCTATGTAATATTTTATATATTAGGTAATAATATAGATAAGTATAAAATAGATAGCAAATATGATATCTTTGTTATGACGATCGGTTCTTAGTAAATATAAGATACAATCCTTTCAATCAACGAATATACTTGTATATATTAGTATGTACTAAACATTAGGGTGAAACCCTTAGTTGAAGCTAGGACCGAAATCTAATTTGTGAAAAGTGTTTATGATGATTTCAGTCATGCTAGGACCGAAATCACCCTCTTAGGGCTAAAATCTCCTTTAAATATCATGATAGTGCCACTTGATTGAATATTTATCTTCCCAAAGTGATACATTATACTTACCAACGTAAGTGTCACATCATTATCTCTTATATCATATATAATACACGAATTAGAAATACATAGTTTACGAAACTTTACCCCGTTTGTAACCGGTTGAGCAAAAGGTAAACTTATATAAAGTGCATATATAATTGCTATACGACATTTTCGATATTATCCTGGAAAAATGGGATAATTTCATATACAAATGTTTTCATTTTAAAAACACATATAGTTGTTGAATAAATTTGTGAGACATCGTATTCATCATACCTAAATGGGTATACACGAAAGTCCTGTATTATAACCAGAATCTCCGACACGAGAGCGTGATACTTGTGTCTAGATCTATATGGGACTGATGATTCACGCCGTGACTGCTAGCTACAGACAGACCGGCAGGTTATGGATGAAAAATGTCATAAACATTCCAACGCCTGAAGAACGTTGAGCATGCAAATTCAATCTAGCACAGTTATGAAAACTGACATGGGGTAACGACGATACGTTTATTTTATATGAAAACACATTTCTTCAAACGGTTTTATATACGAATAAAACTACATATTACTATTTTTAAGTGTGGAAAATACTTGTACGTTTACAGTTTGGAACATTTAAAACTACAAATCATTTCTATGGAAAATATTGGATTTTCTAGAACGAACACCCTCTTTTCACAAGTGAACGGCTTACATCTCATTTATTAGAAAATATCGGATTTTCTGGAAACAAACATGATATCTTCTCATGGAAAGGCTTACTATTTTTCATATAAACTCTTATGAACTCACCAACTTAATTGTTGAAACTTTTTCAAACAACTTATATTCTCAGGGAATCAGTAAAACAGGTAAACACTAGCTTTTGAGGATGGGACGTTAAGGCAACAAACAAATCTTTTGTCATAATATTTTAATTGACTTTTGAAACATGTAAGACTTACAATGATGTATCATTTTCAATTATATATATATATATGTATATATATGATGGTTATGTTGCTTTCTTTACTATTACTCAATTGTTATGCTACAATACATGAACGTCATCCACCCCCGGACATTTCTGTCGTCCTGGTTTGGGGGTGTGACAAATATCAACTGCTGGATTATGGTTTGAATTTTCTTGACACTCCTATCTTTTGTGATAATGATGATGTTATTCAAATTGTTAAAAATCCAGTTCAACATTCTAAAACCAAGCATAAAGATATTAAAGGTGATTTTATACGCGATTGTTTTGAGTGTAAACTTGTTCATTTGGAACAAATCCACATTGAAAATAATGTGGCTAATTTGTTTACAAAACCTTTCGGAAAAGCTCGTTTTGATGTGCTTGTGAATTTTCTTAAAATGATTCGTTTTTAAGGCTGACATATTTTTTTTGTACATTTTGTATTTTATTTTTGTTTTATTTAAATTTGTTCATATCTTTTTCTTTCTTTTTCCTCTATTCACAAATTTATGGGGATAATTAAAAGCAAACAAAAATCATAAAATTCAAAAATTCCAAAAATATGTTCATTTTATTTCTGTTTTTTATTTCCTTTTCAGAAAATCAAAAATCCAAAAATATTTCTATCGCTTTTGAGCGGATTTTTATTTTTTTTTTCTCTTAGTTATTTTATTGTGTGCTAAGTTTATTTTATTTTTATTTTTATCTCAAAATTTTCATTTGTCTTAAAACACAGACTCAAGGAGATGTGCCGTATTTTTTTTGTACAAGAAGAGATCTTGAAAAGAATTCACGAAATTGCACTTTACACTACTTTCGCAAGGAATTGAAGACATGAAACCGTACAAATTGTTAGTTAGACAGTTTCTCTCTAAGAACAGCCGTAGTCAAGGAATTGAAGGCATGAAGTTGTAGAAACTGTCAGTTAGGCAATATCTTTCTAAGAACTGTCGTATAAAACTATACAGATTGTCAAAATTAGTCTTCTCAGTTATCTTTACCCAAGAACTGGCATGACACCTGGGCGATCCACCCATCCGGGAGATAGATATCGTTGAAGATAACGCCCAAGGTCTTGACATTCTGTTTGTCATGCAAAACTGCGGAGACTCAAATGTATTTTCGAATACATTCTCTGCAGGTAAGGAATTAATGGCTATTGTCACTAGGGCGATGCACCTAACAAGGCACGATTATCGCTGAATGTCCGGCCAAAGGGCCTTGACCTCGTGTCATGCTAAACTATGGAATTGTGTTCTCGGATACTTCTGGAACAGGATGGTTTTGTGAGTTTTTCCTAATTAACTCTCACTGGCACTGGAATGGGCACACTCAGCTGAGATTCAGAAACCATTGAACGTCTCGCCAAGGGCGAAGTTAACTTGTTAACTTGAAAAACTATATTGAGATCTCTGATTGAGGATATGCAGGGGATAACATCAAAAATACCCCTGAGTAGTTCTCTGATACTCAACAAAGCGCAGTTTGTTCCTCCGTGTTCATACATATAATGCGATTAATCTCCATCTAAGCCAAGGCCGGGTCCTTGAACAATTGTGGTGAGAAGGGTCTTCATGACTCTGTGATCCACAGGGGCTTTTAGTCATGGTTACTTTTCAAGACACATCTGTGATCGATGAAGAATATTCATTCGAAGGAACAAGAAGTGAAGATTATTTTTTAACACACAACCTTTAAACCCCTGAAGAAAGGTTAAGTTGTATTTGAAGTTATGTCACAAATTCAATTGAAGCCTCCTCAATCAATTTGTTGCTATCTATGAACTTGCTGAAGTGATCCAGAAGAATCGGTGTCACTGTAATTATCTCTGGAGTTTTTCAAAGCTGAAAGTGCTAATTTTCAAGAACCTATACAAGAAGCCTCTATAACCAATGTGCAATGAAAGTCAAATTTTAAAGGAAGTCCAACTATTCAAGATGATGTCATTCATGTAGAAATTCATATGTTCATTTGGAAGTCATGAAGAAATCGAAGATAAAAGCTGAAAGTCAAGAATAAGGAGAAGATTGAAAATAAAAGAAAGCTATAAACCAAGGGGGAGATTGTTGAGACATGTTTTGTAGTTTATACTTTATTTTACATAGCTTTTACAGTTCTTGGTCTTGGAACGAAAACACCATGAATTCGATGGTTTTTGTGTTGGATTAATGTCTAAGTCCATAACTATATTTGGTATGTACTTGACCCGATCCGGCATGGTCCATTTGGGTGGCAGTTTACCGACACAATTTATATGGATAGTCTGTTGAGAATAGTAGATTTATGATTTATATTAATATATTATTAGTTCTAATATATTAATATATAATCATATTATTTAATTAGTATTGATCAAGAATTAATTTATAATTAATTAAGTGATCAAAATGAACTAATTAAATAAGGAATCTTATATATATGGAATGGGCCAAGTCCATTTTGGTTGTGCTAAGCTTTCATGGATAGTCCATGGAGTGTTTAACCAATGGATCATATGAAATGAAAGGTCATGGGTTTAACCCTAGTCTCCATACTATATAAAGATGTCATTGGTTGGTGAAATTAGCACTAGTGTGGGTACACTAAGAGGGCTAGCCGATTTCACTAGAGAGAACCAAAGTATTCTTATTCTTAAAGTCTTACAAGGTGTTTTGGTGATTTGTGATTCCACTTGAGGCTTCCACACTATTGGGGCTAAGCTCTTAAAGCTTGAAGACATCAAACTACACAAAAAGGTATGTCATCTAACTAGTCTTTGTAGTATAGTTTCCTCATATTATGCTAGTTAGGATTAAAGCCTTGGAAAGTTCTTATTTGCATGTATAATAGAGAAAACATAGATCCAAGGTTTATAGGGTTGCATGTAGACCATAGGAGTGTTAGAATGCTTAAAACTCAACAGTGGTATCAGAGCCATGGGTTGTTTTTTGTTATATTGATGCAAATGTTTTATTTTCAAAGTTGAAAAAAAACATGACATTTGTCAAATTTTAAGATAATTACTTGTTTTTATGAAAAACTAATTATTTGTAAAATTTGAATCATTTGCTATATGAGTTAAATTAGGTCAAATTTAGTAAAAGATAAAATGATATTATTATTTTATTAGTTTTAAAAGTTTGATCTAAAGAGTTTTTTGAAACCTCCATAAGTTATGGATATGAAAAGGTTAAAAAAAATGATTCAACGTTTTTTTATGGAGTTACAAAAATTGGTGTTAATGTTTTAGAGAATTCCATAACTTGTTCTTAAGTTATGGAACATGAAAAATTTCATCAGTAAACAAACATTAAACTCCATAAGTTATGGAATCCAAAAGTTTTTTTTTTTTTTTTTTTTTTTTTAATTATCTTGATCTTATGAGTTGATTTAGATTAATAGAAAATTATGTGATAATATGTTTTCAATCCATTTTAATCTAAGAGTTGATTCTAAAATGTGTTTTTGTAACTTGTCCTCAAGTAACATGAAAAGTCACATTTAAGTTTCTTAAAACTCATAAAAGATGGCAAATGTTACAAAATGAAGAGTCTTGTTTTCATTAAATGGTTTTATGACTCCATAACTTGTCCTCAAGTTATGGAGGTTCAAGAGTCACTTAATTAAGTAATAAAATGTGTAACCTTAATTAATTCCATAAGTTACAAAATAAAGAAAATGCACATTCTTTTATTAGTTTAAAGTCTTCCATAACTTGTACCCAAGTTATGGAACTTGAAGAGTCTTTTAATTAAAACTACTTTAAACACATAAGTTATGGAATTAATTAGTTTTAAATAGTTTCAAAACTTGCCCTCAAGTTTTGGAATTTGAAAAAGTTTTTACTTATGAATACTTTAATTCCAAGTTAGCCCTTAGAATTTTTAAAGGTAAAATTCAACCCTCATACTTTATAATATTATAAGTTAATAATAATATATATATATATATATATATATATATATATATATATATATATATATATATGTGTGTGTGTGTGTGTGTGTGTGTGTGTATAAGAGTAAAGTCAGTCTTACCGTTAGTAGGCCTCATTCACGAAGCCGGTCAATAAGGGGGGTATAAGGTTACTGCCTATAAAATGACAGTTTAATGGGTGTCCGTTCTCACCCACCGCTTCCTTGACTGGTGGAGGGTCGTTAGCCGAACAGGTAGGACAAAGACTATAAATTCTCCCTTCATTAAAAGTATTAATGATAAATACTAAGTAACCAAACCTTTAATAAATACCCAATCTTAGTTACTTAAGAAAATATGAATAAGGTGCTAATCCATGAAATTACACTTTGCACTTTGTTTTATCGGTTCGTGGAGCGTGTGTGGTTAACCGGCACACTAAATTGTATTTAACAAGGTAGGCAAAGGGTAACTTAATGTTTATCATAGTATCGATGGAGCATGTGTGGTTAAACGGCACATCGATTGAGGGGTAAACACTTAAGGGTACCAAGTAATTTGCATGGTTACTTCACACCTTGTTTTGTGATCCTCGGCATCCCAGTCACAAAACCTGAAGGGCCCACTCGAGATTGAAACATGCCATTGAACAGTTCAATGAATCTTAAAAGATCTAGGAGTTTCAAATCCAAGTAAAACCTAATTAAATTATTTCGTTTTCATGGTGGAAATTGGTGAATCTTCATTCACCTACCTTCAAATATTCTATAGCTTGGATTACGACATTCCTCTTCCAAGTTATAAAATGTTGCGTTGGGTCCTAGCCTTAGTATTTCATATTGGGTGTTATATGAAGGACTTGAAATCAACTATCTTGAATATCTACCAAAAAAGATGTTTGGTTCAGACATCTATGATCTTCCCAAATCTCTTCGAACTTCTCTTCCTCCACCTCCTCCAATTATTCTCCCTAACCCACAAGTTCAAGGTCACTCAAGCCCTATTTGCAAGGAAAGGTCTAGGTGTGATCACATCTTGCAGATGAAGTCACATATTGACAAGCCAGGAGAGTTACGTGTCAAAGCCTTGAGAAAGTTGGTGGTTCAATCACTTTCTAAGTCACATAGTGAGTTCCTTTGGGACTCCTATGAAACAGACTATGACAAGACCCTTAATGACCTTATGTATTTGCTTGGTACTACTAAATCAACATTGATTTGGAAGGCTAGTGAAGCAAATTTGATTAGAAGTTCGACTTCCCAAAACTTTATGGACATTGAAAATGGTGACACTGGAAATCCAGAAAAAGAATTCTCTTCCCAATCGAAAGGGATCGGCCATAGTCAACTCTGTTGACCAAATGGTAAAGAGAAAGGCTAAGTCTGAGATTATCCCATGTACCATTCCTAAAGGATCCATATGGTTCTATTGCCAAAAAGGAAAGGGCATTGGTTGTGAAGCTGCCAACTTTACCTGAAAGATCATAAGGCTGGTAAAGTCAATAATTTTGACTCTACTTCAGGTAAAGTCCACTATAAAACTCTATTAAGTTTCTATTCTGAGATTCTTATTACATGATGTGACTGGGTCACATGTTGATGTTTTAAGAATGAAAGGAAAAGTGAAGGAAGCTTAAAGAAAGAGTATGCTGAAATTGATCGCGAAGATGGATTTCTTTCGCTTGGATGAAGATTGAATTCTTGAGCTACTTCTTAGGAGTTATGATAGATTGCTAGGAAACATGTATTAACATAGTTTTCATTTCAAGTTACATTGTAAGGAAAAAAAATTTTATGCATTTTAAAATAAATAAAAGTTTGTTTTACTTTATTTTTATATCCTTACAATGACAGTCATGAAAACTCGATGTTTGTATGTTTATAGCAATATTGGAAATATGAATTTGATTCTTTCATTCGTGGTAGTTTCTAAATTTACCAAATAAGGAAATATTCTCATCACCCAAGCTTCAATTGGACCGAAACTTGGAATCATACAAGTTGTACAGTATCATGAATGAGAACTTTCAACTTTGGAAAATTAAGACTAGTTCCTTGTTCACATGTATATGTGGGTCAAGAGAAGGACTAAGGGATCAAGTACACTTTCTTGTGCACTTGTCAAAGTCCACCACGAAAGATGGATAAGACTATTCGTCATGATTTACTAAGGTTTAGTAAATATGGTTATACTTACAAGCTTAAGTATAATTCTAAGACATTGGAAAAGTTTCAATGTATGACATAACGAATAAGAATAATCAAATTAGGCAGAAGGATAAAAGTTTCTCAAATCTGAAAAGATGGGAGAGTACTTTAGTATCATGTTTTAATATCATCTTTATGATTTTGAGACCTTATCACAATTCATCCTCTAAGTGCATTATGATAGTTAATAAGAGGAGTTATGAATTGTTGAAGTGGTTAAATCAAGAAGATGATTCATACTTCGTTCCAAAAACAATTCATAGAGTTATAATCTAAGATTGTAACTTGAGTGACATGTCTTAAAGAAGGTTTAAAACACTTATCAAATGTAAGAGTAAAAGTTTTTTACTCTTGTACATTTGAAATTGGTAAGTTGTGATGTTTTGGATAAAACAAAGACCAACTAAGGCTAATTGTGTTAAGTGTCTGTCTTGATTAGAATCCACACTATCTCATAAATATTTGGCAAGAAAGTATTATAGGTGAAGGATACGGTGGGAGTCTAAAAGATCCTGAAAGGGTTTCAAGAAGTAATCAAGAATAAAACATGTATTTCATCACTAGCACACAATTAGAGGTTTATAACCTATCGTGTTGACATTTTTGTGCCCATTCCAGTTAAGTTGGCTATACATTTGAGTTCTACATGTTCTCAATTGTTTGCATAGCTACTTGGAAGCAATGGCAGGACCTTGAGAGCTTCCAGGTGGCAAGAAATTAAGATTGCACAAGTTCAATCCATATGAGTTAGGATTTGTCACTAACCTAGTCTTGTGATTATGGTTTTGATAAATTCACATGGATAAGAACACATACACCATAAAGTCTAAGTGTCATAAGGTTTCTCTCCGATTCATGAAAATGATGGTGAGGAAATTCTTTCACTAAGTAGATTATAAATAGATAGCAATTGTGATATTTGTAGTTCTCAAAGTCATTAGTGGAGCGTGCGTGGTTAACCGGCACACTAACATTGACTTATGAGAAATGGCAAAAGGTCTAAAAAATTAATTCTATGATTACGACATCCCTTTTCATAGTTCTGAAATTGTTTAGACACACCTGTGAGCTATCTAAGAGAGGTGTATGATATTGATAAAGTCTTGTCAAGGCAATCTAGTATTAGAAATTTGAACTTTGGTAAGAAAGTCAATAAAGTATTGATTTCTAGAAGTCCAGTTGATTTCTGGGTACATGTCAAAGCTAGTGGGTGCATAAGTGTTATGCTAATAATCATCATGTTAGTGGGAGCATGATAATTATGATAAGAATTGCAAGTTAGCAATGTTAATTATAGAAAACAAAAGTTTCAATTCATGAGGTTGTAGGGGTTGAAAAAGTTGTTTTGCTATAATTAAGGGAGAGGAAATTATACTTCATTTCAATTCTAAAAAGCATAGATTGAGTTTATAATCATTATAAAGAGCTTATATTGAGGTTTTAATCACCTTTAGTCAAGAATATATATATATATGAATTTCATTTTGGATTGGTTCAACTTAAGAAATTTCTATATATTGCATTCTCAAAAATCGATTATGATTACGACATCCCTTTTCATAGTCAAAATTTGAGAATATGGAAAACAAAAAATTATGATGGCAAAAGACTGGTCTAGAACCATGTCTTTATATGAAACATCATGAATCGTGTCCCATTTACTTTGGTACAAGATTGATTACATGTGCTATAATATTTATCCTTTTTGAATTTTCAAAATGCCTTGGGGCATTAAGGGGAACAATCTCTTGAATTGGATATGACTAAAGTGATTAAGCAATTGTTGAGGACAATCTAAGGTTTACTAAAGATTGGTTGCTCAAGGACAGTTAGAAGTATACTGTTAATATTGGAAGGACTATATTGACATAGTCTTAAAAGAGGCAACTCTTGTTCATAAGTGGTAGTCAAAATGGGAATATAGAGTTGTCTCCATGGATGGAAGCAATCTGTATAAGATTACAAAAAACTTAGTGCAAGAAGCATGTTCAAAGCAATGCATACTTTGAACATAAGGCTTTGTGTCCATGGAGTAGGTCTTCATTGGAATACCCTGTAATGGTTGTTGACAAGTCTTTGTGACTTTGTACACATTCATTGCAAGAGGGTAGTGCTATTAAGTTTAAAAATCTAACAGATTTCGATTTGGGAGTGTGAAATTAGAATCATTGAAAGTTTGGTGAATTGGTTTATTTCACAAAAGTAAGGCTCATAGACAAACATAGAGTGCATACTTGGTGTATGGCAAAACTATTGTTTAGAAAAACATAGTGTACATGCTTGGAGCATGGGGTAACTAGTGTTTTAATTCAAGTATAAAGTTGATAAAACCAAAACAATGAATATTAAGTAATCAGTATGGTAATAAATAGAAAGTGTTTTATTTATATTCATAGGTTTTGATACCATATTAGATTCATTTATTCTTGTGTTTCACTTTGCATGTTTTGACTTCCATAATAACTAGGTTATTCTTCCGGAATGACTAAGTTATTCAAACCATCCATAGTCGGTCATATGTTGGAAGTAGATATGAATCAAGACTGTCATGGGTTGGCTTGTAGAGGTCCAAGTTAGTGGACAAAGTTGTGCTACAACGCTCATGAGTGCTCATAAGTTCTGAGTATTGGATTCAACCCGCGCTCATTTGAATCACTTCATGGATTTTATCTCGAGTGATCATGAGATGATAATATCTTATATTCTTCAAACCTAGAGATATGAGTTGTTACTATGAGTTGATAGTATATTGATTGAACGTGAACGCATTGGTAACTCGATGTTATAAAACGTACCTTTGTGTATGATTCAACAACTAGCAGAACAAGCCATATGAGTCGAAGTTTATCCATTCCTTTTACCTTCGAGATAAAAGCGATATCTGTGGGCCCCTCGATGATTTAATGATGGCACATGTAAGTGCTTGGCCAAGATAGGACTGATTTGATTTGTTCAATGAGTTAGTCGTCATGAATCGGAAATCGGGAAACAACAAATGGACCGAGAGAATGATTATAATCCATGTCTTAGTCCATATGATATCTAGAATGGAGGAATATATGATCCCTTATCTAATGGACAAGTTATTGACAAAGGTCAGAGTTCGACAGCGGATTTAAGAGCTACGATTTCCAGTTAGGTTTTGAAGACATACTCAATGATAGTTTTAGACTTATCCAAGTGGGCGACTATTGGATTAAAGTCTAAGTCCATAACTATATTTGGTATGTACTTGACCCGACCCGGCATGGTCCACTGGGTTGCACTTCACCGACACAATTTATATGGATAGTCTTTTGAGAATAGTAGATTTATGATTTATATTAATATATTATAAGTTCTAATATATTAATATATAATCATATTATTTAATTAGTATTGATCAAGAATTAATTTATAATTAATTAAGTGATTAAAATGAACTAATTAAATAAGGACTCTTATATATATGGAATGGGCCAAGTTCATTTACCTTGGGCTAAGCTTTCATGGATAGTCCATGGAGTGTCTAACCCATGGATTATATGAAATGAAAGGTCATGGGTTTAACCCTAGTCTCCATACTATATAAAGATGTCATTGGTTGGTGAAATTGGCGCTAGTGTGGGTACACTAAGAGGGCTAGCCGATTTCACTAGAGAGAACCAAAGTATTCTTATTCTTAAAGTCTTACATGGTGTTTTGGTGATTTGTGATTCCACTTGAGGCTTCCACACTATTGTGGCTAAGCTCTTAAAGCTTGAAGACATCAAGCTACACAAAAAGGTATGTCGTCTAACTAGTCTTTGCAGTATAGTTGCCTCATATTATGCTAGTTAGGATTAAAGCCTTGGAAAGTTCTTATTTGTATGTATAATAGAGAAAACATAGATCCAAGGTTTATAGGGTTACATGTACACCATAGGAGTGTTGGAATGCTCAATACTCAACAGTTTGGACCGAAACCAATAAGTGATTTCGGTTGGGCTTTTGGCTGGGCCTTTGTAATTAGGTCTAGGTATATATAGTATTGTTTCAGCCGTGTCAATGGTTGGTCATTCTAGTTGGTTAATTTCCAGATTTTGAGAGAGAAAGAGATAACCGAGAAACATAGAGAGTCTTATGTACTAAACTATTGATTAATATAGTGTGCATTGAAGATTCATCATTGTGTTCTTAATTCATATTTACGATTTGTGTCATTCACTTGATTGGGATTCCGCACCAATCTAGTGATTTGGATTGATTCCTTGATCGTGGTTTATAGTTGGTATCAGAGCAAGGATTTGTATAAATCGAATGGAAAAATATTAAACGTTTCTTGGATTTTCTTGTGTTTTAGAGTTCTTTTTGACAAAAAATATTACTACTGTTCTTCGTGTTCTTCACTACATTTGGAGACTTTGATCGAAATTGGTCTTGATAAATTACCAATTTCATGTTTCTGGTGTTTTTGGGTGTCTTCGGTCAATACTCAGAGTTCTTGGTGGAAAACATAAAGTTCTCGGTTAGGTTTAGGAGCTTTCAGCGGCCTGCTGATCGAATTTGGTTAGGATTTTCATATTTGACTTCAATCTTTCTTGGCTAACACCCCAGACTCAACTTCGAAGCTCTCTGTCTCAGCCTCGGATGTGACAACCCGATATTTCAAGACAATATGATGGAACGCAAGTCAAATTTAGGTCAAAATTTAACTTTCCAAAAATCTTATTTGGGTTAAATAAAGTAGTAGGAATCGTATCAAGGTTTTCATACATATAAAGAACCCAAAAATCCGAGTTATAACGAAGAAATTATGACCAACCGAAGATTCTCGGCAAAACCGGCAATACTGATAGACGTAAAATACGAAGTTTCAATACAATAGTTTTTAGCCTTAAATATCTAAATAAAATTTTTAGATATCATTAAACCGTAAACGTACATAAAAATAACATCCAAATCTGACTTCGTATGAGGAAGTTGTGATTTATCTAAGTTACAGATATAACAGTAGACAGCTATATATACTATTGTTTCAGCCGTGTCAATGGTTGGTCATTCTAGTTGGTTAATTTCCAGATTTTGAGAGAGAAAGAGATAACCGAGAAACATAGAGAGTCTTATGTACTAGACTATTGATTAATATAGTGTGCATTGAAGATTCATCATTGTGTTCTTAATTCATATTTACGATTTGTGTCATTCACTTGATTGGGATTCCGCACCAATCTAGTGATTTGGATTGATTCCTTGATCATGGTTTATAGTTGGTATCAGAGCAAGGATTTGTATAAATCGAATGGAAAAATATTAAACGTTTCTTGGAGTTTCTTGTGTTTTAGAGTTCTTTTTGACAAAAAATATTACTACTGTTCTTCGTGTTCTTCACTACATTTGGAGACTTTGATCGAAATTGGTCTTGATAAATTACCAATTTCATGTTTCTGGTGTTTTTGGGTGTCTTCGGTCAATACTCAGAGTTCTTGGTGGAAAACATAAAGTTCTCGGTTAGGTTTAGGAGCTTTCAGCGGCCTGCTGATCGAATTTGGTTAGGATTTTCATATTTGACTTCAATCTTTCTTAGCTAGCACCCCAGACTCAACTTCGAAGCTCTCTGTCTCAGCCTCGGATGTGACAACCCGATATTTCAAGACAATATGATGGAACGCAAGTCAAATTTAGGTCAAAATTTAAATTTCCAAAAATCTTATTTGGGTTAAATAAAGTAGTAGGAATCGTATCAAGGTTTTCATACATATAAAGAACCCAAAAATCCGAGTTATAACGAAGAAGTTATGACCTACCGAAGATTCTCGGCAAAACCGGCAATACTGATAGACGTAAAATACGAAGTTTCAATACAATAGTTTTTAGCCTTAAATATCTAAATAAAAGTTTTAGATATCATTAAACCGTAAACGTACATAAAAAGAACATCCAAATCTGACTTCGTATGAGGAAGTTGTGATTTATCTAAGTTACAGATATAACAGTAGACAGCTAAAAACTCGAAATAGAGATCGGGAGACTTTTAGCTGACACAATCTAAATGAGAATCGAAGGGCTCAACAATACTAGCGCAACGGTAAAAAGTCTGACGAAAACGGACGTCGGATGATGAAGTTATGAAACTTTAACGGACTTTTCCTGTCCCGACCTATTAAAAATATAATATTAAAAATAAAGTCAAAACTAGCCGACGGAGTCTAAACGAAAGTTGTAGATCATAGTCTCACCTTCGCGTGGATATAAATAACGTCGAAAACAGAGTTAGTATGAGGAAGATATGATATTTTGAAGTTTACTAATTAATTAAAATATAAATTTAATTAAAACCCGGTATTATCCGAAGAACGAGTCAGCCGTCCGATCCCCGGTACGCCCAGCGTACTCAGATGCTAGGCTCCGGTTCGTCCACGTCGCTCCGATGTTTCGATCGAGGATGCGCTCATGCATGACGCATGAGTACGCAGCGCGTACTCTCGTACGCCCCGCGTACGCGAGGCTTCTAGACCCTATACAAGGGATGCAAGGGTGCCAACCAATTTTGCTCATTTCCTTCCTTTCTCGCGCCGAAGATCTGCGTTTCAACCCTCGGAGCCATCCCAAAGTCCCGGTTTTCATATCCAAGTATGGAATCAAGTTTTACGCTCCCGAGATTCCCGAGATTCCCGAGAATCTCGAGAGATCCGCTTTCTCGAGTAGAAGTTCTGCTCGGTTTTCATCACGCTTTCTTCAATCAATCAAGTGAGTTCATACCCCTAATCAATATTTTAAATGATTTTAAATGCTTTAATGGGGGGGATACAAGTAGAAACAAACATGTTATTGAATCATTGATATGTATTTTATAACTGTGTTTGTCATTTAACAGATTTCACATGCTACAAAATGCGATGCATGAAATGATTTTACATCTAAAAAACACACTGTTACCAAATGTTTTACATTTGAAATGTTAATTAAAATGACATCAAGTCATTGTTAATTATTGTTCAAAACCCATAAGATGTCTTACAAAACCATTTTACATTCTTGAACTAAACTATGCATATACACTTATATTTTTATATATGTATTGATGTTATAGTTTACATCTTTCATTTAGTTTCCCACACCCTTGAGTAGTAAGAGTGTATAAACCTATATGATCAAGCAGTTATATTACAGTAAATTATCATAGGGATAATTTGAAGAAATCAAACATTATTTCTGTTACAAGGAATCACACAAGAGTCAGTTCATTCATGAGTCTATACTAGTACATTTCCTGATACATGAGTACTTACAGATGCTTACCTGATACATGAATATGTTCACATATACTTACTTGTTACATGGACACACATACATGAATGCCATACAGGAACACTTTTACATAGGTGCATTATCCTGTATTCACTTACCTGGATACTTGTACTTAGGACTATGAGCATGATTTATTAGTACTGACTGTGTAAATTGTCTTTCCTATCTCGGTTCAATGGGATAGCTAGGCGGGACTTACCATTCCGAACCCCACTGATTAGCACCAGTGGTCGATGCGCATCTTCGGAGGTCTAAGGTTACTACTTATATTAGGAAGATTGATTTGGGACTAACCCTTCCACCCACCTGCTGCTGCTACAGAGGACAATTGGACAATCTTCGGATGTTCATTAGGTTATACATTTCGCTTAATGCGATGCTGTGTTGGTCCTAGTACCCAGTGACAACACTTACAGTAGTACATTTTCCTGTTTACTTTATTTTGTGATACATTCACATAAACGATGAGTTAGACTAAGCACTCTTAGTACTAGTCAATACAAAGGAAAGACTATCATTTTACAAACAGAACATTCGGGTCTTGGTAGAAGACTACACTTCATACTTACAAAACATTCGGGTCTTGGTAGAAGACTACACTTCAAATGTACAGAACATTCGGGTCTTGGTAGAAGACTACATTCCATACTTATAGTAAATAAGGGATTTCATACTTACCTTAACATTTTCATTTAAAGGTTTACATGGCCTTCATCACAAATTTTCACAAACAAGGCAATGACACTATTATACTTATGAATTCACCAGCTTTAAAGCTGATACTCACTTTCAAAACAAACTTGTATTCTCAGGTCATCAGTAGACAGGTACGGAGGCCAGGTTTTGAGAAGACGGAGCAGACAAGTGTCGTCTTCTATTTTGATTGTATATTTTTGGTGTCTTATTACAATGAAAGAACACACATGTATTAAACTTTACTTATAATGCAATGGATGATGTTGTTGCTTGTTTATTATATTACACTGTTGTGATATTGTACATGACGTCCTCCACCCCTGAACGTTTCCGCCGTTCGTGGTTTTGGGGTGTGACAGATTGGTATCAGAGCATTGTTTATAGTGAATCGAGTATATCAACCCATAAAAGATATACTAACTATAAATACAATGGGATTAAAAATACTCTGGTTTAGAGTTTATACTTTAAATAATAAAATATTTAAGTAAGTATACGTGCCTGCATTCATACTAAAATCAGTGTCACTAGGACAGTACAAAAGAATTACGATTGTTGGGCAACACGAGTGGGCGTAGAGACATATGGTCAAAACTGGGAAGATATAGCCTGATCACCTATATTATCCGAGGGTTGACTAGCATGTGCCTAAGTTTAATTGGGTGGTTGCAACAACGCTAAAATCTTACCAACCCTACCACAATGAGAGCAATAGAACATAACATTAAAATTAAAATACTATAGGAGTATTTGGGGTTACTATAAGTACTTTATACTTGAGAACTAAAACGGGATCTTCATCACTAAGGTAATAGTTGCTAAGTGGATACACTAAGGCTATATGTAATTAGGATGTTATAGACTTAGAATCTGTGAAAATTTTACTTCACCCCTATTCTGTGTGAATACGGAGTTAAGGTCACTTATTCGAAGGTCTATCCTGTTAAATTACACATAGCTGGAATGCACTTCACAAATAGCGATGTAACTAGTGAAGGTTTTCTAAATAATTATCTAGATTGTTCGTCTAATAATTATTCTCTTACCCTTAAATTCTCGCATAGAAAACATAGCTGGACTCCATCCCCATGGCAACCAATATCTTCCGAACAAAGCAATAGCTGGTTGGTTTGGAGAAGAACCAGAGAATGATCACCTTATCCCTTTGAATGATCACCACGATGAAAACCTTTCAGACGATGCTAATTCCGAACCAGAGGTTGAGAACCTACCCCGATCAACTCCCTTTCTAATTCCTAACCCTCGTCCGGCTTTTCATGACCCGACTCCTGAGTCGGTGGAATGCTTGGAAACATGGAGCCAAGGACAAGATCAGCCCATACCATTTATTGGAGACCGAAACTTTTACGACCTGAGCAATGGGGGCTCAACACGCAGAATGATGCCAATCTTGGTCCTCAGAGTGGCCCGAAATGAGATTCAAGCCAGGACAGCCCTACATCAGATTGCCGAAGTTGTCGCCGACGCAAGAATGCATACCCTCCGCCCCATTCATCTAGAAGATGCTCACGAGAGATCAGAGAGAAACCATGAGACCCTGCTGCAAGCACTAGCTGAAAAATCGGGCCAGAGTCATAGAGCTCCAAGTACGCCAGAGAGTGTACGAGAGATACCTGCTTGATATGGAACGTCAACTAACTGAACTAAGGGTTCACCATGGGGTGACTGTCGCCAGTAAGAGATACATTACATCCTTCGTTTTTTTAAAGAACCGTGTTCCTATCTATGTTCTGTGTAGTACTTTCTATGTGACTACCTTGTGCTGTAAGTACTTTTGGTTAGGTCTTTATGATGTCAAGAACTATCTCCTATGGATATGATGTAAAGCCTTTTACAAGGTCATTTTCCCAAACTTTTACGTCATAAATATCAAAGGTATTGTTAGTCGGCTAATTTCTGTGTCATTCTTTATTCAAGTACTCTTATCATACTTTCATTGGTATTTATCTGAATCATGCTTTAGTCAAGTCATTTGACCATAGTAATTTAACTCCGGAAACATTTCCAAGTCTCTTTTAGTGGTTGGATCATGTTATTCACCAACCAACGATACCTCGGGTTGAACGACAAGCGTCTTGAGACCATTCTATGAAACTTACTTCCACTCATTCTAGGACTACATCCTAGGGATGTAGGTCAACCCTTCATAAACAGACATCCACTCAGTACTAGGACTGCATCATAGGGATGTAGGTCAAACTTCCGCAAACATACTTCCAATCTGTACTAGGACTGCATCGTAGGGATGTAGGTCAAACTTTCAAGGACATAATTTTACTCTTTACTTGAACAATTGAAGTACACCTAGGGTCAACCAGAGTCGCTCACAAATTTATTTTCTCTCCGTGAAACAGAATCATGTCGTGATCCAGAAATGATCAGCCGAGCACCGAAACCCCTATCCTCCATATCGACGCCACTACACTACTAGCTGCAGTAGCAGCTGCTGTGACAACTTTCCTTACACACATCAACTTACGCAACATAATCAAGGCTGAAAAAGGAACCGTGAGTTCCGATGGTAGTACCAAACCGGGAAACCAACAAATGGCAACAGTCATGGAATTGCGAAGCCTAAAGACCGAAAGGAAGAGACGCTATTGTAAATCCCTAAGGGAGCATAAGAGAGCCCAAAGACTTGCCATGCCACAACCACCAGTGGCAACTCCGGCAGAACGCTTTAAGAAGCAATTTCCAAGGTGGAGTAATGAGGAAGACACTCGTGTCCACATAACACTGGCTAAGCACCGCAATCCCGTCATCAATGCAAGTACTACTAGTCATGCCACCTATGTGGTAAAATAGGGCACTTCAAGAAGGATTGCCCTATAGCAAAGAACTCTGGCGCAGATGGGAAGATTCTCAGGATCATAGCTTCAGGAGAGCCTACTCCGGAACCCTCGTTAACGTAGCTTAGGCGTGTGGTTGTAACAGACTTATAAACCATCCAAAACTAGTGCAACCAGAGTCTTATCTTTTGCAGGATCCCGTCGGGATAGGGATGCTCGTGTTGCGTATACTTGCCTTTCGAAGTATACCTTATTCGCAACATTAGGCTTGTAGAAGTCTAAAGTACCGAAACTTTGTTGATGGTTGCATGGTTGTGGTTTGTCTGTAAACATCTTTTGTTCAAATCTAATGTCTTTAAGTTTCCTTATGATTACGACATTATCATACTACTTGATTCACTTCTATCCTCACAAAAGCACCTTCATACGTACATCTATTCCTCCAAAATTGTCTTTCTAGCAAAAACCGTCATTCCAGAACAACAAGGTACTCCTACATAGAGCACCTCATGTTTCTCATCCTTTCCGAAGAAAAACTCAACAAACCGCCCCGAAGTACCACTCGTGCAGTACGTCAAGTTCAATCCAAAGACCCACAGTTTCAAGCTTATTTATATAGTACTCGTATACCCGATACTGTGATTGGTGAACCTGGTATGGGTTCTACTATGAACTTCAGGACGGGGATTGACCGAGACTACGGGTGATCGTGCTGCCATGCAAATAAACTTAGAAGCCCAATGCATGCCCTTTCTGTCGATTGGGACGAGAAAGTCAGATAGAACAAAAGTACCTATCCTTTTCCTTAATTCATGAGTAATCATACTTTATTTTAGATCTTCACGACATCTAATCAACCACAAGTTCAGACTTCATAATCAGTATGAATTGGTTTTGTTCTTATACAAGAGGAAAGGTCACTGCCTATACCTTGAGACAGCTTAAGACGCAGGAAGTTAACTATACAACACATGATCTTGAGTCAGGGACAGCGGTAATTGTTTGGAAGATCTGGAGGCACTACTTGTAGGATACAAGATGTACTATTCTCACAGTCCACAAAAACATTCAACGTACGTTCGACCAAGAAGAGTTGTCATGCGAGTAAAGTCAAACAAAAGAAGCAGGGTCATGCCCCGATAGTGATAGGTTCGCTGGAATGCCAAGCGAGGAACCGAGGTCACTTAAGAACACGAGAAACAAATAAAACTTCTATCCGTGGCATGTTTACCAGTTTTATTTAAACTCTAATTTCGGGACGAAATTCCCTCTAACGGGGGGATGATGTTGTTGGGTTTTGAGCATTCTAACACTTCCTAAGTGTACATGCAACCTTAAATACCTTGGATCTATGTTTTCTCTATTATACATGCAAATAAGAACATCCAAGGTATTATCCTAATCTAGCATACAAAAACTATGAATGTAACAAGATAGAATACATACCTCTTGATGTAGCTTGATGTCTTCAAGCTTTAAGAGCTTAGCCCCAATAGTGTGGAAGCCTCAAGTGGAATCACAAATCACCAAGACACCTTGGAATACTTTAGAGAATATGATTACTTGGTTCTCTCTAGTGAAATTGGCTAGCCCTCTTAGTGTATCCACACTAGTGCTAATTTCACCAACCAAAGACATCTTTATATAGTATGGAGGATTAGGGTTAAACCCTAATACCCATGACCTTTCATTTCCTAGGATCCATGGGTTAAACACTCCATGGACTATCCATGAAAGCTTAGCCCAACCTAAATGAACTTGGCCCATTCCATATATATAAGAGTCCATATTTAATTAGTTCCTTTTGATCACTTAATTAATTATAAATTAATTCTTGATCAATACTAATTAAATAATATGATTCCATATTAATATATTAGAACTTATAATATATAAATATTAATCATAAACATACTATTCTCAAAAGATTATCCATATAAATTGTGTCGATGAAGTGCAACCCAAATGGACCATGCCGGGTCGGGTCAAGTACATACCAAATATAGTTATGGACTTAGACATTAATCCAACAGTCTCCCACTTGGATAATTCTAAAACTATTATTGCGTATGACTTCAAACCTAACTGGCAATCGTAGCTCTTAAAGCCGCTGTCGAACTCTGACCTTGTCGGTGAACTCTGACCTTTGTCAATGACTTGTCCATTAGATAAGGGATCATATATTCCTCCATTCTAGATATCATATGGACTGAGACATGGATTATAATCATTCTCTCTGTCCATTTGTTGTTTCCCGATTTTCGATTTATGACGACTGACTAATTGAACAAATCAAATCAGTCCTGGCCCGGCCGAGCACTTCCATTTGTCATCATCAAATCATCGAGGGGCCCACAGATATCGCTTTTATCCCGAAGGTAAAAGGAATGGATAAACTTCGACTCATATGGCTTGTTCTACTACTTGTTGAATCATACACAAAGGCACGTTTTATAACACCGAGTTACCGTATGCGTTTTCGTGCAATCAATGTACTATCAACTCATAGTAACAACTCATATCTCTAGGTTTGAAGAATATAAGATATTATCGTCTCATGATCACTCGTGATAAAATCCATGAAGTGATTCCAATGAGCGCGGGTTGAATCCAATACTCAGAACTTATGAGCACTCATGAGTGTTGTAGTCCTTTGTCCAACACCTTAGACCTCTACAAGCCAACCCATGACAGTCTTAATTCATATCTACTTCCAACATATGACCGACTGTGGATGGTTTGAATAACTTAGTCATTCCGGAAGAATAACCTAGTTTATTCGGGAAGTCAAAACATGCAAAATGAAACACAATAATAATTGAATCTAATATGGTATCAACCCTTTGAACATAAATAAAACACCTTTTATTTATCACCATATGATTACACATTATTCATTGTATACTTTTTCAGCTATCAACTTTATTCTTGAATTTAAACAATAGTTGTCCCATGCTCCAAGCATGTACACTATGTTTTCTTAAACACTAGTCATGCCATCACCAAGTATGCATACTATGTTTGTCTATGATCTTTACTTTGTGAACTAGATCCATTGAACATAACTTCAATGATTCTCTTTTCACACTCCCAAATCCTTACTGCAAATGCAAGAATTTCAAATTCATGTCATTTACTGAAATCTGTTAGATTCTAAACTTATATGCATTGATCTTCTTGTAATGATTATGCACAAAATCAGAAAGACTTGACAACAATCATTACAGAGCATTCCAAAGGAGATCAACTCCTTTGGAAACATCCTTCTTGCATTAAGTTCCCTTTAATCTTACACAGATTTAAAATACTAACTTTGAAACATTTCCAGATTCATTTTGACTATCACATCTGAAAAAGAGTTGCCTCCTTACAGATTATGTCAATATAATCCTTCTAGAATTATCACTATACTTCCGACTGTCCTTGAGCAACCAATCTTTGGTAAACCTTAGATTGTCCTCGGCAATTGTTTAATCCTTTTAGTCATATCCAGTTCTAAACCTTTTCCCTCCTTAATGCCCCAGGCATTTGGAAAATTTTAGAAAGGATGAATATAGCACATGTAATCGATCCTATATCCGAAGCATATGGGACACGATTCATGATGTCTCACATAAAGACTAAACCAGTATTTTGCTATACTATTACCATTTCAATTTGCCAAGTTCTCATAATTCAGATTATGAAAAGGGATGCCGTAATCATAATCGAATTTTAGAACGCAAATAATGGACCCGTATACAGAATTTCCTTATGTTGAGCCATTCCAACATGAAATTCATATATATCCTTGACTAAATGATTAAAATCTCACGATCTAAGCTTATAGATTTGAGATGAAGTATAATTTCCTCTCCCTTAATTATAGCAAAACAACTCTTTCCCAATTGAAACTTTTGTTTTTCTATAATTAACATTGCTAACTTGCAATACTTATCATAATTATCATGCTCCCACTAACATGATGATTATTAGCATAACACTTATGCTCCCACTAGCTTTGACATGTACCCAGAAATCAGCTGGACTTCTAGAAATCAATACTTCATTGACTTTCTTACCAAAGTTCAGATTTCTGATACTAGATTGTGTTGATAAGATTTATCAAAATCATACACCTTCCCTTAGATAGCACACTTGTGAGTCTAAACAATTATGAAGAGGTATGCCGTAATCATAATGGTTAGACCTTTTTTCCACTTCTCACAAGTTCAGGTTAGTGTGCCGGTAAACCACACACGCTCCATTAACGACTTTGGGAATGCAAATATCACAATTGCTATCTAGCTAAAATCTACTTAGTGAAAGTGTTTCCTCACCATCATTTTCATGAATCGGAGAAACCTTATGACACTTAGATTTAATGGTGTATGTGTTCTTATCCATGTGAATTATCAAAACCATAGTCGCAAGACAAGGATAATGACAAATCCAAACTCATATGGATCGAACTCAATCTAAAATTCTTGCCACCTGGCATCTCAAGGGCCTGCCATTGCTTCCAAGTTGTTGTGCAACAAATTGAGAACTCTAAGAACTCATATGCAAAGCCAACTTTAACTGGAATGGGCACAGAATATGTCAACACGATAGGTTATGAACCTCAAGTTGTGTGCTAGTGAAGAACTTTAGGTTTTATTCTTGATTAGTTCTTGAGACTTTCAAGACCTTTAAGACTCCCACTGTCCTCTTGACCTATAAGACTCCCTTGTCAAACATCCAAGAGATAGTGCGGATTCTAATCAAGACAAACACTTCGCAACATTGGCCTAAGTTGGTCTTTGTTTTATCTAAAACATCACAACTTACCAATTTCAAATGTACAAGAGTAGAAAACTTTTACTCTTACATTTGACAAGTGTTTTAAACCTTCTTTAAGACATGTCACTCAAGTTACAATCTTGGAGTATGACTCTAAGACTTGTATTGGAACGAAGTATGACTCATCTTCTTGATTTAACCATTTCAACAATTCAAGTTCCTCTTCTTAGTCATAAGAATGCACTAAGATTTTCCTTAGAGAACTAATTTTGATATGGTCTTTTAATCATTAAGATGATCACAAAAACTGATACTAAAGTACTCTCCCATCTTTTCAGATTTGAGAAACTTTTATCCTTCTGCCTAATTTGATTCTTCTTATTCGCTCTGCCATACATTGGAACCTTTTCCAATGTCTCGGAGTTACACTTAAGCTTGTAAGTATAATCATATTTACTGAGCTTTAGTAAACTATGACGAATAGTATTATCAAACTTTTGTGGTGGACTTAATCAGTGCACAAGAATGTGTACTCGATCCCTTAGTCCTTTACTTGACTCACACATCCATGTGAACAAGTAATTAGTCTTAATTTTCCAAAACTTGAAAGTTCTCATTCATCATGCTATACAACTTGCATGATTCCAAGTTTCGGTCCAATTGAAACTTGGGTGATGAGAATCTTTCCTTATTTGGTAAATTTAGACATTACCACAAATGAAAGAATCAATTTCATATCTCCACTCTTGCTATTAATGGAATCATATAAGCAACAATTTTTCCTCAAATGGCATTGTAAGGATATTTTAAAATAAATAAAATCAAAAAAAATTTCTTTTATTTTAAAACTTTGCGGAAAAACTTATCCTTACAATCCATATGAAAACTTGTTGTTATCTATTCCTAAGCAATATCTCATAACTCCTAAGAAGTAGCTCAAGAATCCGATCTTCAAGCTATGCGATAGAAATCCATCTACGCCATCAGATTCAACATATTCTTTCTTTAAGTTTCTTCACTTTTCTTTGATTCTTAAAACATCACCATGTGACCCAGTCACATCATGTATCAGGAATCTTAGAATAGAAACTTAGTAGAGTTAGATAGTGGAATTTACCTGAAGTAGAGTCAAACTTATTGACTTTAACATCCTTAGGTAAATTTGGCAGCTTCGCAACCAATGCCCCTTCCTTTGGCAATATAAACATATGGACCCTTTGATAATGGTACAAGGGACTATCACAGACTTAGCTTTTCTCTTTACCATTTGGTCAACCGAGTTGACTATGGCCGATCCCTTTACCATTGGGAAGAGAATGCTTTTCTGGATTTCCTGTGTCACTATTGTCAATGTCCATCAAGTTTTAAGGAAGTTGATCTTAACAAATAGATAAGATCATTAAGGGTCTTGTCATATTCTGTTTCATAGGTGTCCCAAGGGAACTCACTATGTGACTTAGAAAGTGATTGAACCACCAACTTTCTCAAGACTTTGACACCCAACTCTCCCGGCTTGTCAATATGTGACTACATCTCCAAGATGTGATCACACCTAGACCTTGCCTTGCCAATAGGGCTTGAGTGACCTTGAACTTGTGGGTTAGGGAGAATAATTGGAGGAGGTGAAAGAAGTATGATTTCCATGGGACATCATCTTCATTTAGGAAAGCTTGTTTCAAGAGATTTAGGAAGATCATAAATGTCTAAACCAGACATCTTTTGGGAGATATTCAATATAGTTGATCTTAAGTCCTTAATATAACACCCAATATGAAATATTAAGGCTAGGACCCAACAAACTATTTTATAACTTAGAAGAGGTATGCTGTAATCCAAGCTATAAAATATTTGAAGGTAGGTGAATGACGATTCACCAATTTCCACCAAGATAAACGAAATGAATTATTAGGTTTTAATTGGTTTTGAAACTCCTAGATCTTTGAGATTCATTGAACTTTTCAAAGGCATGTTTCAATCTCGAGTGTGCCCTTCAGGTTTTGTGACTGGGATGCTGAGGATCACAAAACAAGGTTTGAAGTAACCATGCAAATCACTTGGTACCCTTAATAAATTACCCCTCAATCGATGTGCCGGTTAACCACACACGCTCCATCGATACTATGATAAATATTAAGTCACCCTTTACCTACCTTGTTAAGTCCAAGTTAGTGTGCCGGTTAACCACACACGCTCCACTAACGACTTAGACAAAGTGTAAAGTGTAATTTCATGGGTTAGCACCTTATTCACATTTTTCCTAAGTAACTAAGATTGGGTATTATTAAGAGTTTAGTTACTTAGTATTATCATTAATACTTTTAATGAATGAGAATTATAGTCTTGTCAAACCCGTTCGGCTAACGACCCTCCACCGGTCAAGCAAGCGGTGGGTGAGAGTGGACACCCATTAAGTTGCCATTTTATAGGCAACAACCTTATACCCACCTTATAGACCGGCTTCGTGAATGAGGCGTACTAGCGGTAAGACTGACTTTACTCTTATACATATCTATATTATTAACTTATAATATTATAAAGTATAAGGGTTGAATTTTAACTTTTAAAATTCTAAGGGCTAACTTGGAATTAAAGTATTCATAAGAGAAAACTTTACAAATTCCAAAACTTGAGGGCAAGTTTTGAAACTATTCAAAACTAATTAATTCCATAACTTATGTGTTTAAAGTAGTTTTAATCCAAAAACTCTTCAAGTTCCATAACTTGAGGACAAGTTATGGAAGACTTTAAACTAATAAAAGAATTAACTTTTCTTTATTTTATAACTTATGGAATTAATTAAGGTTACACCTTTTTTTATTTTATTTTATTTTATTAAATGAAGAGACTCTTGGTCCTCCATAACTTGAGGACAAGTTATGGAGTCATAAAACCATTTAATTAGAACTAGACTTTTCATTTTTGTAACCTTTGCCAATTTTTATGAGTTTTATGATTCTTAAATGTGACTTTTCATATAACTTGAGGAAAAGTTACAAAAACACATTTTAGAATCAATTCTTAGATTAATTTGGATTAAAACCAACTATCACATAATTTTATTCATTAATCTAAATTCACTCATAAAACAAGGTAACACAAAAAACTTTTGGTGATCCATAACTTATTCTTAAGTTATGGAATCCTTTAAAACATTAACACCAAATTTTGTAACTCCATAAAAACTTTGAATCAATTTTTTTTAAAACCTTTTCATATCCATAACTTATGGAGGTTTCAAAAAATAAAACTCTTTAGATCAAACTTTTAAAACTAATAAAATAATCATATTATTTTATCTTTTATTAAATTTGACCTAATTCAACTCATAAAGCAAATTATTCAAATTTTACAAATAATTAGTTTTTCACAAGAACAAGTAATTATCTTAAAATTTGACAAACTTCTTGTTTTTTTTTTCAACTTTGAAAATAAAATATTTGCATCAATATAACAGAAAACAACCCGTGGCTCTGATACCACTGTTGGGTTTTGAGCATTCTAACACTTCCTAAGTGTACATGCAACCTTAAATACCTTGGATCTATGTTTTCTCTATTATACATGCAAATAAGAACATCCAAGGTATTATCCTAATCTAGCATACAAAAACTATGAATGTAACAAGATAGAATACATACCTCTTGATGTAGCTTGATGTCTTCAAGCTTTAAGAGCTTAGCCCCAATAGTGTGGAAGCCTCAAGTGGAATCACAAATCACCAAGACACCTTGGAATACTTTAGAGAATATGATTACTTGGTTCTCTCTAGTGAAATTGGCTAGCCCTCTTAGTGTATCCACACTAGTGCTAATTTCACCAACCAAAGACATCTTTATATAGTATGGAGGATTAGGGTTAAACCCTAATACCCATGACCTTTCATTTCCTAGGATCCATGGGTTAAACACTCCATGGACTATCCATGAAAGCTTAGCCCAACCTAAATGAACTTGGCCCATTCCATATATATAAGAGTCCATATTTAATTAGTTCCTTTTGATCACTTAATTAATTATAAATTAATTCTTGATCAATACTAATTAAATAATATGATTCCATATTAATATATTAGAACTTATAATATATAAATATTAATCATAAACATACTATTCTCAAAAGATTATCCATATAAATTGTGTCGGTGAAGTGCAACCCAAATGGACCATGCCGGGTCGGGTCAAGTACATACCAAATATAGTTATGGACTTAGACATTAATCCAACAGATGTGACAACCCGATATTTTAAGACAATTTGATGGAACGCAAGTAAAATTTAGGTCAAAATTTAACTTTCCAAAAATCTTATTTGGGTTAAAAAAAAAGTAGTAGGAATCGTATCAAGGTTTTCATACATATAAAGAACCCAAAAATCCGAGTTATAACGAAGAAGTTATGACCAACCGAAGATTCTCGGGAAAACCGGCAATACTGATAGACGTAAAATACGAAGTTTCAATACAATAGTTTTTAGCATTAGATATCTAAATAAAAGTTTTAGATATCATTAAACCATAAACGTACATAAAAAGAATATCCAAATCTGACTTCGTATGAGGAAGTTGTGATTTATCTAAGTTAAAGATATAACAGTAGACAGCTAAAAACTCGAAATAGAGATCGAGAGACTTTTAGCCGACACAATCTAAATGAGAATCGAAGGGCTCAACAATACTAGCGCAACGGTAAAAAGTCTGACAAAAACGGACGTCGGATGAAGAAGTTATGGAACTTTAATGGACTTTTCCTGTCCCGACCTATTAAAAATATAATATTAAAAATAAATCAAAACTAGCCGACAGAGTCTAAACAAAAGTTGTAGATTGTAGTCTCACCTTCGTGTGCATATAAAGAACGTCGAAAACGGGGTTCGTATGAGGAAGATATGAATTTTTGAAATTTACTAATTAATTAAAATATAAATCTAATAAAAACCC
The DNA here is from genome assembly GCF_002870075.4 of Lactuca sativa. Taxonomy (NCBI): domain Eukaryota; kingdom Viridiplantae; phylum Streptophyta; class Magnoliopsida; order Asterales; family Asteraceae; genus Lactuca; species Lactuca sativa. Next base: position 50,242,790 of record NC_056624.2, read on the forward strand.
GGTATTATCCGAAGAACGAGTCAGCGGTCCGATCCCCAGTACGCCCAGCGTACCCTCGTACGCCCAGTGTACTCGTATGCTAGGCTCCGGTTCGTCAACATTGCTTCGATGTTTCGACCGAGGATGCGCTCATGCATGACGCATGAGTACGCAGCGCATACTCTCGTACGCCCCGCGTACGCGAGGCTTCCAGACCCTATAAAAGGGATGCGAGGGTGCCGGGCAATTTTGCTCATTTCCTTCCTTTCTCGCGCAGAAGCTCTGCGTTTCAACCTTTGGATCCATCCCAAAGTCCCGGTTTTCATATCCAAGTATGGAATGAAGTTTTACGCTCCCGAGATTCCCGAGAATCTCGAGAGATCCGCTTTCTCGAGTAGAAGTTCTGCTCGGTTTTCGTCACGCTTTCTTCAATCAATCAAGTGATTTCATACCCCTAATCAATATTTTAAATGATTTTAAATGCTTTAATGGGGGGGGGATACAAGTAGAAACAAACATGTTATTGAATCATTGATATGTATTTTATAACTGTGTTTGTCATTTAACAGATTTCACATGCTACAAAATGTGATGCATGAAATGATTTTACATTTTAAAAACACATTGTTACCAAATGTTTTACCTTTGAAATGTTAATTAAAATGACATCAAGTCATTGTTAATTATTGTTCAAAACCCATAGGATGTCTTACAAAACCATTTTACATTCTTGAACTAAACTATGCATATACACTTATATTTTTATATATGTATTGATGTTATAGTTTACATCTTTCATTTAGTTTCCCACACCCTTGAGTAGTAAGAGTGTATAAACCTACATGATCAACCAGTTAAATTACAGTAAATTATCATAGGGATAATTTGAAGATATCAAACATTATTTCTATTACAAGGAATCACACAAGAGTTAGTTCATTCATGAGTCTATACTAGTACATTTCCTGATACATGAGTACTTACAAATGCTTACCTGATACATAAATATGTTCACATATACTTACCTGTTACATGGACACACATACATGAATGCCATACAAGAACACTTTTACATAGGTGCATTATCCTGTATTCACTTACCTGGATACTTGTACTTAGGACTACGAGGATGATTTATTAGTACTTACTGTGTAAATTGTCTTTCCTATCTCGGTTCGATGGGATAGCTAGGCGGGACTTACCATTCCAAACCCAATGATTAGCACCAGTGGTCGATGACCATCTTCGGAGGTCTAAGGTTACTACTTATATTTGGAAGATCGATTTGGGACTAACCCTTCCACCCACCTGCTGCTGCTACAGAGGACAATTGGACAATCTTCGAATGTTCATTAGGTTATACATTTCGCTTAATGCGATGCTGTGTTGGTCCTAGTACCCAGTGACAACACTTACAGTAGTACATTTTCCTGTTTACTTTATTTTGTGATACATTCACATAAACGATGAGTTAGACTAAGCACTCTTAGTACTAGTCAATACAAAGGAAAGACTATCATTTTACAAACAGAACATTCGGGTCTTGGTAGAAGACTACACTTCATACTTACAAAACATTCGGGTCTTGGTAGAAGACTACACTTCATACGTAAAGAACATTCGGGTCTTGGTAGAAGACTACATTTCATACTTATAGAAAATAAGGGTTTTTCTAGGGATTTCATACTTACCTCAACATTTTCATTTAAAGGTTTACATGGCCTTCATAACAGATTTTCACTAACAAGGAAATGACACTATCATACTTATGAATTCACCAGCTTTGTAGCTGATACTCGCTTTCAAAATAAACTTGTATTCTCAGGTCATCAGTAGACAGGTACGGAGGCCAGGTTTTGAGAAGACGGAGCAGACAAGTGTCGTCTTCTATTTTGATTGTATATTTTTGGTGTCTTATTACAATGAAAGAACACACATGTATTAAACTTTACTTATAATGCAATGGATGATGTTGTTGCTTGTTTATTATATTACACTGTTGTGATACTGTACATGACGTCCTCCACCCCTGAACGTTTCCGCCGTTCGTGGTTTTGGGGTGTGACAGATTGGTATTAGAGCATTGTTTATAGTGAATAGAGTATATCAACCCATAAAAGATATACTAACTATTAATACAATGGGATTAAAAATACTCTTGTTTAGAGTTTATACTTTAAATAATAAAATATTTAAGTAAGTATACATGCCTGCATTCATACTAAAATCAGTGTCACTAGGACAGTACAAAAGAATTACGATTGTTGGGCAACACGAGTGGGCGTAGAGACATATGTTCAAAACTGGGAAGATATAGCCTGATCACCTATATTATCCGAGGGTTGATTAGCATGTGCCTAAGTTTAATTGGGTGGTTGCAACAATGCTAAAATCTTACCAACCCTACCACAATGAGAGCAATAGAACATAACATTAAAATTAAAATACTATAGGAGTATTTGGGGTTACTATAAGTACTTTATACTTGAGAACTAAAACGGGATCTTCATCACTAAGTTCATAGTTGCTAAGTGGATACACTAAGGCTATATGTAATTAGGATGTTATAGACTTAGAATCTGTGAAAATTTTACTTCACCCCTATTCTGTGTGAATACGGAGTTAAGGTCACTTATTCGAAGGTCTATCCTATTAAATTACACATAGCTGGAAGGCACTTCACAAATAGCGATGTAACTAATGAAGGTTTTCTAAATAATTATCTAGATTGTTTGTCTAATAATTATTCTCTTACGCTTAAATTCTCGCATAGAAAACATAGCTGGACTCCATCCCCACGGCAACCAATATCTTCCGAACGAAGCAATAGCTGGTTGGTTTGGAGAAGAACCAGAGAATGATCACCCTATCCCTTTGAATGATCACCACGATGAAAACCTTTCAGACGATGCTAATTCCAAACCAGAGGTTGAGAACCTACCCCGATCAACTCCCTTTCCAATTCCTAACCCTCGTCCGGCTTTTCATGATCCGACGCCTGAGTCGGTGGAATGCTTGGAAACATGGAGCCAAGGACAAGATCAGCCCATGCCATTTATTGGCGACCGAAACTTTTACGACCTGAGCAATGGGGGCTCAACACGCAGAACCTTGCCAATCTTGGTCCTCAGAGTGGCTCAAAATGAGATTCAAGGCAGGACAGCCCTACATCAGATTGTTGAAGTTGTCGCTGACGCAAGAATGCATACCCTCTGCACCATTCATCTAGAAGATGCTCACGAGAGATCAGAGAGAAACCATGAGACCCTGCTGCAAGCACTAGCTGAAAAATCGAGCCAAAGTCATAGAGCTCCAAGTACGCCAGAGAGTGTACGAGAGATAACTGCTTGATATGGAACGTCAACTAACTGAACTAAGGGTTCACCATGGGGTAACTGTCGCCAGTAAGAGATACCTTACGTCCTTCGTTGTTTTAAAGAACCGTGTTCCTATCTATGTTCTGTGTAGTACTTTCTATGTGACTACCTTGTACTGTAAGTACTTTTGGTTAGGTCTTTATGATGTCAAGAACTATCTCCTATGGATATGATGTAAAGCCTTTTACAAGGTCATTTTCCCAAACTTTTACGTCATAAATATCAAAGGTATTGATAGTCGGCTAATTTCTGTGTCATTCTTTATTCAAGTACTCTTATCATACTTTCATTGGAATTTATCTGAATCATGCTTTAGTCAAGTCATTTGACCATAGTAATTTAACTCCGGAAACATTTCCAGGTCTCTTTTAGTGGTTGGATCATGTTATTCACCAACCAACGATACCTCAGGTTGAACGACAAGCGTCTTGAGACCATTCTATGAAACTTACTTCCACTCATTCTAGGACTACATCCTAGGGATGTAGGTCAACCCTTCATAAACACACTTCCACTCAGTACTAGGACTGCATCATAGGGATGTAGGTCAATGTTCCGCAAACATACTTCCAATATGTACTAGGACTGCATCGTAGGGATGTAGGTCAAACTTTCGAGGACATAATTTTACTCTTTACTTGAACAATTGAAGTACACTTAGGGTCAACCAGAATCACGCACAAATTTATTTTCTCTCCGTGAAACAGAATCATGTCGTCATCCAGAAATGATCAGCCGAGCACCGAAACCCCTATCCTCCATATCGACGCCACTACACTACTAGCTGCAGTAGCAGCTGCTGTGACAACTTTCCTTACACACATCAACTCAGGCAACACAATCAAGGCTGAAAAAGGAACCATGAGTTCCGATGGTAGTACCAAACCGGGAAACCAACAAATGGCAACAGTCATGGAATGGCGAAGCCTAAAGACCGAAAGGAAGAGACGCTATCGTAAAGCCCTAAGGGAGCGCAAGAGAGCCCAAAGACTTGCCATGCCACAACCACCAGTGGCAACTCCGGCAGAACGCTTTAAGAAGCAATTTCCAAGGCGGAGTAATAAGGAAGACACTCGTGTCCACATAACACTGGCTAAGCACCGCAATCCCGTCATCAATGCAAGTACTAGCCAGTCATGCCACATATGCGGTGAAATAGGGCACTTCAAGAAGGATTGCCCTATAGCAAAGAACTCTGGCGCAGATGGGAAGATTCTCAGGATCATAGCTTCAGGAGAGCCTACTCCAGAACCCTCGTTAATGTAGCTTAGGCGTGTGGTTGTAACAGACTTATAAACCATCCATAACTAGTGCAACCAGAGTCTTATCTTTTGCAGGATCCCGTCAGTATAGGGATGCTCGTGTTGCGTATACTTGCCTTTCGAAGTATACCTTATTCGCAACAATAGGCTTGTAGAAGTCTAAAGTACCGAAACTTTGTTGATGGTTGCATGGTTGTGGTTTGTCTGTAAACATCTTTTGTTCAAATCCAATGTCTTTAAGTTTCCTTATGATTACGACATTATCATACTACTTGATTCACTTCTATCCTCACAAAAGCAGCTTCATACGTACATCTATTCCTCCGAAATCGTCTTTCTAACAAATACCGTCATTCCAGAACAACAAGGTACTCCTACATAGAGCACCTCATGTTTCTCATCCTTTCCGAAGAAAAACTCAACAAACCGCCCCGAAGTACCACACGTGCAGTACGTCAAGTTCAATCCAAAGACCACAGTTTCAAGCTTATTTATATAGGACTCGTATACCCGAGACTGTGATTGGTGAACCTGGTATGGGTTCTACTATGAACTTCAGGACGGGGATTGACCGAGACTACGGGTGATCGTGCTGCCATGCAAATAAACTTAGAAGCCCAATGCATGCCCTTTCTGTCGATTGGGACGAGAAAGTCAGATAGAACAAAAGTACCTATCCTTTTTCCTTAATTCATGAGTAATCATACTTTAATTTAGATCTTCACGACGTCTAATCAACCACAAGTTTTGACTTCATAATCAGTATGAATTGGTTTTGTTCTTATACAAGAGGAAAGGTCACTGCCTATACCTTGAGACAGCTTAAGACGCAGGAAGTTAACTATACAACACATGATCTTGAGTCAGGGACAGCGGTAATTGTTTGGAAGATATGGAGGCACTACTTGTAGGATACAAGATGTACTATTCTCACAGTCCACAAAAACATTCAACATACGTTCGACCAAGAAGAGTTGTCATGCCAATAAAGTCAAACAAAAGAAGAAGGGTCGTGCCCCGATAGTGACAGTTTCGTTGGAATGCCAAGCGAGGAACCGAGGTCACTTAAGAACACGAGAAGCAAATAAAACTTGTATCCGTGGCATGTTTACCAGTTTTATTTAAACTCTAATTTCGGGACGAAATTCCCTCTAACGGGGGGATGATGTGACAACCCGATATTTCAAGACAATATGATGGAATGCAAGTCAAATTTAGATGAAAATTTAACTTTCCAAAAATCTTATTTGGGTTAAATAAAGTAGTAGGAATCGTATCAAGGTTTTCATACATATAAAGAACCCAAAAATCCGAGTTATAACGAAGAAGTTATGACCAACCGAAGATTCTCGGCAAAACCGACAATACTGATAGACGTAAAATATGAAGTTTCAATACAATAGTTTTTAGCCTTAGATATCTAAATAAAAGTTTTAGATATCATTAAACCATAAACGTATATAAAAAGAACTTCAAAATCTGACTTTGTATGAGTAAGTTGTGATTTATCTAACTTACAGATATAACAGTAGACAGCTAAAAACTCGAAATAGAGATCGAGAGACTTTTAGCCGACACAATCTAAATGAGAATCGAAGGGCTCAAAAATACTAGCGCAACGGCAAAAAGTCTGACGAAAACGGACGTCGGATGAAGAAGTTATGGAACTTTAACGGACTTTTCCTGTCCCGACCTATTAAAAATATAATATTAAAAATAAAGTCAAAACTAGCCGACGGAGTCTAAATGAAGGTTGTTGATCGTAGTCTCACCTTCGCATGGATATAAAGAACGTCGAAAACGGAGTTCGTATGAGGAAGATATGAATTTTTGAAGTTTACTAATTAATTAAACTATAAATTTAATTAAAACCCGGTATTATCCGAAGAACGAGTCAGCGGTCCGATCTCTGGTACGCCCAGCATACCCTTGTACGCCCAGCGTACTCTGATGCTAGGCTTCGGTTCGTCCATGTCGCTCCGATGTTTCGACCGAGGATGCGCTCATGCATGACGCATGAGTACGCAGCGCGTACTCTCGTACGCCCTGCGTACGCGAGGCTTCCAGACCCTATAAAACGGATGCAAGGGTGCCGGCCAATTTTTCTCATTTCCTTCCTTTCTTGCGTCGAAGCTCTGCGTTTCAACCCTCGGAGCCATCCCAAAGTCCCAGTTTTCATATCCAAGTATGGAATGAAATTTTACGCTCCCGAGATTCCCGAGAATCTCGATAGATCCGCTTTCTCGAGTAGAAGTTCTGCTCGGTTTTCGTCACGCTTTCTTCAATCAATCAAGTGAGTTCATACCCCTAATCAATATTTTAAATGATTTTAAATGCTTTAATGGAGGGGGATACAAGTAGAAACAAACATGTTATTGAATCATTGATATGTATTTTATAACTGTGTTTGTCATTTAACAGATTTCACATGCTACAAAATGTGATGCATGAAATGATTTTACATCTTAAAAACACATTGTTACCAAATGCTTTACCTTTGAAATGTTAATTAAAATGACATCAAGTCATTGTTAATTATTGTTCAAAACCCATAAGATGTCTTACAAAACCATTTTACATTCTTGAACTAAACTATGCATATACACTTATATTTTTATATATGTATTGATGTTATAGTTTACATCTTTCATTTAGTTTCCCACACCCTTGAGTAGTAAGAGTGTATAAACCTACATGATCAACCAGTTATATTACAATAAATTATCATAGGGATAATTTGAAGATATCAAACATTATTTCTATTATAAGGAATCACACAAGAGTAAGTTCATTCATGAGTCTATACTAGTACATTTCCTGATACATGAGTACTTACAGATGCTTACCTGATACATGAATATGTTCACATATACTTACCTGTTACATGGACACACATACATGAATGTCATACAGGAACACTTTTACATAGGATTATTATCTTGTATTCACTTACCTGGATACTTGTACTTAGGACTACGAGGATGATTTATTAGTACTTACTGTGTAAATTGTCTTTCCTATCTCGGTTCAATGGGATAGCTAGGCGGGACTTACCATTCAAAACCCCAATGATTAGCACCAGTGGTCGATGACCATCTTCGGAGGTCTAAGGTTGCTACTTATATTTGGAAGATCGATTTGGGACTAACCCTTCCACCCACCTGCTGCTGCTACAGAGGACAATTGAACAATCTTCGGATGTTCATTAGGTTATACATTTCGCTTAATGCGATGCTGTGTTGGTCCTAGTACCCAGTGACAACACTTACAGTTGTACATTTTCCTGTTTACTTTATTTTGTGATACATTCACATAAACGACGAGTTAGACTAAGCCCTCTTAGTACTAGTCAATACAAAGGAAAGACTATCATTTTACAAACAGAACATTCGGGTCTTGGTAGAAGACTACACTTCATACTTACAAAACATTCGGGTCTTGGTAGAAGACTACACTTCATACGTACAGAACATTCGGGTCTTGGTAGAAGACTACATTTCATACTTATAGAAAATAAGGGTTTTTCTAGGGATTTCATACTTACCTCAACATTTTCATTTAAAGGTTTACATGGCCTTCATCACAAATTTTCACAAACAAGGCAATGACACTATTATACTTATGAATTCACCAGCTTTAAAGCTGATACTCGCTTTCAAAACAAACTTGTATTCTCAGGTCATCAGTAGACAGGTACGGAGGCCAGGATTTGAGAAGACGGAGCAGACAAGTCTCGTCTTCTATTTTGATTGTATATTTTTGGTGTCTTATTACAATGAAAGAACACACATGTATTAAACTTTACTTATAATGCAATGGATTATGTTGTTGCTTGTTTATTATATTACACTGTTGTGATACTGTACATGACGTCCTCCACCCCTGAACGTTTCCGCCGTTCGTGGTTTTCAGGTGTGACAGAGGAGTTCTCAGCTGCGAATCTGTGCTCTTGGCTAGGTCAGCTTCAATTCTCGGTACTCTTTGAGTCTTCAGTCAACGTATTCAGCCTGCATGTTTGGCTCCGCCTCTTCGGTTCTGCTTCTCGGTTATTGAGATTTCGGTAAGGTTCTCAGTCAAGAAAACCAATTCTCGGTCAAGTTTTTTTGTCGGACAAAAAAATGACCTTCAAGCTTCTCAGTCAACAGGGTGTTGAGTATTGGTGTTTTCGGTCAGAGGGCATTTATTTTTTGTTTTCGGTCAAGATAAAATTGAACAATCAAATTTTTTTTTCTGTTAGTCAATAATGAGCTCTTACAACAGTTCAATCACAACTCCAGGTACCAAACAGCTAACTAAAACCTCTTGCTTTTAATCATGTGAAGATAAAATAAATAAATACCGTAAACAAAATGAGTTATTAGTTAGAGAGGTTTTTGACCTTAAAAATGAAATTTATGAAATTAAGAAAGTCAATAAACCTCTTAACGAAAAACTAGAAGTACAAACTAAAGATTTAAGCTGGATTAAAGAAGAATATAGCACCAAATGTGTTCACTATCGTTTTGCCAAGAGAATATTGAAAACTTAATTGCCGAACTTGATGCATTAAATGCTAAATTTAAAGATGTTGATTTTAATTTTAAGAAATTAGATGTCTCAAGTGATATAGTTAAGTCAATGATAGAAAAACAATTGAAATGGAAATATAACATGAAAAATGGCTTTGGGTATCTTAGTGTTCCACCTCCTCTTAATGATAACTATATTTCTCCCTCTAAGACTATAGAAATAGAAAAACCTGCACAATATGGCCAACCCCTGTAACTCCCTCAATCAAGACTGAATAGAGTAAAATGTGAACGATACTAATGTTTCTACTTCATGTGTAGAGAAAGTAACATTGTAAGACGGGTTAAAGAAAAACAAAGATAATTCTAGTCTTAATAAAAACTCTTCAAAACTAACACTTTATCTTCTGTTGCTTCAAGAGCTTGTGATAATGTTGCTAACAATTTTAAGCGACATAGAGTTGTGAGAAATTTTGTTAAATGTTCTTGTACTTATGGAAATTCAGTTGGACAGGGACCAAGTTCTTAATCTATTCCTTTTAAAAGACAAACCTGCTTTAACTGTGGAATTCCTGGTCACATTGCCAGAAATTCTCCAAATCATGCAGATATTCCATATAATGCCCAAGGCAGGCAGAACGCATCTCGAGGAAGATCTTTCAAGAGAAGCTCCTCGAGATCACGTGATGGTGCTTGGAACCAAGACCAAGAATCAGACTCTCAAGAAAAAAAAGGTTATATCTGAAAAGAGATCTGATCTAAGAAATAGTTCGGTCAAAACAAGATCGGTAAGGTCGAATTCATCTCAAGGATCGGTATCAAGCTCCAAAAAAAGTACTGAAGCATACATCCAATTAAACAAGAAAATGGTTAAACCTGACTACAGATGTGTACCAAAAGTTCCTACTCCTAAATCTCCTAAAAATTCTAACATCTCTTCATTTTCTATGTTTGATAAACAGGATATGAGTTGGGAACGCATATCATGCGTAGATGGCAAAAGTCAACCCAATTTCAAAATGGATTGGGTTCTGAAAACCAATTAATCTCGCACTCTGTGCAATAACAACTACGAAGGAATATCATCAGACTTCGGTATGTTGAGAGTGGCTGTTCCAAACACATGATAGGAAATATCTCTCATCTGCATGACATTCAGAATTCTAAAGGAGAACATGTGTCCTTTATGGGAAACGGGGAAAGAAAAGATCACACAAATAGGGACCGTATTTAATGGCGTGATGAATTTTGAATATGTTAACTTCATTCTAGAATTGAAACATAGCTAAAGCTGAATACGTTGGTGCATCTGCTTGTTGTTCTAAGGTCATCTGGATGCAATATCAACTGCTAGATTATGGTTTGAATTTTCTTGACACTCCTACCTCCTGTGCTAATGATGCTGCTATTCAAATTGTTAAAAATACAGTTCAACATTTTAAAACCAAGCACATGAATATTAAAGGTCATTTTATACAGGATTGTTTTGAGCGTAAACTTGTTCATTTAGAACAAATCCACACCGATAATAATGTGGCCGATTTGTTTACAAAACCTTTTGGAAAGGCTCGTTCTGATGTGCTTGTGAATTTTCTTAAAATGATTCGATTTGAAGACTAACAATTTTTTTTGTACATTTTGTATTTTATTTTTGTTTTATTCAAATTTGTTCTATTTTTGACTTTCTTTCTCCTCTATGCACAAATTTACGGGGAGAATTAAAACCAAACAAAAATCATAAAATTCCAAAATTTCCAAAAATATGTTTATATTATTTCTCTTTTTATTTCTTTTTCAGAAAAATCAAAAATCCAAAAATATTTTTATTGCTTTTGAGCGTATTTTAATTTTTTTCTCTGTTAGTTATTTTTATTGTGTGCTAATTTTATTTTATTTTTATTTTTATCTAAAAAATTTCATTTGTCTTAAAATGCGAATCCAAAAGAAGAAGAGACTCATGGAGACTGTGTCTGAATTTTCTGTGTAAAGTAATTGACAGAATTACATTTCACACTACTTTCACAAGGAACTAAAGGCATGAAATCGTACAAATTGTCAGTTAGGCAGTTTCTCTTTAAGAATTAGCGTATTCAAGGAATTGAAGGCATGAAACTGTAAAAACTGTCAGTTAGGCGGTATCTTAGTAAGAACCATCGTATTAAAAGAATTGAAAGTTTGAAACTATACAGATTGACAAAATTGGTCTTGTCAGTTATCTTTACCTAGGAACTGTCATGACACCATGGTAATTCACCCATCTGGGAAATAGATATTGTTGAACATCCCGCCCAAGGTCTTGACATTCTTTTTTTCACACAAAACTACGGAGACTTTATTGTATTTTCGAATACATTCTCTATAGGTAAGGAATTAATGATTATTGGCACTACGGCGATGCACCTCGCAAGACACGATTATCACTAAATGTCCCGCCAAAGGGCCTTGACCTCGTGTCATGCTAAACTGTGGAAATATGTTCTCGGATACTTTTGTCACAAGATGGTTTTGTGACTTATTCCTAATTAACTCTCACTGGCACTAGAATTGTACACTCAGCTGAGATTCAGAAACCATTGAACATCTCGCCAAGGGCGAAGTTAACTTGTTAATTTGAAAAACTTTATTGAGATCTCAGATCGAGGATATGCAGGGTCTAACATCAAAAAGAGCCATGAGTAGTTCTCTGATACTCAACAAATCGCAGTGCGTTCCTCCGTGTTCACACATATACTGTGAGTAGTCACCATCTTAGCCAAGGTCGGGTCCTTGAACAAGTGTGGTGAGAAGGCGGGTCTTTATGAATCTGTGATCCACAAGGGCTTTTAGTGATGGTTACTTTTCACGATGCATCTGTGATCGACGAAGAATATTCATTTGAAGAAACAACAAGTTAAGATTATTTTTCAACACACTACATTTCAACCCCGGAAGCAAGGTGAAGCTGTATTTGAAGTTATGTGACAGATTCTATTGAAGCCTCCTCAATCAATTTGCTGCTATCTATGAACTTGATGAAGTGAACCAGAATAATCGATATCTCTGTAATTATATTTGGAGTTTTTCAAAGCTGAAAGTGCCTCCTCAATCAATTTGCTGCATTTTTGTACAATCAATTTATAACCAACTCATAGTCAACAACTCATATCTCTAGTTTGAAGACTTATATAATATTACCGTCTCACGATCACTCGAGATAAATTCCATGAAGGGATACAATCGAGTGTGGGTTGAGTCCAGTATTCAGAACTCATGAGCTCTCATGAGTGTTGTAGCAACTCTTGCTATGTCCAGTACCTTGGACATCTACAAGCCAACTTCATGATAGTCTTGATTCATATCTACTTCCAACATATGACCGACTCTGGAGAATTAGAATAATATGATATACCATAACATAATTATTCTGGAAGTCAAAACATGCAAACTGAAATGATAGTAAACGATTGACAAAAGATATTAACACTTTACTTATAAATAAACAACAACTTTTATTTATTAATTAATGTCAAGTACACTTTATAAATTTCAAAGCTATCTAATTTCCAAAACTAGTATCAACCTTTAGCCCTATGTGCCTTGCATGCTGAAGATGCCTAAGCCTACTCAGTCCCTTCATGAGGGGATCTGTTGGGTTCTCATCCGATGATACCCTCTTTGCCACGAGGAGTCCTTCTTCTATTCGATGTCTGATGAAATGGTATTTTCTGTCGATGTGTCAGGATCTTCCATGATCCATTGGTTCCTTGGCTAAGGCAACTGTGCTTTCACTATCATAGAAAATCTCCATAAGCTCCGTTATAGTTGGTACAACTCCAAGGTCTCCAATGAAGTTCTTTAGCCATATAGCCTCCTTTGCTGCCTTGCTTGTTGCTATATACTCTGATTCGCAAGCTGACTCAGCCACTGTCTCTTGCTTGGAAGGTTTCCAACTAATTGCTCCTCTGTTTAAGGTAAAGACCTAGCCTGACTGAGAGCGGAAATTATCCCTATCATTCTGGAATCTAGCATCACTATACTCTACTACTCTCAAGTCATCACTCCCACAGAGGGTAAGGACCCAATCCTTAGTCCGTCGTAGGTACTAGAATGTTCTTTACTACAGTCTAGTGAGCCTTGCCAGGGTTCCCCTGATATCTGCAGACCATGCTCAATGAAAATGTCACATCAGGATGAGTACAAGTCATAGCATAGGTGATCGTGCCTACAGCGGAAGCATACAGAACTCGACTCATCTCTGCTATCTTAGCCTCTGTACTCGGGCTCTGATTCTTACTCAGTCTAGCGTTATTCTGGATCGGTAACTCACCTTTCTTGTAGTTCTGCATGTTGAACCTTTTCAACACTTTATCCATATAGGTGATCTGACTAAGTCCAATTAGTCTCTTAATCCTTTCTCTCAAAATTCTTATCCCTAGGATATAGGCAGCTTCTCTAAGGTCCTTCATAGCGTAACAGTTCCCAATCCAGGACTTTACTTCCTTCAGAGTTAGGATGTCATTTCCTATGAGCAGTATGCCATACACATACTGTACCAACAAGCTAAATATACTCCCACTAACCTTGACATATACACAAGATTCATCTTTGCTCCTTGAAAAGCCAAACTCTTTGAGTTTCTCATCGAAACAAAGATTCCTACTACGAGGTGCTTGTTTCAATCCATAGATGGATTTCTCAAGCTTACACACTCTATTAGGATACTCTGCACTGACAAAACCCTCTGGCAGATTCATGTAAACATCCTCAGCCAACTTTCCATTAAGGAAAGCGGTTTTGAAATCCATTTGTCATATTTCATAGTCATGATGTAGAAATTAAGTTCTGGTAGGATCGATGATTCTAAGCTGAAAAGCAATAAATAATGCAATAAAGAACACACGAATGGTTTAACTACTGTCGAATGATTAAGCTTTGACACTTCAGAAGAGCTCGATTAAGAACTTCGACTGTAGAGGTGTTTAGGGTTACAAAGCAATAATAATAATAATAATAATGATAATAATAATAATAATAATAATAATAATAATAATAATAATGATAATAATAATAATAGTAGTAGTAGTAATAGTAATAATAATAATAATAATAATAATAATAATAGTAGTAGTAATAATAATAATGATGATGATGATGATGATGATGATGATGATGATGATGATAATAATAATAATAATAATAATAATGATAATAATAATAATAATAATAATAATAATAATAATAATAACAACAATAACAATAATAATAATAATAAGAATAATAATAACAACAACAACAATAATAATAATATAATAATAATAATAATAATAATAATAATAATCATAATAATAATAATAATAACAATAATAATAATAATAATAATGATAATAATAATAATAATAATAACGACCATATCTAAGGCATACATGCATGCACTATAAATAGCTTAACCCTAATTAATAATCACATACGGACAGGCCCATTCTGGATATACAAAAACTATGTCCATGACGCAACACAAAATACCCAACAATCTCCGCATTTGCGTCACTAGAGCCGAGGGCTTAGTTCTGTTGAGCAATAACAGACTTCTTGACCGTCTTGAGCACACTCGATATTATAACCAAAAGAGTTTGTCGAAAAGTGATATACCACCGAAGCATGTCCGTAAAGTTCTTCTTGTCTGAGTCAGAGTTCTTCTTACACCGATGGATGAGGTTGAGAATGTGTTCCAAGTAGTCAGTGGTGAACAAGTGCTTGTCAACAAGAGCGAACAAAAACCTTTCACCTTCGCTTCTTGTGAACATGACAGTGAGATGAGTTGAATCAATTTGGCCTAAATTCATTTTGTTGACATCTCCTAGCTTCGACGTAGGCTTTACTGTCGGTTTCTTCCTCAAAACAAGAGCAACTTCCCGATCCATCTTTGCAACTTCATGGGTATAAGATGCCAACATTTTCTTAAGATGATTCAGGATCGGTTCATACTCCTTAGAGTTGGTAAGCAGAATATTGAACAACAAAATGCAATCATGAGGATTAAGATTTGGAAGATCAACCAATGAAATTACATGAATAGAATTGGCGTTTCCTCATGTTACTCTGAACATCACATTGATAAACTTGCTAGTACTAGAGGGTTTCAATACCTTGACATTGGTTATTTTCTAGGTACTCCATATCAAGTATTGAGGCTGACCATACTGAAGATAGTAATCGGTGAGATCACGATCAACCTAAGGATGAGGAGAGGGAACTTCAACCGTTGAATCAAAACAATGGAAAACAAATGCCTTTTTGGTTATACGCATATCGAACTGCAAGTCCCTTGATTTATAACAATCAAAGGAAGCAACAGGTTCCAGCCAGTAAGTGCTAGGAAACTCAATTGATTCTTTGATAAGTTCATCCTTAGTCCAAGGAGGAAACAAAGCCTTTTTGCAAATTAGAGCATCATGCTCTTCCTTCTTCTTTTGTTCTCTATCTCTCCTTCATCTCTAGCAACCCGAAGATTTGTATCTAACTCTTGATCTCTTTTCTTTCATTTCAAGACGTCAGCAATGGTCTCTCTCGATCTTCATCACTGTCATCATTTCCATCAGAAACACCTTTCTTCTTTTCTTGACCATCAGAACCCGAAGTTACATTAACCTTTAGTTCAGTTTTGATGATGACCTTCGGTTTAACAAGAGGTTGAACAGGAGGAATTTTTGTACTATCTTCTCCCCCTTGTTGCGGAGTAACAATCAGCTCCGTAAAACCCTTCATTTGGCTAAGGATTTCAATAGCCGAAAAGAGCTTTGGCGTTAAATGATTTTGGATCGTAAGAGTGAGAATTGGGTCATGAGCATTCACAATAGAACCTAAAAGATTCAGAACATCACCGACACAGCTTTTAAGGACTGCACACTCGGTTTTCAGAGTGGTAATCTCCAGGTTGGCTCGACGAAGCTGAACCGACTGGAGTTCGATAGTGGTGGTCTTCTTTTCCAGATCATCCATGAGTCTATTTTCCATGGCTAAGTTTGCACAAAGCTTTTCAATCTGAGAATCAACCGACGAAAAAAGAGACTTGTTATCGGCTAAAAAATCAGAACAAACAGTCTCGAATTTGACTTGCTCCCCTTGAAGAGACTTTGAGAGAGAGTCAACTGATGCTTTTGTTGGATATAGTGTCTAAGCCCATAACTATATTTGGTATATACTTGACCCGACCTGGCATGGTCCATTTGGGTTGCACTTCACCCGAACAATTTATGGATAATATTTGAGAATAGTACAAGTTATGATTTATTAATATATTATAAGTTCTAATATATTAATATAAGATCATATTATTTAATTAGTAGTGATCTATAATTAATCTAGGATTAATTTAGTGATCATAGATATTACTAATTAAATATGGGCTTCTATATTTATATAGTGTGGGCTTATGCTTATTTGGAATGGGCTAGGCTTGGATGGAGAAGTCCATGGATACTCCATGGAGCTTTAACCCATGGATCTCATGGAAATGAAGAGACATGGGTATTAGGGTTTACATGAATGTAACCCTAATCCACCACACCATATAAAGGAGGCTTTGGCTCTTGAAATCAAGCTAGTGAACACTAGTTGACACATGTTGAGGTGAGGGCCGATTTCAAGAGAAGTGTGACTATTCTCTCAAAGTTCCAAGTTTGTGGTGATTTGTGACTTTCATTTGAGGCATCCACATTATTGGTTCTAGGCTCTAAAACTCCAAGGAATCAACTACAACTACAAGGTAAGTGTTTCTACTAGCTTTATTTGATTCAAGTTCCCCATGCCATGCTAGTTAGGATATAAGCCTTGGAAAAATAATTATTTGCATGTATCTTAGACAAACATAGATCCAAGGTTTATTAGGGTTGCATGTACACTTAGGAAGTGTTAGAATGCTCAAAACCCATCAGTGGTATCAGAGCCTAGGTCTGTTTGTTTGATACTTGTGATTAATAGTTGGAAAAGTCGAAAAACTTGTTGTCTGACGAATGGACTCGGCGAGTCCATGGGGGGACTCGTCGAGTTCACTTGTATCTTCAACCTACTCGGCGAGTAGGTTCATGCACTCGGCGAGTAGGGTCGACAGAGTGCAGATTTTCGACTTTAGTTGCTGGAAATGGATTGGAAACATTACCCTAAACTGTTTTGGTACTTGAAAACTTGTTTTAGCTGGTGTAATGTTTTTGCTAATTCATTTACAACAACTAGTTATCAAAATTACAAAGTTTAATGTGATTTTGATTCTTGAAAGTGTTCATATTCATGTTCTTGTTATTATGAAGTTTAGATGATCATAGCAATTATTTGTAACCTATGTGGTAGTTTAATTCTTGATCATAATGTGTTTTAATGGAGTCCATAACTTGTTCTCAAGTTATGGAAAACCAAAAGTCTCTTGGATTGAAAACCATTAAAAGAACACAAGAGTTAGAAAAATGAAGAGTCTTCATTTTATTACTCTATTAAACTCATAAGTTACAAGATATGAAAAGTTTTGAAAGTTTACAAAACTTGCCCTCAAGTTTTGGAACAAGTAAAGTTAAGTTAAAACTTTAGTTCCAACCCTTAGAATTTTAAAAGTTAAAATTCAACCCTTATACTTATATTATTATGATTTAATAATTATATATATATATATATATATATATATATATATATATATATATATATATATATATATATATATATATATATATATGTATAAGAACAAAGTCGTCTTACCGCTAGTACGCCTCATTCACGAAGCCGGTCTATAAGGTGGGTATAAGGTTGTTGCCTATAAAATGGTGACTTAATGGGTGTCCACTCTCACACACCGCTTGCTTGACTGGTGGAGGGTTGTTAGCCGAACGGGTAAGACAAGGACTTATAAATTCTCATTCAAAGTATGATGAATATTATAAAGTAACTAAATGTTTTATTAAATTCCCAATCTTAGTTACTTTAGGAAAAATGTGAATAAGGTGCTAATCCATGAAATTACACTTTACACTTTGTTTAAGTCGTTGGTGGAGCGTGTGTGGTTAACCGGCACACTAACTTGGACTTAACAAGGTAGGTAAAGGGTGACTTAAAGGTTTATTATAGTATCGATGGAGCGTGTGTGGTTTACCGGCACATCGATTGAGTGATAAACTTTAAAGGGTACCAAGTGATTTGCATGGTTACTTCACACCTCGTTTTGTGATCCTCGGCATCCCAGTCACAAAACCTGGAGGGCACACTCGAGATTGAAATATGCCTTTGAAAAGTTCATTGAATCTCAAAGAATCTAGGAATTTCTAAGAACCAATCAAAAACCTAATACTTAAATATTTCGGTTTTCGTGGTGGAAATTGGTGAATCGTCATTCACCTACCTTTCAAATATGGTATAGCTTAGATTACGGCATACCTCTTCTAAGTTATATTATATTGTGATTGGATCCTAGCCTTAATATTACATTTGGGTGTTTTATTAAGGACTCTCTTATATCTAAACTAATCTTGTTCTCTTCTTTTTAGATGTCTTCAAACAATGCTGCTTCTGGCTCTAATCCTAATGGCTCCTTTACCCTTATGAACTTGTGTGGGAAAGTCACCTTTGATGGATCCAACTTCAATGAGTGGATCAGAAACATCAGGATGATTACCCGCTACGAGGACAAAGAATATGTCCCTGACAAGGAGCTTAAGGAGATTGATGAGACCACTGCAACTCCTCAGGAGATCGCTGAATTTCGGGCACATGAAAGGGATGCTACGAAAGTGGCTTGCATCATGATGGCCACGATGACAGCAGAACTCCAAAAGTCTTATGAGGATTTCTACCCTTATGAAATGCACCAAGATTTGATGGAAAGATACCATCAAAGTGCAAGACAAGAGAGGTATGAAATCATCTGCTCCATGATAACAACCATGATGAAGGATGGGGAATCCGTCACGAGCCACATGCAGAAAATGCAAAGGTATGTGGATCGTTTGCTGAAGCTTAATGTGAACTTCCCTGAGGATCTTGCAATAGATATCATTTTGCACTCCTTACCATCGTGCTATGATCAATTCCGCATGCCATATCACATGAATAAGGAAGAGGTCACACTCAGCAAACTTCAGGGACTTCTCAAGACCGTAGAATCAGGTCTTAAGGGGAAGTCGGTTGCTATCACTCCTACTCCAAACTCAACTCCGGTTTTGGCAATTGGGAAAAATCGATGGAGGAAGAGAAAGAGATCCTCGAAGGGTACCAAGGCTCGGACCCTTGATGGCTCGTCTTCAAATGGAACCAAGAAAGGTTTCGTCACTCCTTCTTTTGACCCAAAAGAGGCTGAATGCTTCTACTGTCATGAAAAATCTCATTGGAAGCGGAACTGCCCAAAGTACCAGCAGGATGTGAAGGATGGGAAAGTCAAACCCAACCATGCAGGTACTTAAACTATCATTTTTAATAACTCACCCCATTCTAAGTCTTTGGTCCTTGATACCGGTTGTGGTATTCATATTTGTTGTGACTTGCAGGGACTAAGAAGAAGTGAGAATGTGGAGCAAGGAAGAATAAACTTGATCATGGGGAATAGGAAAGCTTTACCTGTTACCAAGATTGGAGTTTATACTTTATCGCTAAGTAGTGGGTTTAATTTAGATTTGAATAAGTGTTGTTATTCGCCAGGAATGGCAAGAAATATTATTTCCTTTCATGCTTTGTACAAACAAGGGTTTACCTTTTCATTTAATAATGAAGTTGGTTCTATAGATGTTTTCTATAATAATGTTTTTTATTTTAAAGCATTACCTTTTGATGGTGTGTATGAAGCTGTATCTGTTGTAGATAACTTGGGAAATAATGTTTTGTGTATTGATTCTACTAATAATAATAACTTGGATAAAGCATCATTATGGCATTGTCGTCTTGGACATATAAGCAAGAAACGCATAGGCCAACTCCAAAAGGATGGAGTCTTAGAGTCGTTTGACCTAAAGTCAGATGATAGTTGCGAATCATGCTTACTTGGAAAAATGACAAAGTCACCCTTCACAGGCTCGTGTGAGAGGGGTGAAGGTTTGTTGGACCTTATAAACACGGATGTGTGTGGACCATTCAAACATGCCACAAGGGATGCTAATCGTTATTATTTGACTTTTACTGATGATTACAGTAGATATGGATATGTCTACTTCATCAAGCATAAGTCAGAGACTTTCGAGAGGTTTAAGGAATTTAAACAGGAAGTCGAGAATCAATTGGGCAGGAACATTAAGATGCTTCGATCCGATCGAGGAGGTGAGTATCTTAGTTCAGAGTTCCTCGACTATCTTAGGGAATGTGGGATTGTCTCACAATTGACACCTCCCAGGACACCACAGTTGAATGGTGTGGCTGAGAGGCGTAATCGAACCTTGTTGGATATGGTTCGTTCCATGAGTCGAGCTACGCTACCAATCTCATTCTGGGGGTATGCCTTAGAGACTGCCGCCCATATTCTTAATCTTGTCCCTACAAAGAAAGTTGCCAAAACTCCTCACGAGATGTGGACTGGCAAAGTACCTAAGCTAGACCACATCAAGATTTGGGGTTGTGAGGCTTTCGTGAGACGCGAGACTCATGATAAGCTCGAACCTCGAAGCGAGAGGTGTATTTTCATCGGCTACCCACAGCAATCCTTTGGTTACCTCTTCTACAGACCTAGTGACAATGTGGTCTTTGTAGCAAGAAGAGGAGTCTTTCGAGAGAGAGAATTTATAAGCCAAGGAGACAGTGGGAGGCAAATTGATCTTGACGAAATTCAAGAATCAAGCGGTGAAGGAACTTCAAACACTAGCCCTCAACTTGAGGAGGAAACTCCTGTTGAGACAGTTGATGAGCCTGTACCTCTGAGGCGTTCCACGAGAGTTAGGAATGCACCTGAGCATTACTATCGTTTCCATATTACTGCGGAAGGTGAGACACTTATTAGTGATGAGACACTAGTAGGTCTGGACGAACCTAACAGCTACATGGAAGCCATGGCAGGCCCTGAGGCTGCTAAATGGAAAGAGGCCATGGATAGCGAGATACAATCCATGTATGACAATCAAGTTTGGAACTTGGTTGAGAATGTACCTGGTCGTAAGACTGTAGGGTGCAAGTGGGTCTTCAAGAAGAAGACCGACATGGATGGTAAAGTACACACTTATAAGGCGAGACTGGTTGCAAAGGGCTTCTCTCAAATTCCTGGAGTGGACTATGATGAGACCTTTTCTCCAGTAGCCAAGATTAAGTCTATTCAGGTTCTGTTAGCCATAGCTGCATTTCATGACTATGAAATATGGCAAATGGATGTCAAAACCGCTTTCCTTAATGGAAAGTTGGCTGAAGATGTTTACATGAGTCAGCCAGAGGGTTTTGTCAGCAACGAGTACCCTAATAGAGTGTGTAAAATCGAGAAATCCATTTATGGATTGAAACAGGCACCTCGCAGGTGGAATCTTTGCTTCGATGAGAAAGTCAAGGAATTTGGCTTTTCGAGGAGTGAATATGAATCTTGCGTCTATATCAAGGCTAGTGGGAGCATAGTCAGTTTTTTGGTACTGTATGTGGATGACATACTACTCATAGGAAATGACATCCCAACCCTGCAGGAAGTAAAGTCCTGGCTTGGGAAGTGTTTCGCTATGAAGGACCTTGGTGAAGCTGCCTATATCCTAGGGATAAAGATTTTGAGAAACAGGAGTAAAAGACTAATTGGACTTAGTCAAAGTACCTACTTGGACAAAGTGTTGAAAAGATTCAACATGCATAACTCCAAGAAAGGTGAGTTACCCATTCAGTGTAACGCTAGATTGAGTAAGACACAAAGCCCTAGTACTGAGGCTGAGATAGCAGAAATGAGTCGATTTCCTTATGCTTCAGATGTAGGATCGATCATGTATGCTATGACGTGTACTCGACCTGATGTAGCCTTTGCTTTGAGCATGGTTAGCAGGTATCAAGCGAACCCTGGAAAGGAACACTGGACTGCGGTAAAGAATATCCTCAAGTACCTGCGAAGGACTATGGACTGGGTCCTTACCTTCGGTGGGAGTGATGACTTGAGAGTTGTAGGGTATAGTGATGCTAGTTTCCAGACTGATAGGGATAATTTCCTCTCTCAGTCAGGCTGGGTCTTTACCCTAAACGGAGGAGCAATTTCTTGGAAGAGTTCCAAGCAGGAGACAGTGGCTGATTCCACTTGTGAATCAGAGTATATAGCAGCAAGCGTGGCAGCAAAGGAGGCGATATGGCTAAAGAACTTCATCGGAGAACTTGGAGTTGTTCCAGCTATAAAAGAGCCAATGGAGATTTTCTGTGACAGTAGTAGTGCGGTTGCCTTAGCCAAGGAACCAAGGGATCACGGGAGATCCAGACACATCGACAGAAAATACCATTTTATCAGACATCGAATTGAAGAAGGACTCCTCATGGCGAAGAGGGTATCATCGTATGAGAACTTGGCAGATCCCCTCACGAAGGGACTGAGCAGGGTTAAGCATCTCCAGCATGCTCGGAGCATAGGGCTGAAGGATGATATAAGTTTTAGTAGTTAGATAACCCAGAAATTTGTAAAGTGTAATTGACATTTGATGATGAATAAAAGGTGTTTTATTTATGAGTAAAGTGTTGCTATCTCTTGTCGATCTTTTACTATATTTCTTTTGCATGTTTTGACTTCCAGAATAATTATGTTTGGTATATCATATTATTCAAACCTCCACAGTCGGTCATATGTCGGAAGTAGGTATGAATCAAGACTGTCATGATTGGTTGCAGAGGTCTAAGGTGTTGGACATGGCTACAACAATCATGAGTGCTCATAAGTTCTGAGCATTGGACTCAACCCACGCTCACTGGAATCACTTCATGGAATTTTATCTCGAGTGATCGTGAGACGGTAATATCATATAAGTCTTCAAACCTAGAGATATGATTTGTTACTTACGAGTTGGTTATGCATTGATTGTACGTAAACGCATTGGTAACTCGATGTTATAAAATGTGCCTTTGTGTGTAATTCAATGAGTGGTAGAACAAACATATGAGTCGAAGTTTATCTGTTCCTTCTTGGATTAGAAGCTGATATCTGGGCCCCTCGATGATTTTGTTTTGACCTATGTACCGGGCCCGGTCAGAACTAAATTGATGTGTTCAGTTGAGTTCTATGTCAAACAAATCGGAAATCGGGAAACAAATGATGGACAATAAGCAAGACAATGTTCCATGTGTTTGTCCGGCTGATATCTAGAACAGAGGATTATATGATCACTTATCTAAATGGCGCGTTCTAGTTCAACAGAGTTTAAAGAGCTACGATTGCGGATCGGTTCCTGAAGTTATACTTGCAAATATAGTTACTAGACTTATCCAAGTTGGAGACTGTTGGATATAGTGTCTAAGCCCATAACTATATTTGGTATATACTTGACCCGACCCGGCATGGTCCATTTGGGTTGCACTTCACCCGAACAATTTATGGATAATATTTGAGAATAGTACAAGTTATGATTTATTAATATATTATAAGTTCTAATATATTAATATAAGATCATATTATTTAATTAGTAGTGATCTATAATTAATCTAGGATTACTTTAGTGATCAAAGATATTACTAATTAAATATGGGCTTCTATATTTATATAGTGTGGGCTTATGCTTATTTGGAATGGGCTAGGCTTGGATGGAGAAGTCCATGGATACTCCATGGAGCTTTAACCCATGGATCTCATGGAAATGAAGAGACATGGGTATTAGGGTTTACATGGATGTAACCCTAATCCACCACACTATATAAAGGAGGCTTTGGCTCTTGAAATCAAGCTAGTGAACACTAGTTGACACATGTTGAGGTGAGGGCCGATTTCAAGAGAAGTGTGACTATTCTCTCAAAGTTCCAAGTTTGTGGTGATTTGTGACTTTCATTTGAGGCATCCACATTATTGGTGCTAGGCTCTAAAACTCCAAGGAATCAACTACAACTACAAGGTAAGTGTTTCTACTAGCTTTATTTGATTCAAGTTCCCCATGCCATGCTAGTTAGGATATAAGCCTTGGAAAAATAATTATTTGCATGTATCTTAGACAAACATAGATACAAGGTTTATTAGGGTTGCATGTACACTTAGGAAGTGTTAGAATGCTCAAAACCCATCAGCTTTTACCTTAGATGCATTCGCATCAGCATGACCCTTAAGGGATTAAAGAAAGAGATGGGAAGTGTGAACAAGTTCCATGACATCAGTTGTAGCTTTCTTGCAGGACGATGTGGATGCTTTAACCGCCTTTGTTGATTTATCAATTGCACCTGTATACTGTTCAAAAACAATATCAAGGAAAGCTTTCATCACAACATCATTGTACTTTGAAGAAGAAGCAAGGAATCGATCAAGCTTTTCATCAAGACTCTGCACTTGTTGTCTTGTTACTTGAGCCTCTTCATCTTCATCGGTGGGAAGTCTATAAGGACTGAAATAAGCTGAGTCAAAATCAAAACTGTCACCACCGAGAGTAGGAGCAGAATCACTTGAGGGTGATGGTGAAAGAGGTTTGGGTGTAACATGGGTTTTGATTTCACTATTAGCCCCCGTATCAGATACGTTGACTTTTACTATAGATTCGTTCGTGGTTGTGATGAGTGGTGAAGTTATGATGATTGATTGAGAAATAATGGGAGGTGGTAATGGAGCTGTACAGATTGGTATTGTGCTAACTGGTGGTGGTGGTGGTACAGTAGTAGTATGTTGAGTAGGTTGAGTTGGAGGAATTGGTATTGCAACCGAAACCTGAACAGTAGTCTTCAGTGGGGATGGAGGAGGAGTAGCAACCTTGTTGTTAAGTTGTTCAGTAGGAGTTGGAGAACGAGGAGGTGTAGAACCTCTTGGTGAACCTTTGTGCTGAACTACTTCTTCCTCATCTGCTGACTGCTCCTTATCATGTTCTGAACTAGAAGGGGAAGGATTCTTTGGTCACCTTGCCATTTTCTTGACTTTCTTTGGAGCCGAAGAGGCAGATTTTTCAGCCTTTTGCTTCTTGGATTTGACAGTCTTTGTAGAAGGACCTTTGGTTTCCACCTTCTTGGTGACTGCTCTCTTCCCTCGCTTTGCTGGATTCTCCATAGCATCTAATGCAACTTACATTTCAGGAGTCAACTCTCTTGGACCCCTGGGAGGAAGCTTTCAGTACTCAGCCATCACATGACTTTCGCTCGACACATACATGTACATTATTTCAGGTATCAAACCATTGTGAGAAAACATGGTGGCATCAGAGAAGCTAATCTTCGTGGTATGAAAAGTAGCCATAGAGGAGAGCATTGCATCTTCCATAACTGGAATCTGAAAGTTGTCAATGACCCTTTGGGTGACTATGGTCCAGAAACGATCGTGGGAAATCTCTGAATGTCTCATTGAGGAGTTGAGACTTTGCACCAGTTGCGACCAGATAAGAGCGCCATAATCAAGGTTAATACCATTGTAGAGACCATAGATAATGGTCATAAAACCTTTACTTGTACCAATTGACCCAGCTAATCTTTGTATTGATACGTGTAAGATGGCTCTTTCTACTTTGCTTGCCCATCTCACACACTGCACACAGGTGTTCCATATCAAACTTGAGAAGAGGAAGGCCTCGAACATGATCACCAAACACCAACTTATTAATATCTTTGAAGTTCAGGTGCGATAGCCGTCAATGCCATAACCATCTTTCGTCAAAGTTCTCCTTTGACAGCAGGCATATTGCTGGTTTTCCTCGAATTGGGTTGAGATTTAAAGGATACATCTCTCCCTTGCGTTCAGACTTCAACAGAACTCTTTTGGATTCCTTTTCAATAATTTCTGCTCCCTCCTCATTAAATAAAACTTTCAAACCGTTTCCCACAACCAATTGAGATACACTGATGAGGTTGTGCTGCAATCCTTCCACGTAAGCCACTTTTCGATTTTTGAATTCTCCATTGGTTATCATTCCATATCCTTTGATTGTGTCATAGGAATTGTCTCAATACTTTACACATCCGCCATCCTTAAGGGACCAAAACTCCCTCAGCTCTTCCCTCCTTCCTGTCATGTGACGTGAGCAGCCACTGTCTATGTACCATTCGTCATCGAACAGCTCGTCACTTATAACCTGCAAATTTAAGCAGATTTACGAACCCAATGTCGCTTGGTCCCTGGTGAGTCTTTTATAGAAAAAGGAATAGCAACAAAAATATCAACCGAATAAGTTCTTTTTATTAGAGTGGTTTTGTCTTTTCTTTTGATGGTATAAACTTTTATTTTATTTTTGTCTTGTTTAAATTGTGGTGTCTCTGGTTTTGGAATATTCTTTTGAGTCCTAAGGTTAGCTGAGTTTTTCTTATTATTGATTTCGGAGTTGGAATCAAGATTTCTCTTTCCTTTGATATCCTTCATTGAATAAGGCATTTGTTGGCAGCAAGACAGAACGAAACAAGACTTTTGATTCTCAGCCTTGGCGTTAGGACCAAAACTGGATGTTCGGTTCTGAGCGTTGGAATAATAGGAGCTGGGACTAAAACTTTCCTTTCGGTTGATCTTTGGTGTGTCATTTTCTTTTATATTTGACTCTTTCTTGGAAGGAACATGGTTAGGGTTTTAAGACTTGAGGGTTTGTTGATGGGTTCAGCAACTTATCTACCCCTTACCCTCCATGAGGTTTGCTCTGATAAGCCGACGGTTTCGTCTGCATTATCGATAGCGGCGGACCAGAAGTAATTGTCGCATCCTTCAGCATTGTCTTTGTCGACCAAGATTTTCAATTCTGCCGTTTGTTTCTTGGTGACACCTTCAACAACATATACTTGATTTGGCGTTGTTTGAATTTTCTGATAGACAACTGCGTTTTCTTTGAGTTTCTTTGACTTGTCCTTTAACAAGAGAGCATATTCAACTGATTTCTCAGATGTGAGTGGTTTTTCATTCTCGGTTTTGCTCTTCAAAAATTCAGAGCAATCAACCACATCTTCCTTCGAGATTTCACTCATTTCACTTTCCTCATCAAATTCATACGTGTTTTCTATATTGATTTTATGTTTTGTATTTAATTTGGCGTTTGACGAGTCAAATGTTTGAATGGTCTCGGACTTAATTTTCAATCTATCATTTTCATCCAAAAGATTTTTGACCATGCATTTTTGTTCCTTAGAGTCAATAAAAGTCCCAATCTTGTCCAGTCCTATTTTGTAAGTGATGGAAGTCTCGTCTGATGATATTATTGATTCACACTCAGCAATAACCTCATCCTCCTTAAATTCAAGGAAGGGTAAAATCATCTTATGAATCTTTTTCCCTATTTCACAGTCTAAGTGCTACTGAGTAATATTTGCATATAAACATTTTGCAATTAAACAAAAAACATTCCGCTGTTGTCAAAATTTTAAATTGTCTTGTTGCAAATAAATAAGTTCGTCTCTAGCTCTAACTAATTCCGTCTCCGTTAGCTCAATCCTCATTCTTCTCTCCTCACTCTTCGAAGACACCATGCTGAGTTGGTCAGTTAGGTTAGAGTTCGCTAAGTGAGTTTTCATGAGACTACCACTTAAGTTAGAAAATTTAAATTTTAGTTAATTTAATTCTTCTTCATAGTTTGTGATGGGAACATTAAGTGATTCAAGGATGGATTGTACCTTTTTGATCAACCAATCATGGTCGTTGATCCTCTCACTCATGGGCTTGGCTGCAAAACACTTTTCTTTATTCAGGTTCGCCTCCTTTTGCTCACCTTCGGTTGGTCTTCTGGCAGTAACCATTAAACATTTCCCAGTCGAACTAGTAACTTCTTCTCTTGCCATATAAGCTCTTCCATGTGAGGGTTTTCTCACTTCTTCATCCTCAGAATCGGTTGACAAGACTTTGACGTTACCGAACTCATCTTCATCCACATTTTCCTGTACTATCAAGGCATTCATTGAACTATTAGTTGCCTTCTTTTTCTTTATTTCTTCCAACTTTCGCATGTAATGAGCCTCATCATCTTCACCATCGCTTTTCTCAACCATATTCCTTAACATGGAATCTTTGGCAAAGTGGTTCCTGCCATGACAATAATTGCAGTCGAATCCAGAGTCTCCTACAAGCTTACATGCTTTCTTGTCGTCATCCTTTTGAGAGGTGTTCTTCGTTTCTTCTTTCACCTTCTCAGAGCTGTAACATCCTTGCCAGTTTCATTTCTTATTGACAGGGAACTTCTTTCGTGCAAACTTCTTTGGGTTGGTGACCGTCATTGCATATTCTTCGCCATTAAGGTCACACTTAGACATATCTGAAACCTCCTCTTCTTCTGCTACACTTTTACCTTTTGAGACAAGGGCCAGCGATCCCACACCCAAAACTACCTTTTCCTACTTGGTTACCACGCTTTCATGGGATTTAAGAATACCCATCAATTTCGCTAGCGAGTATGATTTAAACTGTTCATGAGCTTTCAGCGTTGAAACTACTGCCATCCATTCTGGTCATAAACCATTCATGAAGGTCGCCTTCTTCTCAATCACCTTTCTTTCAATGCCATGTTTGATCATTTTGTTGAGGAGATGATTGAAGAGATCGAAGGTCTATATCAGTTTCTCTTCAGGTTTCTGTTCAAAAGCTCCAAATTCTGAGAGCAACAAGGTTTGGATCGAGTGTTCTAGATCTTCATCGGTTGAGTATAGTTCTTTTAACCTATCCCAGATTTCTTTAGCCGTCGTGCATGAACTGACTAAACAAAAAGTATCAACTTGCAATGTGAATATGATCATTCTCATGGCTTTCACGTTACACATCAGCTTATACTTTTCGTCTTGTGGAATCTTCTCTACGTCTTCACTGTCCTGTTCGTTCCAGAATGAACACACGGCCCAATGGTGATAGCTTCCCATATGATATAACCATTATCTTCAGATCCAACTACGTAATCTTTAAAGTGATGCACCCAGACTTCATAGTCTTGAGTGTAAAGAATTCGAACCCTTTTAGTGGATCCAATGATGTTGGATATGTTGATGGGATTTATCTGAGAATCGTCGTGAGACGTGATGAGCCTTTCCTAGGTACTGCTAGAATCAGACCTGTAAACTTAAATTTAGGTTTTATCAAACACAAGAGTTACCATCGTCAAGAAAAAGACGGCTTCATTATATTCAATAAAAGCGGAAATCCCAAAGTGTTCTTCAAACAGAAGGAATGTTTATTGATTACATAGTTTCCTACTCTGATACCAATTGTATAAATAAAGTTCTGGTAGGATCGATTGATTCTAAGCAGAAAAGCAATAACTAACGCAATAAAGAACACAAGAATGGTTTAACTGGTGTCGAATGATTAAGCTTTAACACCTCAGAAGAGCTCGATTAAGAGCTTCGACTGTAGAGGTGTTTAGGGTTACAAAGCAATAATAATAATAATAACGACCGTATCTAAGGTATACATGCATGCACTATAAATAGCTTAACCCTAATTAATAATCACGTATGGACAGGCCCATTCCGGATATATAGAAACTAAGTCCTTGACACAACATAAAATACCCAACACATGAAATGCAAAAATGGCTAGCATAACCCTAATAGACTTAGTCTTTTCTACCGGTGAAAAGGTCTCATCATAATCAACTCCCGGAGTTTGAGAAAAGCCATTTGCAACCATTCACGCCTTATATGTGTGAACATTACCATCCATGTCGGTCTTCTTCTTGAAGATCCATTTGCACCCGAATGTCTTACGACCTGGTACATTGTCAACCAAGTTCCAAACTTGATTGTAATACATGGACTATATCTTATTGTCCATAGCCTCTTTCCATTTAGCAGCCTCAGGGCATGCCATGCTTCCATGTAGCTGTTAGGTTCATCTAAACTGTCCAGTGTTCTATCACTGATATGTGTATCACCTTCCACAGTAATATGGAAACCAAAGTTATGCTCAGGTGCATTCCTAACTCTCGTGGAATGCCTCAGAGGTATAGACTCTTCTTTCAGATGAACATGAGTTTCTTCCTCAAGTTGAGTGCTAGGGTTTGAGATTGCTTCACCACTTGACTCTTGAATTTCTTCAAGGTCAATTTGCCTCCCATTGTTTCCTTGGCTCATGAACTCTCTCTCGCAAAATACTCCTCTCTTTGCTACAAAGACCACATTATCACTAGGTCTGTAGACGAGGTAACCAAAGGATCTCTGTGGGTAGCCGATTAAAATACCCCTCTCACTTTGAGCTTTGAGCTTATTGTGAGTCTCGCGCCTCACGAAAGCCTCGCAACCCCAGATCTTGATGTTGTCCAGATTAGGAAGTTTTCTAGTCCACATCTCATGAGGTGTTCTGGCAACCTTTTTGGTAGGGACTAGATTAAGAATATGGGCGATAGTCTCTAAGGCATACCCCCAAAAAGAGATTGGTGCTGAAGCTCGACTCATCATGCAATGAACCATATCCATCAAGGTTCGATTATGCCTCTCAGCCACACCATTAAGTTGTGGTGTCCTGCGAGGTGTCAATTGTGAGACAATCCCACATTCCTTAAGATAGTCAAGGAACTCTATACTAAGATACTCACCACCTCGATCGGGTCGAAGCATCTTAATGTTCCTACCCAACTGATTCTCCACTTCCTGTTAAAACTCTTTGAATATTTCAATGGTTTCTGACTTATGCTTGATTAAGTAGACATATCCATATCTACTAGAATCATCAGTAAAAGTCACATCGAAGCGGTTAGCATTCCTTGTTGTCACACCCCCAAACCAGACGATCGAAACGTCCGGGGGTGGAGGACTTCGTTTGTAGTATCACAACACATGCATCATAGTAATCAAAGTACAAATAACCATTGTATTGAAAAGTACACGTATTTACATGTGTTCAATCATTGTATATTGAAACCAAAATAGTTATACAAAAGAAAAAGATATGACTCATAATGGCTCCATCTTCTCAAAAAGCTCGGGGAGTACCTGTTATTATTTCCCTGAGAATACAAGTAATTTGAAAAGAGAGTATCAACAATAAGTTGAGTGATTACATAAGTCTTTATGTTTGAATGGGTGTCTTTATATTTTGAATATGAAAACTGTTCTAGGAAATCCCATATTTTCTGTGGTATGTGAAAAGTAGTTTTATTCCTATAAAACCGTCGTATTTGTAAACCAATGTATTTGTAAAACTTGTAACTGAGAGTGTGCCTGGCTTCACCAGCTGTTATTGAAAACTGTAGTATACCCTTGTACTTTGTATTTTGTAAACTGGTAGTTTGAAGATGTACTTACGTTTAGTTGTTTATACACTAACGTGTTGTTAATATCTTTTTAATGAGTTATTATAACCATACTAAAACATGAACGCTTGAAACGAACGCCTTGTGAGCGCTTAAACTGTTGATAACAATTGCCACTCATTGGCGTGTATGTCTGACTGTAGCTAGCAGCCTGAGTGCAGGGTTGTCAATCCCGATATAGATCTACACACAACTTGTTTCAATCCCCGAACTGGAGATTTTGGTTATAATGTCAGGGCTTTACCTTGGTTGTCTAAAATGAATTAAACAACCTGAACTGAATGTCTCATAAAAAGCATATAAACGTTACATGTATATCAATTATGAAAACCCAATCATTCTGAAATAAATGATTGATAGCATGTTCTTGAATTAGTATTCCGAAAATGTATTTGACAAGTGTAAACCCTTGATTTGTTTTGAATTAAAACCCTTGTTTCATGTAAAACAGTGTATTCATGTATACTTAAATCATGTAAAACAGTGTATCATAAAATATACCTATTTTAATTTATATGTACTTTATGAATTGGTAAATAACCATTTTTGCATGTAATCCTTTGCTCAACATCTTACAAAGGGTAATTAAACTGGTGAAATAACTTTTATATTAATATACATATACAATTTTATATATAAGTAAAATTTAAACGACCTTCGGACAAATAACCGGTACTATAAGTCCACATCCAAACAAGGAAAAGGACCTAGAGTGAGTTATTAGTCCTAAGCCTTTTAAATCTTATTTAATTAATTAATATATATATATATATATATATATATATATATATATATACAAATATGTATATTTGGGAAAAATATAAGTTTATAAAAGAGTTCAATATTTGGAGTATTTTTTATGCTTTAAAATAGTTTTATCGTGATTTGAAATCATTTATTTATAACACAAAGTTATTGTGTTATACTTGTATTTCCACCCTTAAAACAGTAGAAATTATGAAAATACGGGGGTATGAAGTCACTTGATAGGTGGTAATACGGGCAGCGTTTCGTTTCCAGGAAATTAGTTTGTTTGCCAAAAAACCGGCTCAAATCGGGCAGAGTTTTGACAGGAGAGAGGTTACTGTTGATTTAATGTCTAAGTCCATAACTATAATTGGTAAGACTTGACCCGACCCGGCATGGTCCATTTGGGTTGCATGGCATCATGCATTTGGATAGACTATAATGAGAGAAATAAGACACTTATGGTTATTAATATATTATAAGTTCTAGTATATTAATAATAAGAATAATAAGATTATTTAATTAGTATTGATCAAGAATTAATCTAGGATTAATTAAGTGATCAAAAGAAGACTAATTAAATATATGGATTGATTGTGTAAATCATCCATACTTATATAGTGGGCTAATGCTCCATGGATTATCTAGTTGGGCTAAAATCCATATGATGCTCCATGGATGCTCCATGGTGTATTTGTACCCATGGATCATGGAAATGAAAGGCCATGTCAATTAGGGTTTACATGGTGTAACCCTTACTATATATGCATCTTATTCTTGACCAAAATTGGCCGCTAGAGAGAGTAAAAGAAGGGCTATTCGATTTCATGAAGTGTAGAATTATCTCAAGTTATTCCAAGTGTATTTGGTGTTGTGTGAACCATTTGAGGTGTCACACTTGAGGCACTTGGCACTCAAGCTTCATGAAAACTTTCTACGTGAAAAAGGTATGTATTCTATCTTGTTATATCCATTGTTTTGTATGCTAGATTAGGATAATACCTTGGATGTTCATATTTGCATGTATAATAGAGAAAACATAGATCCAAGGTATTTAGGGTTGCATGTACACTTAGGAGTGTTAAAATGCTCAAAACCCAACAGTGGTATCAGAGCCACGGTTTGTTTTCTTTTATATTGACGCAAATATTTTATTTTCAAAATTGAAAAAAAGGAAAAAAACATGAAGTTTGTCAAATTTTAAGGTAATTACTTGTTCTTGTGAAAAACTAATTATTTGTAAAATTTGAATAATTTGCTTTATGAGTTGAATTAGGTCAAATTTAATAAAAGATAAAATGATATGATTATTTTATTAGTTTTAAAAGTTTCATCTAAAGAGTTTTATTTTTTGAAACCTCCATAAGTTATGGATATGAAAAGGTTTTAAAAAAAATTGATTCAAAGTTTTTATGGAGTTACAAAATTTGATGTTAATGTTTTAAAGGATTCCATAAATTAAGAATAAGTTATGGATCACCAAAAGTTTTTTGTGTTACCTTGTTTTATGAGTGAATTTAGATTAATGAATAAAATTATGTGATAGTTGGTTTTAATCCAAATTAATCTAAAAAAAGTTCATAAAATGTGTTTATGTAACTTATAAGTCACATTTATGAATCTTAAAACTCATAAAAGTTGTCATATGTTACAAAATGAAGAGTCTTTTTCCTCATTAAATTGTTTTATGACTCCATAACTTGTCCTCAAGTTATGGATGATCAAGAGTCACTTCATTAAAGTTTTTAAAACTTTAATTAAACTCATAAGTTATGAAAATCCAAGAGTTTTGAATAGTTTCAAAACTTGCCCTTAAGTTTTCGAATTTGTAAAGTTTTCTCCATGAATACTTTAATTCCAAGTTAGCCCTTAGAATTTTAAAAGTTAAAATTCAACCCTTATACTTTATAATATTATAAGTTAATAATATTTATATATATGTATAAGAGTAAAGGTAGTCTTACCATTAGTAGGCCTCATTCACGAAGCCAGTCTATAAGGGGGGTATAAGGTTACTGCCTATAAAATGGCAGTTTAATGGGTGTTCACTCTCACCCACCGCTTCCTTGACCGGTGGAGGGTTGTTATCCGAACGGGTAGGACTAGGACTAGAATTCTCCCTTCATTAAAAGTATTAATGATAAATACTAAGTAACCAAACTCTTAATAATACCCAATCTTAGTTACTTAGGAAAATGTGAATAAGGTGCTAATCCATGAAATTACACTTTGCACTTTGTTTAAGTCGGTTAACCGGCACGCTAACTCGTATTTAACAAGGTAGGCAAAGGGTAACTTAATGTTTATCATAGTATCGATGGAGCGTGTGTGGTTAAACGGCACATCGATTGAGGGGTAAACACTTAAGGGTACCAAGTAATTTGCATGGTTACTTCACACCTTGTTTTGTGACCCTCGACATCCCAGTCACAAAACCTGAAGGGCACAATCGAGATTGAAACATGCCATTGAATAGTTCAATGAATCTCAAAGATCTAGGAGTTTCAAATCCAATTAAAACCTAATAATACATTTCGTTTATCTTGGTGGAAATTGGTGAATCGTCATTCACCTACCTTCAAATATTTTATAGCTTGGATTACGGCATCCCTCTTCTAAGTTATAAAATAGTTTGTTGGGTCCTAGCCTTAATATTTCATATTGGGTGTTATATTAAGGACTTTAGATCAACTATCTTGAATATCTCCCAAAAGATGTCTGGTTTAGACATCTATGATCTTCCCAAATCTCTTGAAACAAGCTTTCCTAAATGAAGATGATGTCCCATGGAAATCATAATTTTTTTACCTCCTTCAATTATTCTCCCTAACCCACAAGTTCTTGAAAAGTTTAAGGTCACTCAAGCCCTATTGGCAAGGCAGGGTCTAGGTGTGGTCACATCTTGGAGATGTAGTCAAATATTGACAAGCCGGGAGAGTTGGGTGTCAAAGTCTTGAGAAAGTTGGTGGCTCAATCACTTTCTAAGTCACATCGTGAGTTCCTTAGGGACACCTATGAAACAAACTAAGACAAGTCCCTTAATGATCTTATCCATTTGCTAAGATCAACTTCCTAAAACTTTATGAACATTGACAATGATGACATTGGATATCCGGTAAGGCACTCTCTTCCCAATGGAAAGGGATCGGCCATAGTCAATTCAGTTGACCAAATGGTAAAGAGCAATGTTAAGTCTGTGATAGTCCCATGTACCATTATCAAAGAGTCCATATGTTTATATTGCCAAAGGAAGGGCATTGGTTGCGAAGCTGCCAATTTTACCTAAGAATGGTAAAGTCAATAAGTTTGACTTTATTTCAGGTAAAATCCACTATCTAACTCTGCTAAGTTTCTATTATGAGATTCTTGATATATGATGTGACTGGGTCACATGTTGATGTTTTAAGAATTAAAGGAATGTAAAGAAACTTAAAGAAAGAATATGCTGAATCTGATCGCGTAGATGGATTTCTATCGCATAGTTTGAAGATCGGATTCTTGAGCTACTTCTTAGGAGTTATGAGATATTGCTTAGGAATAGACAACAACAAGTTTTCATATGGATTGTAAGGATATGTTTTTCTGCAAGGTTTTTAAAATAAAAGGAAAATTTCTGATTTTATTTATTTTAAAATATCCTTACAATGGCATCTGTGAAAATTTTTGTTGCTTATAGGATTCCATTAATAGCAAGAGTGGAAATATGAAATTGATTCTTTCATTTGTGGTAATGTCTAAATTTACCAAATAAGAAAGATTCTCATCACCCAAGTTTCAATTGGACCGAAACTTAGAATCATGCAAGTTGTATAGCATGATGAATGAGAAATTTCAAGTATTGGAAAATTAAGACTAATTACTTGTTCACATGGATGTGTGAGTCAAAGGAAGGACTAAAGGATCGAGTACACATTCTTGTGCACTGGTCAAGTCCACCACAAATGATCGATAAGACTATTCGTCATAATTTACTAAAGCTCAGTAAATATGATTATACTTACAAGCTTAAGTGTAATTCTAAGACATTGGAAAAGGTTCCAATGTAAGGCAGAGAGAATAAGAAGAATCAACTTAGGCAGAAGGATAAAAGTTTCTCAAATCTGAAAAGATGGGAGAGTACTTTAGTATCAGTTTTGTGATCGTCTTAATGATTAAGAAACCATATCAAAATTAGTTCTCTAACGAAATCTTAGTGCATTCTTATGACTAAGAAGAGGAACTCGAATTGTTAAAATGGTTAAATCAAAAAGATGAGTCTTACTTTGTTCCAATACAAGTCTTAGAGTCATACTCCAAGATTGTAACTTGAGTGACATGTCTTAAAGAAGGTTTAAAACACTTGTCAAATGTAAGAGTAAAAGTTTTCTACTCTTGTACATTTGAAATTGGTAAGTTGTGATTTTTTGGATAAAACAAAGACCAACTAAGGCCAATTCTGTGAAGTGTTTGTCTTGATTAGAATTCACACTATCTCATGAATATCTGACAAGAAATTCTTATATGTCAAGAGGACAGTGGGAGTCTTTAAGGTCTTGAAAGTCTCAAGATCCAATCAAGAATAAAACCTGAAGTTCTTCACTAGCACACAACTTGAGGTTTATAACCTATCGTGTTGACATATTCTGTTTCCATTCCAGTTAAAGTTGGCTTTGCATATGAGTTCTTAGACTTCTCAATTGGGTGCATAACAACTTGGAAGCAATGGCAGACCCTTGAGCTACCAGATGGCAAGAAATTAAGATTGAGTTCAGTCCATATGAGTTTGGATTTGTCACTAACATAGTCATGTGATTATGGTTTTGACAATTCACATGGATAAGAACACATACACCATTAAATCTAAGTGTCATAAGGTTTCTCTCCGATTCATGAAAAAGATGGTGAGGAAACACTTTCACTAAGTAGATTTTAGATAGATAGCAATTGTGATATTTGCATTCTCAAAGTCGTTAGTGGAGCGTGTGTGGTTTACCGGCACACTAACTTGGACTTGTGAGAAGTGGCAAAGGTCAAAACAATCAAGACTATGATTACGACATCCCTTTACATAGTTCTTGAAAGTGTTTAGACACACCTGTGAGCTATCTAAAAGAGGTGTATGATTTTGATAAAGTTTTATCAAAACGATCTAGTATCAGAAATCTGAACTTTGGTAAGAAAGTCAGCTAATTTATGAGTAAATGTCAAAGCTAGTAGGAGCATAAGAGTTATGCTAATAATCATCATGTTAGTGGGAACATGATAATTATGATAAGTATTGCAAGTTAGCAATGTTAATTATAGAAAAAAAAAGTTTCAATTCGTGAGGTTTGCAGGGGTTGAAAAAGTTGTTTTGCTATAATTAAGGGAGAGGAAATTATACTTCATCTCAAATCTATAAGCTTAGATCATGAGGTTTTAATCATTTAGTCAAGGATATATATATATATATATATATATATATATATATATATATATATATATATATATATATATATATATATATATATATATATGAATTTCATGTTGGAATGGCTCAACAAAAGGAAATTCTGTATATGGGTCCATTATTTGCGTTCTAAAATTCGATTATGATTACGGCATCCCTTTTCATAATCTGAATTATGAGAACTTCGCAAATAGAAATGGAAATGTTATAGCAAAAGACTGGTTTAGTCTTTATGTGAGACATCATGAATCGTGTCCCATATGCTTAGGATATAAAATCGATTACATGTGCTATATTCATCCTTTCTAAAACTTTCCAAATGCCTGGGGCATTAAGAAGAGAAAAGGTCTAGAATTGGATATGACTAAAAGGATTAATCAATTGTCAAGGACAATCTAAGATTTACCAAAGATTGGATGCTCAAGGACAGTTGGAAGTATAGTGATAATTCTGGAAGGACCATATTGACATAATCTGTAAGGAGGCAACTCTTGTTCAGAAGTGATAGTCAAAATGAATCTGCAAATGTTTCAAAGTTAGAATTTTAAATCTATGTAAGACTAAGGAAACTTAATGAAAGAAGGATGTTTCCAAGGAGTTGATCTCCTTTGGAATACTTTGTAATGTTCGTTGTCAAGTCCTTGTGATTTTGTGCATAATCATTACAAGAAGATCAATGCATATAAGTTTAGAATCTAACAGATTTCAGTAAATCGCATGAATTTGGAATTTTTGCATTTGCAGTAAGGATTTGAGACTGTGAAAAGAGGATCATTGTAGTTATGTTCAATTGATCTATTTCACAAAGTAAAGATCATAGACAAACATAGTATGCATACTTGGTGTATGACATGACTAGTGTTTAGAAAACATAGTGTACATGCTTGGAGCATGGGACAACTATTGTTTTAAATTCAAGAATAAAGTTGATAGTTGAAATAGTATACAATGAATAATGTGTAATTATATGGTGATAAATAAAAGGTGTTTTATTTATGTTCATAGGTTTTGATACCATATTGGATTCAATTATTCTTGTGTTTCATTTTGCATGTTTTGACTTCCAGAATAAACAAGGTTATTCTTCCGAAATGACTAAGTTATTCAAACCATCCACAGTCGGTCATATGTTGGAAGTAGATATGAATCAAGACTGTCATGGGTTGGCTTGTAGAGGTCTAAGATGTTGGACAAAGGGCTACAACACTCATGAGTGCTCATAAGTTCTGAGTATTGGATTCAACCCGCGCTCATTGGAATCACTTCATGGATTTTATCACGAGTGATCATGAGACGATAATATCTTATATTCTTCAAACCTAGAGATATGAGTTGTTACTATGAGTTGGTTATACATTGATTGCACGAAGACACATTGGTAACTCGGTGTTATAAAATGTGACTTTGTGTATGATTCAACAAGTAGTAGAACAAGCCATATGAGTCGAAGTTTATCCATTCCTTTTACCTTCGGGATAAAAGCGATATATGTGGGCCCCTTGATGATTTGATGATGACAAATGGAAGTGCTCGGCCGGGCCAGGACTGACTCCATTTGTTCAATTAGTCAGTCGTCATAAATCGGAAATCGGGAAGCAACAAATGGACAGAGAGAATGATTATAATCCATGTCTCAGTCCATATGATATCTAGAATGGAGGAATATATGATCCCTTATCTAATGGACAAGTCATTGACAAAGTTCAGAGTTCATCTACAAGGTCAGAGTTCGACAGAAGCTTTTGAGAGATACGATTGCTGATCGGTTCCTGAAGTCATACGCAATAATAGTTTTAGACTTATCCAAGTGGGAGACTGTTGATTTAATGTCTAAGTCCATAACTATAATTGGTAAGACTTGACCCGACCCGTCATGGTCCATTTGGGTTGCATGGCATCATGCATTTGGATAGACTATAATGAGAGAAATAAGACACTTATGGTTATTAATATATTATAAGTTCTAGTATATTAATAATAAGAATAATAAGATTATTTAATTAGTATTGATCAAGAATTAATCTAGGATTAATTAAGTGATCAAAAGAAGACTAATTAAATATATGGATTGATTGTGTAAATCATCCATACTTATATAGTGGGCTAATGCTCCATGGATTATCTAGTTGGGCTAAAATCCATATGATGCTCCATGGATGCTCCATGGTGTATTTGTACCCGTGGATCATGGAAATGAAAGGCCATGTCAATTAGGGTTTACATGGTGTAACCCTAACTATATATGCATCTTATTCTTGACCAAAATTGGCCGCTAGAGAGAGTAAAAGAAGGGCTATCCGATTTCATGAAGTGTAGAATTATCTCAAGTTATTCCAAGTGTATTTGGTGTTGTGTGAACCATTTGAGGTGTCACACTTGAGGCACTTGGCACTCAAGCTTCATGAAGACCTTCTACATGAAAAAGGTATGTATTCTATCTTGTTATATCCATTGTTTTGTATGCTAGATTAGGATAATACCTTGGATGTTCATATTTGCATGTATAATAGAGAAAACATAGATCCAAGGTATTTAGGGTTGCATGTACACTTAGGAGTGTTAGAATGCTCAAAACCCAACAGTTACTTCTCGGGAATTTCAGGGCTTCAAGGCTTGCTTCGGGCTCGAGTCTTGATACCGGGGCTTTAGGGGTTGTATATGAACTTAG
The DNA here is from genome assembly GCF_002870075.4 of Lactuca sativa. Classification (NCBI taxonomy): domain Eukaryota; kingdom Viridiplantae; phylum Streptophyta; class Magnoliopsida; order Asterales; family Asteraceae; genus Lactuca; species Lactuca sativa. The sequence goes on from NC_056624.2 coordinate 50,283,021, forward strand.
GGAAGTGGAAAATGTGAAAGAGAATGATTTTTGGGGTGAAAAAGTGAAAATTAGTCAGAACCCTCGCAAGCTATATATAGTCCGAAGGGTCGGACCCGAAGCTGCACAAAGGTGACATGCATCTGACAGGTGGCGAGGCGAGGGGGATTCTTCGGACCGGAGGCTCGCTGCTGGCTGGCTCGGATTGGACCAACCCTCGGTCCAATGGGAAGGAGAAACGTGCAAAGGAGATGTTCCGAGGCGTATGCGAGGGGTGTCTCCGGGGTGTTTCTATGCGAAGCTGTCCGCTTCTTAGTGGACCTTGGCTGCGGTCCAATCAAAAAAAGACACACGAGGCTTCGGTCCAATCAGCAGCCGACAAGTGGAGGCCTCGCATGCGAGGGTGACGTGGCGTTACTGTTCATGCGAAAATTCCCGATTTTTCCTATTTTTCTTTATTTTTGTGCCAAGAACCTGTAAAATTCATAACTATTGCATAGAACTCTGTTTTTAACGTTCTTTATATGCACACGTAGGTAAAATTATACTCTACGACTTTCGTTTAGACTTCGTCGGCTAGTTTTGAATTTCTTTTTAATATTATTATTTTAAACACACCGGGACAAGAAATCTGTTAAAAATTCATAACTTCTTCATCCGACGTCCGTTTTTGTCTTTCTTTTTACCGTTGTACTACTAATGACAAGACATTCAATTCTCGTTCAGGTTGTGTCGGCTAAAAACCACTCGATCTTTATTTCGAGTTTTTAGCTGTACACTGCTATATTGAAACTTAGAAAAATCATAACTTCCTCATACGAAGTCAGATTTTGGCGTTCTTTTTATGAATGTTCTCGGTTTAACATAAAATACAGCTTTCACTTAGATTGTTAAGGCTAGAAATCCTTTTATTAAAAATTCATTTTTTACACTTAACAGTGTTTTGCCGGTTTTGTCGCGGATTTTCGATTGTTCATAACTTGTTCGTTATAACTCGGATTTTCGTGTTCTTTATATTTTTGGAAACCTGGTTACAATCTCTATCACTTGATTCATCCCAATTGAGATTATTTTAATAATTTATTTTTGAGGGTCAATTATGTAAATATACACAGTATGCCAAAATTTCTCTTTATTAATTTAAAAAGAAGTACAAATTGGCCTACACTATTACATAGGTTTGAAATAACGGTTTGTTACATTATCCCCCCGTTAGAGAGAATTTTGTCCCGAAATTTACTTTACATTATCCTCCCGCTCCCAAGTAAATTCAGGTCCCCGCCTTGCATTCCAGCGAACCTTCACTATCGGGATGCGGCTTTGTTTGGTTTTCTTAACTTCCCTGTCTAGTATCTCTACGGGTTCTTCCACAAAATTGAGGCTCTCGTTTAACTCGATTTCCTCGAGTGGTATCATAAGAGTCTCCTCAGAAAGAGACTTTTTCAAGCTCGAAACGTGGAAAGTAGGATGAATGTTACTTAGTTCTTGGGGTAATCGACGTTTGTAAGCTACAGGGCTGATTCGGGCAAGAATCTCGAATGGTCCTATGTACCTTGGATTTAGTTTGTCATGATTTCCGAAGCGTATCATGCCCTTCCAGGGTGAGACCTTTAACAAAACTCGGTCACCAACCTAGAATTCCAAGGGTTTTCTCCTTTTGTCTGCGTAGCTTTTCTGTCTATCTCTGGAAGCTTTAAGTTGCTCCCAAATTTGTACAATCCTCTCTGTAGTTTCTCGAATAATTTTTGGACCAGTGAGAGCGCTGTCAGGAGTTTGACCTCTAGTTAGCTGCGTGTCACCCACTTCAGCCCAATACAGAGGGGATCTACACTTGTGGCCATAGAGGGCTTCGAATGGAGCAGCTTTTATTCTAGTGTGATAACTGTTGTTATAAGAGAACTCAACAAGGGGTAAATGAATATCCTATGCCTTCCCAAAGTCTATCACGCAAGCTCGTAACATATCTTCTAACGTTTGAATCGTCCTTTCACTTTGTCCATCGGTTTGCGGAGGGTAGGTTGTGCTCATGTCTAGCTTAGTTCCCAAAGAGTTTTGTAAAGACTGCCAAAAATGAGAGGTGAATCTACTATAACGGTCTGAAATAATAGATATTGGCACACCATGTAGTCTAACAATCTCCTTGAGGTATGTTCTTGTTATCCTTTCCATCTTATCAGTCTACTTGATTGGTAAGAAGTGTGCGGATTTGGTTAATCTATCAATGATTACCCAAATAGTATCATAACCACTTGATGTCTTGGGTAACTTGCTTATGAAATCCATTGTAATCCGCTCCCACTTCCAATCAGGGATTTCAGGTTGTTGTAATAATCCTGAAGGTTTCTGGTACTCTACCTTAACTTTGGTACAAGTAAGGCACTTTCCCACAAAGGTAGCGATTTCGGCCTTCATGTTAGGCCACCAATATAGTTTCTTAAGGTCCAGATACATCTTGTCTAAAACTGGGTGGATGGAGTATCAGGTTTTATGTGCTTCATTCATAACCACGTCTCTGTAACCACCGAACTTTGGTGTCCAGATTCGGTTCATGAAATAATAGACTCCATCATCCCTGACTTCGACGTTCTTATCCATTCCTCTCAGGGTTTCACCTACCACGTTTTCAGGTTTCAAGGTTTCAAGTTGAGCTTCCTTGATCTGCGTGGACAGATGAGAATGGATTGTCATGGTCAATGACTTTACTCGACGCCCCGAGTATTCTTTTCTATTAAGGGCGTCAACTACTACGTTTGCTTTACCAGGGTGATAAATAATTTCACACTCGTAATCGTTCAGTAGCTCCACCCATCGTCGTTGTCTCATATTCAGCTCTTTCTGATCGAAGATGTGTTGGAGGCTTTTATGGTCCATGAATATTGTGGATTTTGTGCCATATAAGTAATGTCTCCAGATGATCAGAGCAAACACCACTGCTCCTAGTTCAAGTTCATGTGTTGTATAGTTGACTTAATGTGTCTTTAGCTGTCTTGAGGCATAAGATATAACCTTTCCTCTTTGCATAAGAACACATCCAAGCCCTTGATTAGAAGCATCACGGTACACTACGAAATCCTCTGTCCCTTCAGGGAGAGACAAGATCGGTGCGCTACACAAGGCTTACTTCAGCATTTGGAATGTTGTTGCTTGCTTTTCTCCCCAGCTAAACGTTACACCCTTTTGGGTCAGAGTAGTAAGAGTCTTAGCTATTTGAGAGAAGTTTTGAATGAATCTGCGATAATAGTCAGCAAGACCTAAGAATTGATGGATTTATGTAGGTGTTTTGGGTGTTGACCAGTTTTCAATTGCCTTTATTTTGGAAGGGTCAACGTGTATTCCTTCTGAACTGAGCACGTGATCTAGGAAATCTACTTTCCTGATCCAAAATTCACACTTTGAAAACTTCGCATAGAGCTTCTCCGATCTAAAAGTTTGTAATATTTGACGAAGATGTTGGCCATGTTCGTCTTTGCTCTTTGAGTAGATAAGGATATCGTCAATGAAGACTATAACGAATTTGTCCAAGAATGGACGACACACTCTGTTCGTTAGGTCCATGAACACGTTAGGGGCATTCGTCAATCCGAATGGCATCACTATAAACTCGTAATGACCATAACGAGTTGTGAACGCGGTATGGTAGCAGGCACAGTAGTAGCATGGACTGCCACTATTTGTTGCTTCTTTGAAGGTTCCAGAGGAGATTTTCCCTTCCTTTTGTTCCAGCCCTTCTTCTTGTTGTTGTTGTTGTTCTCCCTAGGTTGTTTTGGGGCAGTAACCATAGAGTTTTGACGGTTTCCATGGTCAATAAGTGACTGTGCCAGTTCCTTGGCACTGTCAAAGGTGACAGGTCTAGATGCAATGACACTTGCTTTTATCTGGGGCACCAGTCCCCAAGTATACCTTTCAATCTTTTTGCTCTCTAGAGCAACCATCTCCGGACACAGAATCGCTAAGTCATAGAATCGATTCGTGTAAGTCATTATGTCGGCACCGGCCATAGTAAGACCCTAGAGTTCTTGTTCCAGTTTCTGAATTTCGCCTCGTGGGCAGTATTCCCACATCAACATGGTTTTTAGGTTCTCCCAGCTTATAGTATTAGCCACTATCAAATTTAGTGACTTAACATGGCCATTCCACCATGTTAGGGCCCTATCTGAGAAAGTACAGGCAGCAAATTTAACTTTGCTACCCTCTAAACGGGAGCAAATTTCAAAGATTGCTTCTGTCTACTCAATCCACTGCCTTAAAACCATCACTCCTCCCGTTCCATTAAAGGTCCTGGGTTTGGCATTCGAGAAGTCTTTATAAGTGCACTCTCTTGAGTGCTCATGACCCTCAACAAGGTTAGAAGGACGTGCCCCAGCTCCCAAACCACTAGCACCAGGAGCATTGATATGAGATAAGGCAGCCGCTACAGCTACCGTAACTGCCGCTTGGAACATAGCAACATCGAATTGAGGGGGTAGTGGTGGAGGTGGCGTCGGTGCTTCCGTTTCATTGTTACGTCTTAGATTTCTATGAGGAGGCATCTTTTTCTATAAAATTCAATAAAAAGATAGTGAGATATCAAGAATGAATATGAATTTGATATCTCTAAACTTAAACACTTAATTCACAAGAAGCTTGTAAAGAATTGGAAACAGATGTCCACTGCAAGTACAACTTGCAATAGGATAATATAAAATGGAGTGGTTATTTTTCAAAGAGTATAAAAATACATGTCGATTGTGTTGGTATCTATGTAATCTGTATATTTGACCTTCAAGCAAGTCTATAATATACAACAATATTATGAAAGTATCGACATCAAACCGACCTACCGAAAATAAAAATTTCCGCGGTCATATCGAAAAGTATGAAAAACAACACTGGAACATATCCATAATCCCAAAACTTTGGAATGGAATGTTTGTGAAAATTGTAATAGCTCTTGTTTAAATAAGGTGCTTATTATTTTATTGATACTTGATTTTGTACATATCCTGAAAGTAGTCTATACATTCAGTATATTAAACTAGAAAAGTACTGTAAACACTACTTCCGACGGTTGCTATGATGGTTACTAGGTTCCGCTTCGTCTTGCGATTTCAAGCGCCTTTCTTGGGAAGCTTGATGCTCCCTTAGTTCTCTGATCTCTGATTCAGCAGCATTAAGTTGCCTTTGAAGGGCTTCAGTATGGTGATGGGTATCATCTTGCATATCGTCAAGACGAATGATATCTGTAGTGTTAGCCTGTGCAGCCGCATTCACTTCTAGGATTCGGTTGATTGACATCCTCGATTGATCAAATTGTCGGGCTATTCGGTTCACTATAACTGGAAGAGCTCTGTCGGCTGTTCCTGCTTCTGAGACGTTATAGAAACCCTATGCCATTCCGTAGAGAGGGCATTGGCCGTCTTGTCGACTCTAATAGTTTATGTATTGGCCCCAATCGGGTTTGGGGATTGCTTCCTCTTGCCTCAGGGGACATAAGCCCGGGATGCAGACTTGTGGCTCTGTATCCGTACGACTTTACTCGCCGTCCTCAAAGGGTTCTTCGTCTGAGTCTTCTTCTGGATCCTCCTCTGGATCCTCCGCTATCCATCCTTCATTGCCATGATTTGGAAAATAAGGGTCCCCTGGTAGATGATGTCCTGCCATTGTGTCTGTACGAGAATAAGGTTATGAGAAATGTTTGAAAACTAAAGCATATCGATGTTTAAAATATTCTTATAGTATTTTATGTTCTGTTCTAAACTTTCTTCTGTAGTTGGTAAGTTTTAGACATGTCACAACACTATTACCACTCCCAAACACATGTTGGTCATATCTGAAATCAATATAGTTGATCAGGCTATATTAATTCTAGATATGATTACATAACTGCCCGGGTTTGACTGTAATGTGCAACATCCAAATAATTTTAAGTTCTTTTGACTATGTACTTGTAGGTATGAGGGTTAGTATACTTCTTGTAAAAATACTTAGAATTCTTAAAAAAAATATACTTGTAGTCAGAGATCTTAGCCCCAATGCATTTATAGTTTGTATATCTTTTATGGATTGATATACAGAGTTCACTATAAACAATGCTCTGATACCAATCTGTCACACCCCCAAACTAGACGTCGGAAACGTCCGGGGGTGGACGACTTCATTTGTAGTATCACAACACATGCATCATAGTAATGAAAGTACAAACAACCATTGTATTGAAAAGTATAAGTATTTACATGTGTTCAATCATTGTATATTGAAACCAAAAACTTATACAAAAGAAGAAGATATGACTCATAATGGCTCCATCATCTCAAAAAGCTCGGGGAGTACCTGTTATTATTTCCCTAAGAATATAAGTAATTTGAAAAGAGAGTATCAACAATAAGTTGAGTGAGTAAATAAGTCTTTATGTTTGAATGGGTGTCTTTGTAGTTTGAATATGAAAACTGTTCTAGAAAATCCCATATTTTCTATGGTATGTGAAAAGTAGTTTTATTCCCATAAAACCGTCCTATTTGTAAACCAACGTATTTGTAAAACTTGTAACTGAGAGTGTGCCTGGCTTCACCAGCTGTTATTGAAAAATGTAGTATACCATTGTACTTTGTATTTTGTAAACTGGTAGTTTGAAGATGTACTTACGTTTAGTTGTTTATACACTAACGTGTTGTTAATATCTTTTTAACGAGTTATTATAACCATACTAAAACATGAACGCCTGAAACAAACGCCTTGTGAGCGCTTAAACTGTTGATAACAATTGCCACTCATTGGCGTGTATGCCTGACTGTAGCTAGCAGCCTGAGTGCGGGGTTGTCAATCCCGATATAGATCTACACACAACTTGTTTCGTTCCCTGGACTGGAGATTCTAGTTGTAATGTTAGGGCTTTACCTTGGTTGTCTAAAATGAATTAATCAACCTGAATTGAATGTCTCATAAAAAGCATATTAACGTTACATGTATATCAGTTATGAAAACCCAATCATTCTGAAATAAATGATTGACAGTATGTTCTAGAATTAGTATTCTGAACATGTATTTGACTAGTGTAAACCCTTGATTTGTTTTGAATTAAAACCCTTGTTTCAAGTAAAACTGTGTATTCATGTATACTTAAATCATGAATTTTTGCTCTATGTATCATAAAATATACCTATTATAATTTATAAGTACTTTATGAATTGGTAAATAACTATTTTTGCATGTGATCCTTTGTTCAACATGTTACAAAGGGTAATTAAACTGATGAAATGACTTTTATATTTATATACATATACAATTTTATATATAAGTAAAATTTAAACGTCCTTCGGACAAATAACCGATACTATAAGTCCACATCCATACAAGGAAAAGGACCTAGAATGAGTTATTAGTCCTAAGCCTTTAAAATCTTATTTATATTAATATATATATATATATATATATATATATATATATATATATATATATATATATATATATATATATATATGTACATTTGGGAAAAATATAAGTTTATAAATGACTTCAATATTTTGAGTATTTTTTATGCTTTAAAATAGTTTTATCGTGATTTGAATTCATTTATTTATAACACAAAGTTATTGTGTTATACTATTATTTCCCCCTTAAAACAGTAGAAATTATGAAAATACGAGGGTATGAAGTCACTTGATAGGTGGTAATACGGGCAGCGTTTCGTTTCCAGGAAATTAGTTTGTTTGGCGAAAAACCGGCTCAAATCGGGCAGAGTTTTGACAGGAGAGAGGTTACTTCTCGGGAATTTCGGTGCTTAAAGGCTTGCTTCAGGCCCGAGTCTTGATACTGGGGCTTTAGGGGTTGTATATGAGCTTAGGGGAGTGGAAAATGTGAAAGAGAATGATTTTTGGGGTGAAAAAGTGAAAATTAGTCGGAACCCTTGCAAGCTATATATAGTCCGAAGGGTCGAACCCGAAGCTGCGCAAAGGTGACACGCGTCTGACAGGTGGCGAGGCGAGGGGGATTCTTCGATCGGAGGCTTGCTGCTGGCTGGCTCGGATTGACCAACCCTCAGACCAATGGGAAGGAGACACGTGCAACGGAGATGGTCCGAGGCATATGTGAGGGGTGTCTCCGGGGTGTTTCTATGCGAAGCTGTCCGCTTCTTAGTTGGCCTCGGCTGCGGTCCAATCAGAAGACGACACGCGAGGCTTCGGTCCAATCAGCAGCCGACAAGTGGAGGCCTTGCATGCGAGGGTGATGTGGCGTTACTGTTCATGCGAAAATTCCTGATTTTTCCTATTTTTCTTTATTTTTGTGCCAAGAACTTGTAAAATTCATAACTTTTGCATACGAACTCTGTTTTTGACGTTCTTTATATGCACACGTAGGTAAAATTATACTATACGACTTTCGTTTAGACTTCGTCGGCTAATTTAACTTTCTTTTTAATATTATTATTTTAAACAGACCGGGACAAGAAATCCGTTAAAAATTCATAACTTCTTCATCCGACGTCCGTTTTTGTCTGTCTTTTTACCATTGTACTACAAATGATGAGACATTCAATTCTCGTTCAGGTTGTCTCGGCTAAAAACCACTCGATCTTTATTTCGAGTTTATAGCTGTACACTGCTATACTGAAACTTAGAAAAATCATAACTTCCTCATACAAAGTCAGATTTTGGCGTTCTTTTTATGAATGTTCTCGGTTTAACATATAATACAGCTTTCACTTAGATTGTTAAGGCTAGAAATCCTTTTATTAAAAATTAAGTTTTTACACTGAACAGTGTTTTGCCGGTTTTGCCGCGGATTTTTGATTGGTCATAACTTTTTCGTTGTAACTCGGATTTTAGTGTTCTTTATATTTTTGGAAACCTAGTTACAATCTCTATCACTTGGTTCATCCCAATTGAGATTATTTTAATAATTTATTTTTGAGGGTCAATTATGTAAATATACACAGTATGCCAAAATTTCTCTTTATTAATTTAAAAAGAAGTACAAATTGACCTACACTATTACATAGGTTTGAAATAACGGTATGTTACATTATCCCCCCGTTAGAGAGAATTTCGTCCCGAAATTTACTTTACAGATAGACTAGGGAAAAAGATATGGGTATTTCTGTTGCATTTGATACTCCCGCTCCTAAGTGAATTCAGGTCCCCGCCTTGCATTCCAGCGAACCTTCACTATCGGGATTCAGCTTTGTTTGGTTTTCTTAACATCCCTGTCTAGTATCTCTACTGGTTCTTCCAAAAAATTGAGGCTCTCATTTAACTCGATTTCCTCGAGTGGTATCACAAGAGTCTCGTCGGAAAGACACTTTTTCTAGATCGAAACATGGAAAGTAGGATGAATGTTACTTAGTTCTTGGTGTAATCGAAGTTTGTAAGCTACATGGCCAATTCGGGCAAGAATCTCGAATGGTCCTATGTACCTTGGATTTAGTTTGTCATGCTTTCCAAATCGTATCATGCCATTCCAGGGTGAGACCTTTAACAAAACTCGGTCACTAACCTAGAATTCCAAGGGTTTTCTCCTTTTGTCTGCGTAGCTTTTCTGTCTATCTCTGGAAGCTTTAAGTTGCTCCCGAATTTGTACGATCCTCTTAGTAGTTTCTCGAATAATTTCTGGACCAGTGAGAGCGCTGTCAGGAGTTTGACCTCTAGCTAGCTGCGTGTCACCCACTTCAGCCCAACACAGAGGGGATCTGCACTTGTGGCCATAGAGGGCTTTGAATGGAGCAGCTTTTCTTCTAGTGTGATAACTGTTGTTATAAGAGAACTCAACAAGGGGTAAATGAATATCCATGCCTTCCCAAAGTCTATCACGCAAGCTCGTAACATATCTTCTAACGTTTGAATCATCCTCTCACTTTGTCCATCGGTTTGCGGATGGTAGGCTGTGCCATGTCTAGCTTAGTCCCCAGAGAGTTTTGTAAAGACTGACAAAAATGATAGGTGAATCTACTATCTCGATCTGAAATAATAGATATTGGCACACCATGTAGTCTAACAATCTCCTTGAGGTATGTTCTTGTTAGCTTTTCCATCTTATCAGTCTCCTTGATTGGTAAGAAGTGTGCAGATTTGGTTAATCTATCGATGATTACCTAGATAGTATCATAACCACTTGATGTCTTGGGTAACTTGGTTATGAAATCTATTGTAATCTGCTCCCACTTCCATTAAGGGATTTCAGGTTGTTGTAATAATCCTGAAGGTTTCTGGTACTCTACCTTAACTTTGGTGCAAGCAAGGCACTTTCCCACAAAGGTAGCGATTTTGGCCTTCATGTTAGGCCACCAATATAGTTTCTTAAGGTCCATATACATCATGTCTAAAACTGGGTGGATGGAGTATCGGGTTTTGTGTGCTTCATTCATAACCACGTCTCTGTAACCACCGAACTTTGGTTTCCAGATTCGGTTCATGAAATAATAGACTCCATCATCCCTGACTTCGAAGTTCTTATCCATTCCTTTCATGGTTTCACCTGCCACATTTTCGGGTTTCAAGGCTTCAAGTTGAGCTTCCTTGATATGCGTGGACAGATGAGAATGGATTGTCATCGTCAACGACCTTACTCGACGTCCCGAGTATTCTTTTCTACTAAGGGCGTCAGCTACTACGTTTGCTTTACTAGGGTGATAAAGAATTTCACACTCGTAATTGTTCAGTAGCTCCACCCATCGTCGTTGTCTCATATTCAGCTCATTCTGATCGAAGATATGTTGGAGACTTTTATGGTCCGTGAATATTGTGCATTTTGTGCCATATAAGTAATGTCTCCATATCTTCAGAGCAAACACCACTGCTCCTAGTTCAAGTTCATGTGTTGTATAGTTGACTTCATGTGTCTTTAGTTGTCTTGAGGCATAGGATATGCCATTTCCTCTTTGCATAAGAACACATCCAAGCCCTTGATTAGAAGCATCACAGTACAATACGAAATCCTCTGTCCCTTCAGGGAGAGACAAGATCGGTGCACTATACAAGGCTCGCTTCAGCATTTGGAACGCTGTTTCTTGCTTTTCTCCCCAGCTAAAAGTTACACCCTTTTGGGTCAGAGTAGTAAGATTCTTAGCTATTCGACAGTAATTTTGAATGAATTTGCGATAATAGCCAGCAAGACCTAAGAATTGACGGATTTTTGTAGGTGTTTTGGGTGTTGACCAGTTTTCAATTGCCTTTATTTTGGAAGGGTCAACGTGTATTACTTCTGAACTGACCACGTGACCTAGGAAATCTACCTTCCTGATCCAAAATTCACACTTTGAAAACTTCGAATAGAGCTTCTCCGATCTAAGAGTTTGTAATATTTGACGAAGATGTTGGTCATGTTCCTCTTTGCTCTTTGAGGAGATAAGGATATCATCAATGAAGACTATAACGAATTTGTCCAAGAATGGACGACACACTCTGTTCATTAGGTCCATGAACACTGCAGGGGCATTCGTCAATCCGAATGGCATCACTATAAACTCTTAATGACCATAACGAGTTGTGAACGCAGTTTTGGGAACGTCTTCCTCCAAAATTCATAACTGGTGATACCCGGATCTTAAGTCTATCTTCGAGAAGTAGTTCGCCCCTTAAAGTTGGTCGAACAGATCGTCAATGCGAGGCAGAGGGTATCGATTCTTGATGGTATGTTTATTCAGCTCGCGGTAGTCTATATACATGCGGAATGATCCATCTTTCTTCTTTACGAACAAAACTAGTGCTCCCCAAGGTGAGAAGCTTGGTCTTGTGAAACCTTTGCTTAGGAGTTCGTTAAGTTGGCTGGATAATTCCTGCATTTCAGAAGGTGCAAGACGATAAGGGGATTTGGCTACAGGGGTAGCTCCAGGGATTAAGTCGATTCGGAATTCGACTTGTCGTTCGGGAGGCACCCCTGGAAGATCATCGGGAAATACATCGGGAAAGTTGCAGACCTCAGAAATGCTCTCGATGTCTTTCACTTCTTGCTTTTTTTCTACCACATGAGCTAGGAATGCACAGTACTCCTTGCGAAGGTACTTCTGTGCCTTGATGCAAGAAATGATCTGAAGGTTTGTTCTGGGTTTGTCGCCATAAATAATAAGAGTTTCATTAGTTGGCAAGTTCAAGCGAATAGCTTTTCATAGCATAGGATGTCGACATGGTTGGGGCACAACCAATCCATACCTATTATGATGTCAAAACTTTTGATAGAGACCGGCATAAGGTCTATTGGGAAAGACAAGTCATTTAAGGTAAGGGTACATCCTATGTATATATTGTTGGTGGATTCAGATTTCCCATTAGCCATTTCTACTGTGAAAGTTTTATATAGTGGATGGGGGTTCTGATTTAGTAGTTGTTTAAAGTTATGGCTCAAGAAGATCCTCTCAGCACCACAATCAAAAAGAATGCATGCATAAGTATTGTTGAGAAGGAACGTACCCATGACCACTGCAGGGTCTGCCACCGCTTCTTCGTGACCTAGTGCTAGAATTCTCCCAACCCCACCGGCATTTCCAGCTTTTGGACAATCTCTCTTGAAATGCCCCACATCACCGAATTGGTAGCATGCTCGACTTACTCCAGCGGAAGGTACTTGGTTAAGGGGTTGAGGCGGTGTTCTACAGAATCGGGCAATATGCCCTTTCCTGTTGCAGTTATGGCACTGCATTTCAGGGCAATTTCTGGTGTGGTGAAAATTGCACTTGTTGCAATTAAGGAGGCTACCGACATAGGGTTTAGTTCGTGTTGGGTTATTAGGGGCAATAGTAGGCACAGTAGTAGCATGGACTGCCACTATTTGTTGCTTCTTTAAAGGTTCCAGAAGAGATTTGCCCTTCCTTTTGTTCCAACCCTTCTTGTTGTTGTTGTTGTTGTTGTTGTTGTTGTTGTTCTCCCTAGGTTGTTCTGGGGCAGTAACCACAGAGTTTTGACGGTTTACGTGGTCAATAAGTGACTGTGCCAGTTCCTTGGCACTGTCAAAGGTGACAGGTCTAGATGCAATGACACTTGCTTGTATATGGGGCGACAGTCCCCAAATATACCATTCAATCTTTTTGCTCTCTAAAGCAACCATCTCCGGACACAGAATCGCCAAGTCACAGAATCGATACGTGTAAGTCATTATGTCGGCACCGGCCATAGTAAGACCCCAGAGTTCTTGTTCCAGTTTCTGAATTTCCCCTCGCGGGCAGTATTCCCGCATCAACATGGTTTTTAGGTTCTCCCAGCTTATAGTATTAGCCACTATCAAAGTCAGTGACTTAACATGGCCATTCCACCATGTTAGGGCCCTATCTGAGAAAGTACAGGCAGCAAATTTAACTTTGCTACCCTCTAAACGGGAGCAAATTTCAAAGATTGCTTCTGTCTACTCAATCCACTGCCTTAAAACCATCACTCCTCCAGTTCCATTAAAGGTCCTGGGTTTGGCATTCGAGAAGTCTTTATAAGTGCACTCTCTTGAGTGCTCATGACCCTCAACAAGGTTAGAAGGACGTGCCCCAGCTCCCGAACCACTAGCACCAGGAGCATTGATATGAGATAAGGCAGCCGCTACAGCTACCGTAACTGCCGCTTGGAACATAGCAACATCGAATTGAGGGGGTAGTGGTGGAGGTGGCGTCGGTGCTTCCGTTTCATTGTTACGTCTTAGATTTCTATGAGGAGGCATCTTTTTCTATAAAAGTCAACAAAAAGATAGTGAGATATCAAGAATGAATATGAATTTGATATCTCTGAAGTTAAACACTTAATTCACAAGAAGCTTGTAAAGAATTGGAAATAGATGTCCACTGCAAGTACAACTTGCAATAGGATAATATAAAATGGAGTGGTTATTTTTCAAAGAGTATAAAAATACATGTCGATTGTGTTGGTATCTATGTAATCTATATATTTGACCTTCAAGCAGGTCTATAATATACCACAATATTATGAAAGTATCGACATCAAACCGACCTACCGAAAATAAAAATTTCCGCGGTCATATCGAAAAGTATGAAAAACAACACTGGAACATATCCATAATCCCAAAACTTTGGAATGGAATGTTTGTGAAAATTGTAATAGCTCTTGTTTAAGTAAGGTGCTTATTATTTTATTGATACTTGATTTTGTACATATCCTGAAAGTAGTCTATACATTCAGTATATTAACCTAAAAAAGTAGTGTAAACACTACTTCTGACGGTTGCTATGACGGTTACTGGGTTCCGCTTCGTCTTGCGATTTCAAGCGCCTTTCTTGGGAAGCTTGATGCTCCCTTAGTTCTCTGATCTCTGATTCAGCAGCATTAAGTTGCCTTTGAAGGGCTTCAGTATGGTGATGGGTATCATCTTGCATCTCGTCAAGACGAATGATATCTGCAGTGTTAGCCTGCGCAGCCGCATTCACTTCTAGGATTCGGTTGATAGACATCCTTGATTGATCAAATTGTCGGGCTATTCGGTTCACTATAACTGGAAGAGCTCTGTCGGCTGTTCCTCCTTCAGAGACGTTATAGAAACCTATGCCATTCCGTAAGGAGGGCGTTGGCCGTCTTGTAGATTCCAATAATTTCTGTATTGGCCCCACTCGGGTTTGGGGATTGCTTCCTCTTGCCTCAGGGGACGTAACCCTGGGTTGCAGACTTGTGGCTCTGTATCCGTACCACTTGACTCGCTGTCCTCAAAGGGTTCTTCGTCTGAGTCTTCTTCTGGATCCTCCTCTGGATCCTCCGTTATCCATCCTTCATTGCCATGATTAGGAAAATAACGGTCCCCTGGTAGATGATGTCCTGCCATTGTGTCTGTACAAGAATAAGGTTATGAGAAATATCTGAAAACTAAAGCATATCGATGTTTAAAATATTCTTATAGTATTTTATGTTATGTTCTAAACTTTCTTCTGTAGTTGGTAAGTTTTAGACATGTCACAACACTATTATCACTCCCAAACACATGTTGGTCATATCTGAAATCAATATAGTTGATCAGGCTATATTAATTCTAGATATGATTACATAACTGCCCAGGTTTGACTGTAATGTTCAACATCCAAATAATTTTAAGTTCTTATGACTATGTACTTGTAGGTATGAGGGTTAGTATACTTCTTGTAAAAATACTTAGAACTCTTAAAAACAATATACGTGTAGTTAGAGATCTTAGCCCCAATGCATTTATAGTTTGTATATCTTTTATGGATTGATCTATAGAGTTCACTATAAACAATGCTCTGATACCAATCTGTCACACCCCCAAACTAGACGGCGGAAACGTCCGGGGGTGGAGGACTTCATTTGTAGTATCACAACACATGCATCATAGTAATCAATGTACAAACAACCATTGAAAAGTATAAGTAATTACATGTGTTCAATCATTGTATATTGAACCCAAAACAATTATACAAAAGAAGAAGATATGACTCATAATGGCTCCCTCTTCTCAAAAAGCTCGCGGAGTACCTGTTATTATTTCCCTGAGAATACAAGTAATTTGAAAAGAAAGTATCAACAATAAGTCGAGTGACTACATAAGTCTTTATGTTTGAATGTGTGTCTTTGTATTTTGAATATGAAAACTGTTTTAGAAAATCCCATATTTTCTGCGGTATGTGAAAAGTAGTTTTATTCCCATAAAACCGTCCCATTTGTAAACCAATGTATTTGTAAAACATGTAACTCAGAGTGTGTCTGGGTTCATCAGCTGTTATTGAAAACTGTAGTATACAATTGTACTTTGTATTTTGTAAACTGGTAGTTTGAAGATGTACTTAGGTTTAGTTGTTTATACACTAACGTGTTGTTAATATCTTTTTAATGAGTTATTACAACCATACTAAAACATGAACGCCTGAAACAAACGCCTTGTGAGCGCTTAAACTGTTGATAACAATTGCCACTCATTGGCGTGTATGCCTGACTGTAGCTAGCAGCCTGAGTGCGGGGTTGTCAACCCCGATATAGATCTACACACAACTTGTTTCGATCCTCGGACTGGAGATTCTGGTTAAAATGTCGGGGCTTTACCTTGGTTGTCTAAAATGAATTAAACAACCTGAATTGAATGTCTCATAAACAGCATATAAACGTTACATGTATATCAGTTATGAAAACCCAATGATTCTTAAATAAATGATTGACAGTATGTTCTTGAATTAGTATTCCGAACATGTATTTGACAAGTTTAAACCCTTGATTTGTTTTGAATTAAAACCCTTGTTTCATGTAAAACAGTGTATTCATGTATACTTAAATCATGAATTTTTGCTCTATGTATCATAAATTATACCTATTATAATTGATATGTACTTTATGAATTGGTAAATAACTATTTTTTCATGTAATCCTTTGCTCAACATGTTAAAAAGGGTAATTAAACTGATGAAATGACTTTTATATTTATATACATATACAATTTTATATATAAGTAAAATTTAAACGACCTTCAAACAAATAACCGGTACTATAAGTCCACATCCAAACAAGGAAAAGGACCTAGAATGAGTTATTAGTCCTAAGCCTTCTAAATCTTATATATATATATATATATATATATATATATATATATATATATATATATATATATATATACATAGAGTTAGGTTCAAATGTTTTCACTATCTATTGTGTGCCCGTATGATTGATTCTGGACCAATTATTTTTGGTGAGATTAAAACTTTAATCTTTGAAGATCGATTAGATCTTAAACAGGGAAGTAAATATAAAACAGCAAGAACACGAAAATAAGAACAAGGCAAGAGTGAATCAAACGTGTTGAATGATTAAAACAAAATCCTCAGAAGAGCTCGATTAAGAACATCAACTGTAGAGGATTGGTAGGTTTACAAGAAGGATCAAAGAAATCTGTAAATGCTATCGTTATGCTCTAGATCAATCCTTAACCTAATATGCATGCAAGCATATACTTATATAATAAACATAATGGGCTCTCGGTTGGACAGGCCCAAACCGGAATACAAATTAAATAAACAAATAGCCGAGCCCAAAGACGCAACCCTTGAACGAATCGTCAACCCAACAATCTCCCCCTTTGCGTCAATTGGAGCGAGATCTTCACTTGTTACTTGGGCCAGCAGCGAAGGCAGGAACTTTCTTCTTCACGGTGTTAAACAGACGCGAGATAAGAGCCAGTATCGTCTGTCTAAACCTGATGTACCATTGGATCATGTCATTGAAGTACTTAACATCATCCGCTGCATTCTCTTTACACCTTCGAACGATCGACAACACGTGCTCTAGACAAGTAGTGGTGTAAAGATGTTTGTCAGCTAAAGCAAAGAGACATTTCTGTCCTTCTGCTCTAGTGAACATGACCGAATTGTGTCGCGGGTCGATCTTGCCCATTTTCATCTGATTGAGATCACTGGTCGATCCCACAGGAGCTATCTTCGGTTTCTTCTTGAAGACAGTGGCTACCTCCTGATCCATAAGGGCTACCTCCATGATATAACAGACAATCATCCTCTTGAGATGGTCTATGATCGGACCATATTCAGCTTCATTTGTCAAGAGGATGTTATGCAAAACAATCCAATCACGAGGATTTAAGTTCGGTAGATCTGCCAGGGAGATATGATGTGCAGTTCTTGCAGATCCTCGAATCACCTTGAACAGAACATTAATGAATCTACCTTCGGTGTAAGGCTTCAGTACCCGGACGTTCACTATCTTCTGGGCGCTCCAAGTTAGATACTGAGGACGAGCAGCCTTCAGACAGAAGTCAATGAGCTCCTTATCAACCTCAGGGTTCGGATGAAGGACTTCATAAATATTTGAGAAGGCGTGGAAGATAAACGCCTTTCGAGTCAACGGCATGTTGAACTGCGATTCGACAGAATTATTGCAGTCGAACGAAATCACCGGCTCGAGCCATAAGATGCTGGGAGTGTCTATGGCCTCTTTGATCATTCGCTCCCGAGTCTAGGCAGGGAAGAGAGTCTTCCTGCTCTCGAGTAGATCGTTGGCTTCCTTCTGCTTGCGTTCAGCTTCTTCAGCCTCTCGCGCCACACGATTAACATCTTCATCAGCATTGCGACTGTTCTTTCGTTTCAACATGTCAACAATGGTTTCTTTATCTTCATCTTCATCTTCTTCCTCAGCTATGTTTTTCCCTTTGTCTTTCACACCCGAACCCGAAGCTTGACCAGTCAGAGGTGGTTCGGTTGTGTGAGTAGCTTTGGAGGAAGGAGGTGGTTTCGATCCAGTCTTCTTCTCTTCTCCCCCTTGTTTCGGATTGGATACGAAACTAGGTAAACCTTCGATTTTGCTGAGAAGGTCCATGGCAGGAGAAAGCTTTTCAGCAAGGGTTCGCCTCACCGAATGGTTTAGAATTGGATCGTGTGCTTCTAGGATGTTTGATAAGGCAGCGTGTACATCCGAAACACATGTATTGATGACCTCCCTTTCGGATCGAAGAGCTTCAAGCTGTTGTTGAGAGTTTGATAGCTGAGTGCTCTTGACCTTTAGGGCGGTGGTTTTGCTTGCCAGAACGTCCATCAATGAGTTCTCAGCTGCGAGATCCTCCTGAAGCTTAGCTAGGCGCTCATCAATGGAGGCACGAAGGGCCGAGTTGTCGTCGCATATTGATTAGCGAAGGTTGGCGAACGAGGTCAACTCCGTTGAGATGAACTTTGCCAATTGCTGAACAATCGGTTCCAAAGTTGTCTTGGTAGAATCCGCACTATCCTGTAAGGACTTAAACAGGGATGAGGCGTCGTTGAATAGTTTATCAACTTTTGCGGTCGCAGCCTCACAGGCTTTGGTAGAGGCGTCGATGGCGGCAGTGGTTGAGGCTACCGAATCATGCTGAGCCCTGGAGAAGGCATCAACAATCTTCTGAACTGCAGCTTCAGATAGAGAGGACTGTTGGTTGGAAGATGAGGCGAGAAGTAAGTCAACCTTCTCGTTGAGCTCCTTAAGATGCTTCTTTGTCACTGGAGCATCATCCTCTTCATCACTCTGAACCTGAAACGGACTAAAATAGACCGAATCGAAGGTCATGTTATCACCGCCAAGGAACGGGTTATCTCCATCAGAGGCGTGATCTGGAGATGGTTGGGGTGGTGAAGCTGGGGGTGTTGAGGGTTTTGTAGGTTCAGGTTGAGTGTGGGGTGGGGTAGTTTCGGGTGGTGGTTGAGTGTGGGTAGGGTCGGTTGTATGGGTTTCGGTTTGAGGTGGTTCGGTTACGGGTGGGGTTTCGGTTACAGGTGGTGTTTCGGTTGCAGTTGTGAAAATGGGTGGTGGTATAAGGAAAGAGGTTGGAGGAATAGTGTTAGTGGGGTTTATGGTGGGAATGGAAGTAGGGATTGTTTGAGTGGGTGAAGGAATGGGTGAGTTATGGATTTCCATATCTGGGGTAGGAGATCGGGGTGGGGTGTTGCCTCTTGGAGGGGTTTCGCCTCTTTGAGAGCCGTCCGAGTCTGAACTCTCGCCTTCAGAGTCACTCGAAGAAGAGGGAATAACAAGCTTGCGCTTCGGTTGAGTCTTCCTCCTCTTTGGCTGTGGGGACTGTGCAGCTTTTGTCTGTTTCCTCTTCTTGGGAGAAGGACCCTTAGGAGCTTTGGTCGCTTGCTTCCCTTTGTCCGCCTTTTTGCCCCTAGGCACCGGTTTGTCAGCATCATGGATGCACTTTAGCATTTCCGGTGTAAGTTCCCTAGGACCAGATGCCTTGAACTCTTTGATCGTCCGGATGATCCTGCTGTCGGATGGGACGTCGCCATACATTGTCTCCGGAATAGAGCCAATGAAGAGAACCTGGATGCATCAGAAACGATTATCTTGGTGGTATGAAAAGTACCGACCGAAGACATCACCGCACCAGCAGCAGTAGGTATATCCAGCTTATCCATCGCCCATTTGGTGATAAGAATCCAGAACCGGGCAAGCGACACCTCAAAATATCGTGATGAAGAAGAAAGGCTCTGGATGAGCTGTTGCCAAAGGACCAACCCAAAGTCGAGGTTGACGCCGTTGTAAACTGCGTACATAATCGACAAGAACAGTCGACTAGCACCGTCAGATCTGAGCTCCGTTCAGACAAGCCCTTGAAGAGAACTGTGAACATGCCGTTCCACTGCGGCGGCAAGCAGGACTTCTTGAACTTTGCGATGGAGACGAGCGCCTCCGTGTACCCCATGTTATAGAACATGTTGTAAAGATGCCCAATCGGAATCGTCTCTGGATTAGTTCGCGATGGGTCAGCAGCCAAACCAATCAAAGTGCCAAATCGCTGTCGAGAAATAGAGGTTTTGTGATCAGCAACCTCGAAGAACACCCGCTCGACTGCTTTGTCGTAATAGGCAGTCGCATACACCTGCGAGAGAACCACCATTGGCACAGACTCAATCCTGGAGAGAGCTGGAGCGATTTGGGAGTACTTCAGGCACTCGATGATCGGCGACAAGTAAGAGTCGTACGCCAGAGGGTTTAGATCGATCACCAAGCATTGTTGTGGATGAATAGGAAGGATTTGAGAGGTAGCATGGACGGAAGATGATTCTGCCATTGTTGAAGGTAAGAAGAAGAAGATGAACAGTGAAGCTTTTTCGAGTTTTGGCTCTGTTGTAAATTTTGAAGCAGTAAAGAGGTAAATCGTGGTGTAGATTGCCTTTTATAGTGGGTGAAAGGAGAGAGAAAAATCGTTTCAAATCTTCTATGGAAATACGAAAAGATTTCCTGAATGACAGATGCGTGACAGTTGAGGCGTGCGATGATCACGTAGGAGAGAGAGTGTCAGATTCCTAGGATCACGCTGCCCAACAAGCGCCATTTCAGAAGAAAACCGTTTCAAATCCTCACGCGCCTTTAAGTGCCAGAGGGATGTCGCTTGGATTTCGCACACGCGTCCACTTTGTCAGTAAAAGAGTGGACGTTTCAAATTGCGCCCCTTTTTACCACCGGTTGAAATTCAATCCTTTTAATTTCCCACCTGAGTCAACAACCCTTCATCTTATCGTTTTGAATGGCATCTTTTGAATAAACTGCCCACGTGGAGGATTGTTGACCACGTCTTAATTATTAACCACCAATGCAACAAATCAGCCTGATATTAATTAGTAACGGAAGTTTGGAAAATCAAAGATTTTCATGCAAAGAGTGTAAAAAGAAAAGAAATAAAGCAACTCATTTTAGGATTTACTGTGATGTCAATAATGACACGAAACTGATGATCCCGGGCACGAATCTCTTCCTTCAAGGTCAAGAGAGACCTTAAAGTGTTAATGTGGATTCCCGTTGAATTACGATCAATCATTTTTTAAGAAATGTTGAAAGGCTTCCTTTAATTAGGCTACTTTAGGGTGGCTTTCGCTTTGATGCATCAATTCTAATCTTGAAATAAGAAAGAAAGTGATCAAAGTACTTGTGAGACCGGTGTAGTCTGTTGAACAAGTAGGAGGGAATTAATATTAAATTGGCTTGGAAAATATAAAATCTCAATAAAAATTTTAAAATTAAAAACTGGATCCCAAGGGAAGAAATGTTATGGTGTTTAACAATTTCATAGGAATCACACAAAATAAGATATGAGATTTCATGAAGGTACATCCGTCAATTCTTTGGTGAAAACTTGAGCAAATTGATTGATCACCGTCAATTCAGATTAGGTGTTGAATTTTGGGTTTCACTCAGCTCGTAGTGGTACGAGACTAAGATCATTAACACAGATGTTGTGTAACCATAAACCTCAGTGGTAATTGCTGAGAGTCTCAAGGGTTACGTTGATGAAACGAATGTAATGAAGAAGTGTAATGGAGAGGGTGTAAGAAGATAAAGTACCTCTGCTGTGAAAATAAGGACCAAGCAGAAAAACTCTTAACTCATGTGAGAAAAGAGTGAGGTAGCTCATGATGAGAATAAATGTGGTAGCCTTATTGGGAAGACAAGGTTTGTTTATACCAGGTCATGAAGGCTATTATTCAAAATCTTATGAGGCTTGGTACACATACAGCAGCATGCTTCTAGGGACACTTAATTAAGCCAACATTTATACCCCCATAAACGAACGAACATACAACAAGAAAAATAAAAAAGAAAAAATATTTTTGGAGTTTTTGAGATTTATTAAAGAAGAAAAAAAAATAAATAAAAATAAAAGAAAAATAAATAAAAATAAGTAAAAAAATAAGTAAGAAAAAAAAAATAAGACTTAAAAAAACTTTGAAAAAGATTGAAAAACCGAACCCGAACGTTCGGTTGGTTTCGGTTTGGAAAAGATTGAAAAACCGAACCCGAGCGTTCGGTTGGTTTCGGTTCCAGAAAATTTTGAAAAACCGAACCCGAGCGTTCGGTTGGTTTCGGTTCAACAAGATTTTGAAAACCGAACCCGAACCTTCGGTAGGTTTCGGTTTTGGAAAATTTTGAGAAACCGAACCCGAACCTTCGGTAGGTTTCGGTTTTGGAAAATTTTAAGAAACCAAGGAATTTAGACATGCAATTGGAAAATACTTTCAACACTAAAAAAAAATTTGTACAAGAAATATACAACCAACAAAAACTACCTTTGAAGTGATGAGCGAGTCAGATGGTTTAACCGAACCCGAACGTTCGGTTCGTTTCGCTTCTTACGTTGGAGGTTGAGAGGTAGTGTGAGGTACTGACTCTGATTCCATCATACCTAGCCCTTGCAATATTCTGTTGAATGATGCTTCAGGAAGAGCTTTGGTAAAGACGTCAGCCAGTTGACCAGTGGTTCTTACGAAGTGAACTTCGACGTTTCCATCTTCCGCGTGATCTTTGATGAAGTGATACCTCAGTGCTATGTGTTTGGTTTTAGAGTGTTGCACTGGGTTATGACAAATCCTAATTGCACTTTCAGAGTCACAATATAGTGGGATCTTCTTCATATTGAGTCCATAGTCTCGAAGTTGACTCTGGATCCAAATCACTTGTGAGGTGAAGGAAGCAGCGGCTATGTATTCCGCTTCGGCAGTAGACAACGACACACACGTTTGTTTCTTGGATTGCCAGCTGACCAACTTCCCGTCAAGGAATTGACAGCCACCAGTAGTGCTTTTTCTGTCGAGTCCACATCCTCCAAGGTCAGCATCAGAATAGGCTTGAACGAAGAAGCCTGAGTTGGAAGGATACCATAGACCTAAGGAGGTGGTTCGCTTGAGATAGTGTAAAATGTTCTTCACTGCAAGCATGTGAGGTTCGCATGGGTTTGCCTGAAATCGAGCACAATAACACACAGAAAACATGATGTCAGGCCTGCTAGCAGTAAGATACATTAGTGAGCCTATCATTTGACGATAGAGCATGATATCAACAGCCGGTTTGTCTAGGGATGGAGTTAGCTTGGTGCCGAATGCCATTGGGACTTTGACTTTGGAGTCTCCCATCATACCAAACTTTGCTAGGAGAGTCTTCGTGTAAGCTTCCTGATTGATAAAGATGCCTTCGGGTCCCTGTCTAATATATAAACCAAGGAAAAAGTTAATAGGACCCATTGAGCTCATTTCAAATTTAGTCTCCATCAGCTTTCTGAATTTAGCTGTTAGGCTGGGATTCGTTGAGCCAAAGATGATGTCATCGACATAAATTTGAACTATCATAAGGTGGTTACCTTCCTTTTTGCGAAAGAAGGTTGGGTCAACCGAACCTTGTTTGAATTTAGACATCTTTAAGAATTTAGTTAGCGTTTCATACCAGGCTCTCGGAGCTTGTTTGAGGCCATACACAGCTTTATCCAGAATATAGCAATGATTTGGATACTTTTCGTTCACGAACCCAGGAGGTTGCTCCACATACACGGTTTCTTCGAGTTCTCCATTAAGAAATGCACACTTGACGTCCATTTGGAAAACTTCAAAGTTTTTGTGGGCAGCATAAGCAAGAAATATTCTTACAGATTCCAGCCTAGCTACAGGAGCGAAAGTCTCTTCATAATCAATCCCTTCCTCCTGACAGTATCCCTTTACTACCAGACGAGCTTTGTTCCATATAACATTCCCTTCCTTGTCCAATTTGTTCCTAAAGACCCATTTGAGACCAACAACCGAAGCATCTGGAGGAGTTGGAATGAGGCGCCAGACTTTGTTCCTTTCAAATTCGTTCAGTTCGTCTTGCATTGCTTGAACCCAATCAGAGTGATCAAGGGTAGTGTTAACTGTCTTCGGTTCAACTTTTGATACGAATGAGTTAAATATACAAAACTCAACCTTTGAAAATAAGGATGTCTGTTTTGCCTTCAGTTGTGATCGGGTCAGAACCTTTTCAGAGACATCACCACCCACTTGAGAGATAGGATGATCTCTTGTCCATTTGGTAAGAGGAGGATAATTTGGATCAAAGGTTGGGTCTAGTTCAGCATTGATCATTTCTTCTGGCTCGGATTGGCTTTCGTAGTCGAGCGTCATATCAGCTTGCTCCCCGTCGATTGATGAGCTATGAGAAACTGGAGGTTCAGAGGTTTCTTGTGGTGCTGGACTTTCAGGCGTTGATGCACCTTCGGTTGGAGAAGCACTTTCGGTTGGAGAAGCACTTTCGGTTGCAGTTGTAGAGCTTGGCTCCCCATCAACATGTGAGCTTGGCTCCCCCTCGACTGAAGCATCGTTGGATGGAGGTTCATCAGAAGTCGATCCTCCTTCATTCATTCTCCTTGCAGCTTCTTCGACAATTTGCTTCATGTGGTCAACCTTGTTGTCTGCTGCACCTGCTTCTGAGAGAGAAGCTTTCTCTGGTTCGTCAAAGAGCTCCAGAAATTTCTCGTATAGATTAGCGATCGAGACTGTGACTTGGCCAGTTTGAGGAAAAATTTCCCCAGCTGTGTCTTCTTTGGCCTGTAGCTTTTTGACATAGCTATCGTCAAAAGTCACGTAATAGGTCTCTTTAATTTTTCTCGAACGCTTGTTCAGGACTCTGTATGCTTTGGATGTGAGAGAGTAGCCCAGAAAGATTCCCTCGTCGGCTTTGACATCGAACTTGTTGCGGTGTTCTTTAGAGTTAAAGATGAAACACCGTGAGCCGAAAACATGGAAAAATTTCACATTGGGCTTTCTGTTGTTTAGAATCTCGTATGGTGTGAGCGTGAATCGTTTGTTGAGATAAGACCTGTTCTGTGTAAAACAAGCAGCAGAAATAGCATCAGCCTAAAAAGAAAGAGGTAAGGAAGCGAAACTTAGCATAGTTCGGGCAGCTTCACAAAAAGATCGGTTTTCTGCTAGAAATTCTTCAAATTCCCTGTTCTTGAATTCCAGACCATTGTCGCTCCTGATGTTGCGAACGACCTTCTTGAGCTGTACTTCAATCTGCTTGATGAACACTTTTAGCTTATGAGTCGCTTCAGATTTGAGCTTTAGAAAGAACACCCATGTAAATCGTGAAAAGTCATCAACAATAACAAGAATATACTTGCTACCACCGATGCTTTCGATAGATGAAGGACCACACAAATCAATATGAAGTAATTCGAGTGGTTCAACAACTTTTGTGTTAATTACAGATGGATGACTTTGACGACTCTGCTTCCCCATTTCGCATGCAGCACACAAATGATCTCTGTCGAACTTGAGCAATGGAAGGCCCCTAACATGACCTCCAGTGACAAGTCTGTTGATATCTTTAAAGTTGAGATGAGAGAGTCTTCGGTGCCACAACCAGCTTTCGTCAGATTGAGCTTTTGATAACAAGCATATAGCTGGGTATCCTTTGATGGGTTTAAGGTTTAGAGGAAACATTTCACCCTTACGCTCCGACTTGAGAATTACTTTCTTTGTCTTCTTCTCAATAATTTCAGAACCTTCATCATCGAATGAGACTTTGAGACCTGTACCTCCAACAAGCTGGGATACACTGATGAGGTTGTGTTGGAGTCCTTCCACATAAGCCACCTTCCTTATAGTGAAATCACCATTAGTTATCATTCCATATCCCTTTATGGTGCCGAAAGAATTGTTTCCAAACTTGACATTGCCACCATTTGTAAGAGATCTGTATTCCCTGAGCTCCTCTTTCCTCCCTGTCATGTGACGTGAGCAGCCACTATCGATGTACCATTCTTCGTCAAACTGCTCGTCACTTATAACCTGCAAAAATTAAGCAGATTTAGGAACCCAAAGTTTCTTGGGTCCACGTGAGCTTTTCATGGGAACAGGAGCAGTAAGAGAGATGTCAACAAGATATGTTCGTTTTATAAGTGTTGTTTCATCTTTCTTTTTAATGGTAAAAACTTTTATTTTATTAGGATTGGGTGCGGTCGGTTTAGACTCTGGTGTGGATGTAGAAACCTTCTTTTTGCCCTCTTGTTCAGCCGATGAATGAGATTTTTGAGAATGAGCTTTAGAGCAAAATGGAGATGAATTGGTGGAAGTAGAAGAATTAGATGAACTAGAAGGAGTGGGTTTCGATTGAGAGGACTTCTTGGCTGGAGACTCTAGGTGACCCTTTTGCTTTTGATCATTGGAGGGACTGACCTTAGAGTTTTGATCTCTTTTGACGTCAGAACCGAACCTTTGCTTTGGGTTGGAATCGTTCTTTGAACCGAACCTTTTCTTTCCGTTGAAGTCATTCTCAGAACCGAACCTTTGCTTTCGGTTGTTGTGGCTCTCAGGCTTTCCGACAGGATTGTTTTCATACTTCAGATTCTTGTCTTGATGTGAGAAGTATGCATTCTGGGATTGCCAGAATTGCCTCCTTTCAGAGAGATTCTTCCTGTATCTTTGGTTCCTTTCACGTTTCTTATTCCTCATCTTCTTTGGTTGATGATGAATATTAGCTTTCATTTTCAGTTTCTCCTTGGCTGGTTCATTTTGAACTGTAGGAGTTTCACTTTGAACTGAGGAAGTAGAGGGAACGTCTTCTTTTGCCGAACTTTCATTCTCCTGAGGAATGTCTTTCGTACCACTGGTGCTTGGCTCATCGAAATTATCTGGCTTGTTCAAGGGTTCAGGTATGTATCTACCTTTACTCATCCAAGAGGTTCTTTCTGACAAGCCTACCGTTTCGTTTGCATTATCTATTGGAGCTGACCAGAAGTACTCATCACAGCCATCAGCATTGTCTTCGTTTACAATAGCTGTGACTTCAGCCGTCTGATGTTCGGTTACTCTAGTGACCTTGTACACTTGATTTGGAGTGGTCCTGACCTTTTGATATACAACTGCTTTCTCTGTTAAGATCGGGGACTTTTGTTGGGACAATCGAGCGAACTCCACTGAATTTTCAGAAATTAGATTCTTGTGGTTTTCAGGTTCGCTTTTTACAAATTCTGAGCAGTCAACCGTGTCCTCTACAAAAATTTCACTCATGTTGTCGTCCTCGTTAAGCTCAGATGCATTTTCAACATCAATTTTGTTTTCTGAGCTTACGTTGGCGTTTAAAGAGTCAAATTTTTGTATGGTTTCGGTTCTCAGTTTAAGTCTATCATTTTCATCCAAAAGGTTTTTAAGCATGTCCTTGTGGTCCTTGGATTTAATGAAGGACTCAATTTTGTCCAGTCCATACATGTAGGTCGGATTGACATCGTCAGATGATATCACACTCTCACAGTTATAAGCTTCGGCATCAATTTCATCCTCCTTAAACTCAAGGAAGGGCAAAATCATGCGATGGATCTTTTGGCCTATTTCACAGTCCAACAGAAGCTGAGTAATATTAGAATAAAGACGTTTTGCAATTAAACAAAAAACATTCCGCTGTTTTAACAACTTTAAATTGTCTCTTTTTAAATAAATGTTTTCGTCTTTAATTTTAACTAATTCAAACTCCTTCAACTCGATCCACATGCGCTGCTCCTCACTCTTCGAAGACACCCTGCTTAATTGATCAGTTAGGTTAGAATTGGTGACTCGAGTTTGAGTTAAGCTACTATCTAGATGAGAAATTCTTGTATTAACATTTTTTAGTTCTTTCTCATATGAGGATTGTGGTACTTTAAATGAAATGAAAACCGATTGTACCTTCTTTATCAGTTCATCAAGCTCATTAAACTGCTGGCTGAGTGGTTTGGCCGTAAAAGCACATGTCCTCCTGTCCCTTCGGTTCATTGCTTCCACCATCAGTGTTGTATCCCCTCATCTGAGATACATCAGACACCATGAAGCATCTTCCTCCACTGCTCTCCTCCTTTGCCACATAAGCCTTTCCATGAGTAGGCTTCCTCACTTCATCGTCTTCTGAGTCGGTAGACCAAACTTCCACGCTACCGAACTCATCATCAGCAACTGAACCCTGCACAATAAGAGCATTCATGGAAGGGTTAGCGGTAGACTTCTTCTTTCTCATCTCATCGAGCCTTTTCTGCAGCACAGCTTCCTCATCCTTTTCATCATCCTTTTCAGCCATCTTTTTAAGGACACAATCTTTAGCATAGTGGTTTTTCCCACCACAGTAGTAACAGCTTACTCCAGAATCACCATCCACCTTCGGTTCCTTCTTGGGCTCTTCAACCTTCGGTTCATTGTTACCTTTTTCTGAACTATAACTCCCCTGCCAGTTTCGGTTTTTATTGCTGGGGAATCTCTTCTTTATGAACCTCTTGGGGTTAGACACCATCATAGCATAATCCTCAGACGTGAGGTCATACTCCTCCAAGTTAACGTCTTCCTCCTTCATCACAGCTTTACTTTTTGACAGGAGGGCCAGAGAACCAAGGCTTGAAACAACGTTCTTCTCCTGCAGTACAATCTTCTCCTGGGACTTGAGAATACCCACCAGTTTCGCCAAAGAATATGATTTAAACTGCTCATGGGCTTTGACTGTAGACACCACTGCTCTCCATTCAGACCTCAGACCATTTAAGAATGTAACCTTCTGCTCGATAAGCTTCCTTTCGATGTCATGTTTGATCATCCTGCTGAGAAGATGATTAAAGCGATCGAACGTCTGGGTCACTGTTTCTTCTGCTCCTTGCCTGAATTCTCCAAACTCAGATAAGAGCAAGGTTTGGATAGAATGTTCAAGATCCTCGTCTGTAGAGTACAGTTCGCGAAGTCTATCCCAAACTTCCTTTGCCGTCGTGCATGAGCTGACCAACCTGAAGGTGTCGGACTGAAGGGCGAATCTTAACAATCTTAACGCCTTGATATTGCACTGGAATTTATCCTTTTCATCTTGTGCAATATCTTTAACATCCTTCAGCAGATCATTGTACTCCTTTTGAGTTTTGATAATCCTGGACGTTGCAGAATGAGAAAAAGTTCCATTAATGATAGCTTCCCATATGAGGTATCCATTATCCTCAGATCCTATCACGTAGTCTTCGAAGTGATGCGCCCAGACTTCATAGTCATGGGTATATAGGATTGGAATCTTCGTGGTTGAACCGATGCTGTTGGAAATATTGATAGGATTTGATTGCAACTCATCCATTATGATCGAAAAACCTGTTCAAAGATCAGACTTGTAATAAAGCAGATTAGGGCAAAACAATAAATATCAAGATACGTCAATAATGAGATGACGGCTCAATAAATATCGGTAGTTGCGGAAAAACCCTAATTGAAATCTTTTCACAGAAAAGATGTGTATCGATTACACAGCCTCCTGCTCTGATACCAATTGATGAGATTAAAACTTTAATCTTTGAAGATCGATTAGATCTTAAACAGGTAAGTAAATATAAAACAGCAAGAACACGAAAATAAGAACAAGGCAAGAGTGAATCAAACGTGTCGAATGATTAAAACAAAATCCTCAGAAGAGCTCGATTAAGAACATCAACTGTAGAGGATTGGTAGGTTTACAAGAAGGATCAAAGAAATCTGTAAATGCTATCGTTATGCTCTAGATCAATCCTTAACCTAATATGCATGCAAGCATATACTTATATAATAAACATAATGGGCTCTCGGTTGGACAGGCCCAAACCGGAATACAAATTAAATAAACAAATAGCCGAGCCCAAAGACGCAACCCTTGAACGAATCGTCAACCCAACAATTTTAATTATTTTAAGAAAGTAATTAATGCATATTAAATGTTGAAGATGTAATTAATACCTATTATATCTTCAACATGTAATATGCATTAATTACTTTCTTAAAATAACTAAAATGATTGGTCTAGAATAAATCATACGGGCACACAATAGATAGTGAAAACAAAATAACCTAACCCTATATACATATATATATATATATATATATATATATATATATATATATATATATATATATATATACAAATATGTATATTTGGGAAAAATATAAGTTTATAACAGAGTTCAATATTTTGAGTATTTTTGATGCTTTAAAATAGTTTTATCGTGATTTGAAATCATTTATTTATAACACCAAGTTATTGTGTTATACTTGTATTTCCCCACTAAAAACAGCAGAAATTATGAAAATACAGGGGTATGAACTCACTTGATAGGTGGTAATACGGGCAGCGTTTCGTTTCCCGGAAATTAGTTTGTTTTGCGAAAAATCGGCTCAAATCGGGCAGAGTTTTGACAGGAGAGACGTTACTTCTCGGGAATTTCGGGCTTCAAGGTTGCTTCGGGCTCGAGTCTTGATACTGAGGCTTTAGGGGTTGTATACGAGCTTAGCGGAGTAGAAAATGTGAAAGAGAATGATTTTTGGGGTGAAAAAGTGAAAATTAGTCGGAACGCTCGCAAGCTATATATAGTCCGAAGGTTCGGACCCGAAGTTGCACGATTGTGACACGCGTTTGACAGTTGGCGAGGCGAGGGGGATTCTTCCGACCGGAGACTCACTGCTGGCTGGCTCGGATTGGACCAACCCTCGGTCCAATGGGAAGGAGCACGTGCGAAGGAGATGGTATGTGGTGTATGCGAGGGGTGTCTCCGGGGTGTCTCAATACGAAGCTGGTTGCTTCTTAGTGGACCTCGGCTGCGGTCCAATCAGAAGACGACACGCAAGGCTTCAGTCCAATCAGCAACCGGCACGTGGAGGCCTCACATGCGAGGCTGACGTGGCCTTACTGTTCATGCGAAAATTTCCGATTTTTCCTATTTTTCTTTATTTTTGTGCCAAAAACTTGTAAAACTCATAACTTTTGCATACGAACTCCGTTTTTGGCGTTCTTTATATGTACGCGTAGGTAAAATTATACTCTACGAGTTTCGTTTAGACTTCGTCCACTAATTTTGACATTATTTTTAATATTATTATTTTAAACAGACCGGGACAGGAAATCCGTTAAAAATTCATAACTTCTTCATCCGACGTTCGTTTTTGTCTGTCTTTTTACCCTTGTACTACTAATGACGAGACCTTCAATTCTCGTTTAGGTTGTGTCGGCTAAAAACCACTCGATATTTATTTCGAGTTTTTAGCTGTACATTGCTATATACTAAAACTTAGAAAAATCATAACTTCCTCATACGAAGTCAAATTTTTGCGTTCTTTTTATAAAAGTTCTCGGTTTAACATAAACTACAACTTTCATTTAGATTGTTAAGGCTAGAAAGCCTTTTATTAAAAATTTAGTTTTTACACTGAATAGTGTTTTGTCGGTTTTGTCGCGGATATTCGATTGGTCATAACTTTTTCGTTATAACTCGAATTTTAGTGTTCTTTATATTTTTGGAAACCTGGTTACAATCTCTATCACTTGGTTCATCCCAATTGAGATTATTTTAATAATTTTTTTTGAGGGTCAATTATGTAAATATACACAGTATGCCAAAATTTCTCTTTATTAATTTAAAAAGAAGTACAAATTGACCTACACTATTACATAGGTTTGAAATAACGGTTTGTTACACTTGTGATGGTTCTGAAGGGTCCACACACATTAGTATGTATGAGGTCCAACAAACCCTCACCCTAGCACAAGTACTAGTGAAGGGTGACTTTGTCTTTTTCCCAAGTAAACAAGATTCACAACTATCATCAGACATTAGATCAAATGACTCCAAGACTCCATCCTTTTGGAGTTGGCCTATGCATTTCTTGCTTACATGTCCAAGACGACAATGCCATAATGATGCTTTATCCAAGTTAATGGAAGAATCAATACACAACACAATATTTCCTAGGTTATCTACAACCGACATAGTTTCATGCACACCGTCACAAGGTAATGCTTTAAAATAATGAACATTATTAAAGAAAGCATTAATACCACCACATTCGTTATCAAATGAAAAGGTAAAACCTTGTTTGTACAAACTATGAAAGGAAATAATATTTCTCGCCATTTCAGACGAGTAAGAACCCTTATTCAAATCTAACACTAACCTACTACTTAGCAACAAAGAATAAACTCCAATCTTGGTGACAGGTGAAGCTTTCCTATTCCCCATGATCTACTTTATTTCCCATGCTCCACATTCTCACTTGTTCTTAGTCCGTGCAAATCAGAACATATATGAATACCACAACCAGTGTCAAGGATCCAAGAATTAGAATGGGGTGAGTTATTAGACAATATAGTGTAAATACCTGCATAGTTGGGTTTTACTTTCCCATCCTTAACATCTTGCAGGTAGTTTGGGCAGTTTTGCTTCCAGTGTGACTTTTCATGGCAATAGAAGCATTCAGCCTCCTTAGGGTTGGCAGAAGGAGTGATGAAACCTTTCTTAGTTCCGCTTAAAGAGGAGCCATCAAGGCACATTCCCTTGGTACCCTTTGAAGGGTTCTTCCTCTCTTCCCTTTACCTTTCGCGATTAACAAGACAAGAGTCGCGGTAGGAGTAGGAGTGCTAACAACCGATTTACCCTTAAGACCACTTTTGGCGGTCTTTAATTATCCTTGAAGTTTGTTGAGTGTAACTTCCTCCTTGTTCACATGATACATAGGTCTTTTGGAGCTCGGCTCTCATTGTGGACAACATGATACATGCCACTTTGGTAGCATCTCTTTCATGTGCCCGGAAGTCAACGATCTCCTCAAGAGTAGCAGATGACTCATCAATTGCCTTAAGCTCCTTGTCGAGGACATATTACTTGTCCTCATATCGAGTGACCATCCTGATGTTCCTGATCCAATCCATAATGTTTGATCCATTGAAGATGATTCTCCCATAATGGTTCATGAGAGATAAGGAGCTGGAAGGGTTTGAGCCAGAAGCAACATTATTGGAAGACATCTGAAAAGAATGAATGACAAGTTTAGATTGGATATAAATATAGTCCTTAATAAGACACCCAAATGTAATATTAAGAGTAGGACCCAACACAATATTTTATAACTTAGAAGACGGATGCCGTAATCCAAGCTATAAAATATTTAAAGGTAGGTGAGTGACAATTCTCCAATTTCCACCATAAAAGCGAAATAAATTATTAGGTTTTAATTGGTTTTGAAACTCCTATATTCTTTGAGATTCATTGAACTTTTCAATGGCATGTTTCAATGTAGCACTCGGTTCCTGGTATGTAATTTATTTTGTTTTATTTTGCATTTTTGGCCTGGGACTCGGCAAGTTGAAGGCCCAACTCATCAAGTAGGACTGGATTCGGACATGAGAATTATGTGATGGACTCGTCGAGCCGGCGGCCAGACTCGACGTGTAAGCTCTGACTGGACAAAACCCTAATCTGAGGGTTTGCACCATATTTAATCATCTCTTTCAGCCACCACTCGTCCCTAATGCACCCAAAGACTCTCCATAGAAAACCCTAAGTGTTTTGGTGCAAGAACTAAGGTTTTTGAGTGATTTTTGTGGGTTTTGACCTCAAGGAAAAAGGAAGAGCATAGAAGGATCAAGAGGAGGTTGAAGGATTTGATTTTGGTTCATCATTTGCATTCTTTGAAGGGTATAAAGTCTGTACCTTGCTTGCTTGTTTGTTAGATCCCTATTTGGGGAAGACTTAGGGCTTTTAAGCTATATGATGTGACCAACCAT
The DNA here is from genome assembly GCF_002870075.4 of Lactuca sativa. Classification (NCBI taxonomy): domain Eukaryota; kingdom Viridiplantae; phylum Streptophyta; class Magnoliopsida; order Asterales; family Asteraceae; genus Lactuca; species Lactuca sativa. Next base: position 50,316,695 of record NC_056624.2, read on the forward strand.
GATTTGCAAACATGTTTGGGGGTCAATACTTTGGATCTAGCACCTGGGAAGATTCACAAGACAGATTTAGGTTGCTTTTGCACCCAAGGAAGGCCCCATGCAACAAAGGAGCCATTTAGAGCCTTTTTGGCTCAAAAGTCCCATGCATGCACATAAAGTTCGTAACTTTACGTGCTAGATTGAGCTTAGGGGCTTGGATCTATAATTTGGACAAGTGTTGTACATCATAAATCGAGGATTTAGGGTGTGGACATTATTGACTCGGCGAGTCCGATCTTGGGACTCGGCGAGTCGAAGGCTTTGAGTCCCATATCTGTTGAGGGTCAAAAGATCTCAACTGGGTGTTAGAAGGGTTGTAGCAGGACAGAAGGAGTGAACCAACGCATTGGACTTAGTTTTAGACCTGGAGTTCATGGGACTCAACGAGTGCTAGAACAGAATCGACGAGTCCAAGGCAATCTTCTTATGTTTGAAGATGAACTCGACGAGTTGTTCATACAACTGGGCGAGTCAAGGTCAGGACTTGTTCATCAGATGAAGGTGAACTCGACGAGTTGTTCATACAACTCGACGATTCAGATGAAGGTTCATTGATGTTTGTAAAGAAGGGGAACTCGTTGAGTCGTTGCCAAACTCGACGAGTTGAGTCATGGTTAAGGACGAGTAAAGGGTAGGGACTCGACGAGTTGACGGCCCAACTCAGCGAGTCGGGTTAACTGGAAGTTGACTTTGACTTGGACTTGGTTAGGGGTAAAACAGTCATTTTACCCTAAGAGTAGATATCAGATTCTGACTGAGTGTTTTCTGGGGATTATAGTCAGACGATTTTCGGAGCAGCAGCAGACAGAGGTTTCCCGCACAGATTATCAGCGGCTACTCGTACGAGGTGAGTTACCGTCCAGTAGGGGTGGGTCTAAGGCCACAATGCCGGGTCACCAAAGAGGAATACTTTGGAGATGATTGTCTATTTAATAATTATCTTGGTCCGGTTATGTACCTTGGTTTTGAGATTTATTTGTATGATATGTTATGTGTAAAATAAGGATCAGTTTCCCTAACAGTGGTCCTTAGGACCGAAGGGTAGGTCAGTACCTGAATATGCCTGATTGTATGTTTATATCTTGATGTTGTATGCTAGTGGTAGGGTGCAATAGTTAGCGATAAAGGTCTAGGGAGGATGCCTTATATGCCTGTTGTATTAGCTGTATGCTAGGACTATTTAGTCAGTAGTAGGATGTCCTATGTAGGCTATGCCTGATTTGGTTACCCAATGCATGGATGTTGCTTGCTTTGTGTTATGGGGGTTCTGGCCATCTTCAACTAGCTAAGGAACAGATATGTAACAGTATTCGCAAGCTAGTTAGGGGAAAATGGTGGGGACTCCTAGTGCAGCTGATGACAGAGGGTAGGTCGGAGAGTGCCCTAGGGAAGTGTAGGATGAGCTCAGTGGAAAGGGTATCGGTAAAAGGGATTTGGTGAAGTCGAAGCAATCCTTGAGGAAAGTACGGGTAGAGGTGGAAGGTAGTATGGGCCCATACTACTGAAAGTAGAGGACCCGTACTCGAATCAAGGACCTCGAAAAAGTATATGTGACCCTAACATTTGTATGTTTTTTCAGAATGGTGGTCACGTGAGATGCAGTGGGAGGTTCCGGATCTGGGTCAGGATCGGGCTCGGGTGTAGGATACGGGCATGTGGATGATGGGTTATGCGATTTCATCACGTCCGAGATTACGAGAGGCATCCTTGATGCGATGTCGGTTATCTTTAGGTCGATCAAGGATGGGATCATTAAGCTGATGGAGGATCGCCGCAGGGCGTTCAGGAGTGACTTGGCGGCCAGCCATTTAGGATCATGCACACTGTCCTTAAAGGACTTTAGAGGGAGTGGTGCGCCAGATTTCCATAGGGTGAAAGACCCCATTGCTGCTAGGAGATGGATCGCAGATTTCGAGTCTGCGCAGCTGACGAGCTTCTGGCCGGAAGGGTCGAAGATACGTTTTGTTGCAGGATGTTTGAGAGACAGGGCCAGAGATTGGTGGGAGTTGGTTGGCGACTCTCTGGGAGCCTTGCCTGTTGAGGCTATGACCTAGTCAGAATTTGTGACCAGATTTAGGGCGGTGTTTACGCCAGATGTGGAGCTTCAACAGCTGGCCAAGGAGTTCTTGGACATGAGACAGACTACAAAGACTGTGGTGGAGATCATCGCCAAGTTCCGGGAGAGGGCATTGCTGGTGCCCCAGTATGCGAGTAGTGAGGACATGAAGAGGACCCGCTACCATGACATGATACGAGCTGACATCTGGGAGCATGTCAGTTTCTCAATTGGCCCTAACCTGGATTCCATGAATGTTAGGGCTAGGGAGAGGGAGATTGATCAGGAGCACATCCGAAAGAGGAAGGCAGCGGAGGGGCTGAAGATGGGGGCTTCGGGGAAGAAGCCCAAGGGATCCGATGGTAGGCCGAAAGGCCAGTCAGGGCAGGACCATTGTGGGAAATACGCTTGGTCACACGAGGGAGCTTGTCGCACCGGGCTAGGTTCAGGCTGCTATAAGTGTGGCAAGGTTGGGCATTTTGGCAGAGATTGTACTGCCCCTACTCCTGCGATTCAGATATCTGACCTGATTTGCTTTCATTGCAATCAGAAGGGCCATAAAAAGGCCAATTTTCCTAGATTGACAGCAACAGCAACGGCACTGACAGTGGCGTCAACTCCGGCGACAACACGAGTTGTGGATGGCCGGAAGGCCAAGTTGGAGGCACCAGTGGTTAGGAGCCGAGCATTTCAGCTGACATCCGAGGAGGCACGCGCTGCACCCGATGTGGTGATGGGTAGGATTTCTTATTTTATGCTTTTATGTTATGTCGCTGTCATTTTGATATATTATGTGCCTTACTTAGGATCGTTCCATGTGAACGGTATCCTAGTTCAGGTGTTGTTTGATTTGGGTGCCACTCGATCATTTGTCTCTCTTGCGCTTAGCAAGAAGTTTCCGAAGTCTTCAGGCATGTTGGATTGCCCTCTAGAGGTCGAGATTGCAGATGACCGGCCGGTACGAGCGTCAGAGGTCTACCGGGATTGTGTTTTGAGGCTGTTCGAGTAACATTACCTGGTGGACTTGGTTCCCTTAACTTTGTGGGCGAACAAGGTCATTATTGGTATGGATTGGCTGAGCCCCAATGGGGCAATGATCGACTGCGCAGCAGTCAGTGCGGATTAGGACCCCTAGTTGGGGAGAGCTGGTGGTTAAGGGCGAAAGGCCACAGCGAGGACCAGCTTAATGTTTGGCAGCGAGGGCTAGGCGCTACCTTCAGCAGGGTTGCGCAGGTTATGTCGCCTATCTTATGGATACCCGGGAGGCAGGTAGGGCGATGGTGGGTGATGTGCCCGTAGTATGGGAGTTTGAGGACATATTCCACGGGGAGTTGCCTGGGGTACTTCCGGAGAGACAGGTGGAATTCAGAATCGACCTGGTCCCTGGTGCGGCTCCGATAGCCAAGGCACTGTATCGGGTGGCTCCTCATGAGATGCAGGAGTTGTCTACACAACTGTAGGAGCTGTTAGACAAGGGATTCATTAGACCGAGAAGTTCACCCTGGGGAGCCCCGATTCTATTTGTGAAGAAGAAGAAGAACGGGTCGCATCGGATGTGTATAGATTACCGGGAGCCGAATAAGGTGACGGTGAAGAACCGTTACCCACTCCCGAGGATCGATGACCTCTTTGACCAGCTTCAGGGAGTATATTGGTTCTCTAATATTGATTTGCGTTAAGGGTATCACCATATGAGGGTCAGAGGGGAGGACTTACAGAAGACTGCCTTTTGGACCCGTTATGGTCACTATTAGTTTGTGGTGATGCCTTTCGGGCTCACCAATGCTCCTGTCGCGTTCATGGATCTCGTGAACCGTGTGTGAAGGCCGATGCTGGATCGGTCTGTAATAGTTTCCATCGATGACATCTTGGTCTATTCCAAGACTCAGAAGGAGCACGAGGAGCATCTGCGAGAGGTTCTGGAGATTTTGAGAAGAGAGAACTTGTATGCTATGTTCCCCAAGTATGAGTTCTGGTTGCGCGAGGTGCAATTTCTTGGGCACCTTGTCAACCAGAATGGGATTTCGGTAGATCCGGCAAAAGTGGAGGCCGTGATGAGATAGGAGGTTCCATGGTCTCCATCTGAAATTCGGAGTTTCCTAGGATTAGCCGACTATTATCAGATTCATCCAGGATTTCTCCAAGACAGTCCTACTCCTGACCAGGCTAACGAGGAAAGTCGTGGTCTTCCATTTGGGACCTGAGCAGCACGCTGCATTCGAGACATTGAGACAGTGATTGTGCAAGGCGCCAATCTTAGCCATGCTAGTGGGCATGGATGATTTCGTCGTGTGCTGTGATGTGTCCATCTCAGGTTTGGGCGCAATATTGATGCAGAGAGGGAATGGCATTGCTTACGCTTCGAGGCAGCTGAAGCCTCACAGGGCGAATTACCCGACGCATGAGTTGGATTTGGGGGCTGTTGAGTTTGCCCTCAAGATTTGGCGTCATTACCCACGTGGGGTTCGTTGTATGATTTACACGGACCACAAGAGCCTGAGGTATCTCATGGACCAGCCAAATCTGAATATGAGGCAGCATCGGTGGCTTGATGTGGTAAAGGATTATGACTGTGACATCCTCTACCACCCAGGAAAGGCCAATGTGGTGGCTGATGCGCTTAGCCGCAACGCAGTGCCGATCAGGGATATCTATCTGAGGATGACAGCAGTGACTCCGATTTGGAGCGGATTCGGGAGGCCTAGTAGGAGGCCATGAAGGAGGAACATCGGAAGAGCGAGCGGATTGTGGGGCAGGTTTCCTCCTTCAACTATGATAGTCCGGGATTACTGACACTACACCGTAGGGTGTAGGTGCCGTACCACGGGGGTGTGTGCCAGGTTCTGATGTAAGAGGCGCACAAATCTCGATGCTCCATTCATCCCGGGGCGACGAAGATGTATAGGGATCTTCGCCTGGACTATTGGTGGCCCTGCATGAAGCGGGATTTAGCATGGTACGTGGAGCGGTGCTTAACCTGCAGGAAGGTCAAGGCCGAGCACTAGAGGCTGCACGGCAAGATGCAACCGTTGTATATTCCATTGTGGAAATGGGAGGACATTACGATGCATTTTATCACAATGCTTCCATGGACCGCGCGAGGGGTGGATTTGATTTTGATCATCGTCGATCGACTGACCAAGAGCGCTCATTTTATTCTGACTCAGGAGAGCATCTCGACCGAGAAGCTGGCCGACATCTATATCAAGGAGGTGGTTGCGCAGCACGGGGTGCCAGTGTCGGTGATTTCAGATAGAGATGTTCTGTTCATTTCCAAGTTTTTGAAGAAGTTTCATGACGAGCTGGGTACTCGTCTGCATTTTAGCACCGCTTTCCACCCGCATACAGATGGTCAGAGTGAGCGAACCATCTAGACTTTGGAGGAAATGTTGCGGGCGTGTGTCTTAGACTTCGGAGGTAGTTGGGATACTTACCTTCCGTTGGTTGAATTCTCGCGATCGTCCTCCCTTCAAGATGTTGTACGGGAAGAAGTGCAGGACCCTGATATGTTGGGGCGAGGTTGGCCAGCTGGTAATGGGGAGCATCGAAGTAGTGCTCAGGACAACAAACAGGATTCAGTAGGTCCGGAGCAGGCTTCAAACTGCTCAGAGCCGGCAGAAAAGTTATACCGATAAGTGCCGATCAGACCTAGACAGGTCGGGGATATGGTTCTCCTGAAGGTGTCACCATGGAAGGGCGTCATCTGATTCAGGAAACGTGGCAAGTTGGGCCCGAGGTACATTGGACCATTTAAGGTCTTAGCCAGAGTGGGCAAGGTGGCATATAGGTTGGATCTGCCAGTCGAACTCAACCAGATCCACAACATGTTCCAAGTTTCCCAGCTACAGAAGTACCTGGTGGACGACTCAGCAGTGGTACCCTTAGAGGATATTCAGGTCGATGATAGCCTGAATTATATTGAGCGGCCAGTGGCGATCCTCGACCAAAAGTTGAAGGATCTGAGGAATAATAGGGTGGAGCTAGTGAAGGTGCAATGGCAGCACCAGAAAGGCTCGGAGTGGACTTGGGAGCCGGTGGATGAGATGATGGAGCATTACCCAGAACATTTCCAGGAACGAGTAGTAGACTTTGAGGACGAATTCTGAAATAAGTGGGTGATTTGTAGCACTTGATTCTTGGTATGTAATTTATTTTGTTTTATTTTGCATTTTTGACCTGGGACTCGGTGAGTTGAAGGCCCAACACGTCGAGTAGGAGTGGGTTTGGACACGGGACTTAAGTGATGGACTCGTCGAGTCGGCGGCCAGACTCGACTAGTAGGCTCTGACTGGACCAAACCCTAATCTGAGGGTTTGCACCCTATTTAATCATCTCTTTCAGCCACCACTCATCCCTAATGCTCCCAAAGACTCTCCATAGCAAACCCTAAGTGTTTTGGTGCAAGAACTAAGGCTTTTGAGTGATTTTTGTGGGTTTTGACCTCATGGAAGAATGAAGAGCATAGAAGGATCAAGAGGAGGTTGAAAGATTCGAGTTTGGTTCATCATTTGGAGTCTTTGAAAGGTATAAATTTTGTACCTTACTTGCTTGTTTGTTAGATCCCTTTTTGGGGAAGATTTAGGGCTTTTAAACCATATGAGGTGACCAACCATGATTTGCAAACATGGTTGGGGGTGAATACTTCGGATCTAGCACTTGGGAAGCATCACAAGACAGATTTGGGTTGCTTTTGCACCCAAGGAAGGCCCCATGCAACAAAAGAGCCATTTAAAGCATTTTTGGCTCAAAAGTCTCATGCATGCACGTAACGTTCGTAACTTTACATGCTAGATCGAGCTTAGGGGCTTGGATCTATCATTTGGACAAGTGTTGTACATCAGAAATCGAGGATTTAGGGTGTGGACGTTATCGACTCAGCGAGTCCGTTCTTGGGACTCGACGAGTCGAAGGCTTTGAGTCCCATATCTGTTGAGGGTCATAAGATCTCAACTGGGTGTTAAATGGGTTATAGCTGGACAGAAGGAGTGACCCAACACATTGGACTTAGTTTTAGACCTGGAGTTCATGGGACTCGACGAGTGCTAGAACAGAATTGACGAGTCCAAGGCAATCTTCTTATGTTTGAAGATGAACTCAACGAGTTGTTCATACAACTTGGCGAGTCAAGGTCAGGACTTGTTCATCAGATGAAGGTGAAATTGACGAGTTGTTCATACAACTCGACGAGTCGGATGAAGGTTCATTGATGTTCGTAAAGAAGGGGAACTCGTCGAGTCGTTGCCAAACTCGACGAGTTGAGTCATGGATAAGGACGAGTAAAGCGTAGGGACTCAACCAGTTGACAGCCCAACTCGGCAAGTCGGGTCAACTAGAAGTTGACTTTAACTTGGACTTGGTTAGGGGTAAAACAGTCATTTTACCCTAAGAGTATATATCAAATTCTGACTGAGTGTTTTGTGGGGATTATAGCCGGAGGATTTCCAGAGCAACAGCAGACAGAGGTTTCCTGCGCAGATTATTAGCAGCTACTCGTACGAGGTAAGTTACCTTCTAGTAGGGGAGGGTCTAAGGCCACAATGTCGGCCCACCAAAGAGGAATATTTTGGAGATGATTGTCTTTATGGTAATTATCTTGGTCTGGTTATGTGCCTTGGTTATGAGATTTATATGTATGATATGTTATGTGTATAGTAGGGACCAGTTTCCCTGACAGTGGTCCATAGGACCGAAGGGTAGGTCAGTACCCGGAAATGCCTAATTGTATGTTTATATCTTGATGTTGTATGCTAGTGGTAGGGGTGGAATAGTCCCCAGTTACTAGTTGAAAGATACCGATGATGGTTACCGGATGAAAGATACCGATCATGATTATCGATTGAAAGATACCGATGGAAGTTACCGGTTGAAAGATACCGACGATGATTACTGGTTGAAATATACCGATGATGATTACCGGTTGAAAGATACCGATGATATTGTATGGTATGTGGTATGATGGCGGAACTCACTAAGCTTTGTGCTTACGATTTCTGTTTTGGTTTCAGGTACCTCTTCGTCTAAGGGGAAGGAGCTGGCGTCGTAGCATCGCATCACACACACACATGATTCCACATAAGATTTTATGGGATTTTACTCTGAATTTCATCATTATTGATGTCATGGTTTGGGACATAACATTATGATTTTGTAATGTGTTGCTTTATTGACAGTGTTATGGTAAATTGTGTTAAAAATTATTAATTCAAAAATGAAATTTTCGGGCTTCAATTTTGGGATGTTACATTCAATCTTGAGTGTGCCCTTCAGGTTTTGTGATGGGGATGCCGAGGATCACAAAACAAGGTGTAAAGTAACCATGCAAATTACTTGGTACTCTTAATGTTTGTCACGTAACTGATGTGTCGGTTAACCAGACACGCTCCACCGATCTATGATAAACTTTAAGTCACCCTTTACCTACCTTGTTTAGTCCAAGTTAGTGTACCGGTTAGCCACACACGCTCCACTAACGACTTAATCAAAGTGCAAAGTGTAATTTCATGGGTTAGCACCTTATTCACATTTTCCTAAAGTAACTAAGATTGAGAATTTATAAAACAAATTTAGTTACTTTACATTCATCATACTTTTAATGAGGATTTAAAGTCCTTGTCCTACCCATTCGGCTAACGACCCTCCACCAGTCAAAGAAGCGGTGGGTGAGAGTGGACACCCATTAAGCTGCCTAGAGGCAACAACCTTATACCCCTTTTATAGACTGGCTTCGTGAATGAGGTCTACTAATGGTAAAACGACTTGTTCTTATACATATATAAATATTATTAAACTTATAATATTATAAGGTATAAGGGTTGAATTTTAAGTTTTAAAATTCTAAGGGTTGGAACTAATGTTTTACCAAAGTGTGTGAGACTTTACATGTTCCAAAACATGAGGGCAAGTTTTGTAACTTTCAAAACTTTTCATCTTTCATAACTTATGAGTTAATGGTTTATTAAAATGAGAGACTTTTCATTTTATGTAACCTATGTGTTTATTAATGGACTTTAAAAGAAAGACTATTGGTAATCCATAACCTGAGGACAAATTATGTATTCCATTAAAACACATCAAGATCAAGAATTAAACTACCAAGCAAGTTGCAAATAGTTCATATGATCTTCTAAACTCATAAGTGTATGAACATTCATATCAACAATTTCAAGAATCATAAAAAACACATATAAGACTTGAAATTTTGATAATAGCTATTGAAAATGGATTAGCATAATCATTAAACCATATAAAATAAGTTTTATAAGACCAAAACAGTTTAGGGTAATGTTTCTACTCTATTTCCAGCAGCAAAACTCGAAAAACTGCATTAAGGGGCTCCTACTCGTCGAGTGCAAGAACCTACTCGACGAGTAGGATGAATTAAATCATGGACTCGTCGAGTTCAAGCTGCAAAATGCAGAAAACTGTGTTTTTTCAACATGTTTGCATCAAGTATCATGAAAACAAGCCTAGGCTCTTATACAACTAATGGGTTTTGAGCATTCTAACACTCCTATGGTGTACATACAACCTTAGAAACCTTGGACCTATGTTTTACTATGATACATGCAAATTTTCTTTTCCAAGGTACATAACCTAACTAGCATTGCATGGGGTGCTTTGAAACATAAAAAGCTAGTAGAGTTACATAACTTTTTGATAGTGGTTGATTACTTGGAGTTTGAGAGCCTACCACCAATAATATGGATGCCTCAAATGGAAGTCACAAATCACCACAAACCTTGGAACTTGAGAGAATAGTATAGCACTTCATGAAATCGGCCCACCCTTGTTCTCACACACAACTAGTGCAATTTCAAGTGCCAAGGACTCCTTTATAGAGTGTGGTGGATTAGGGTTACATCCATGTAAACCCTAATACCCAAGACCTTTCATTTCCATGAGATTCATGGGATAAAGCTCCATGGACTATCCATGGAGTTACCATGCAAGCCTATCCCATTCTAAATAAGCATTAGCCCACACTATATAAATACAAGAGTCCATATTTAATTAGTCACACTTTTGATCACTAAATTAATTCTAAAATAATTTTAGATCAAGAATAATTAAATAATATGATTTCATATTAATATATTAGAACTTATAATATATTAATAAATCATAACTTATAATATTCACAAAATATTATACGTATAAATTGTTCAGGTGAAGTGCAACCCAAATGGACTGTAACGACATAAATTCTCAAAACAATTTTTTATTTTTAAAACATACTTTCAATCATCAAAAACAATATCAAAACATAATGTATCCAATGTTATCATCACAAAACAATTCCCAGAATCTCAACATAATCTCTATGAGTGTGTACGGATCATGCCGGCGCCTTCCCGCGTTCCTCGCTAGTACCTGAAACACATATCATAAAAACTGTAAGCATAAATGCTTAGTCAGTTCCCCAAAATACCACATACCACACATACGCCTTTCCAGGCCATAACTCTATAGGATCTTCCGATCCATGTGTCTCAGGGGACTTCCGTCCAAAATCTCGGTAGACCTTCCGGCCCGTACCCTCTTGACCTTTTGGTTCGTATCATCTTGACCTTCCTGTCCTTACCATACGTAACATACATAGCACATACATAAATATCATCTTGACCTTCTTGTCCTTATCATACATAACATACATAGCACATACATATCACACAACCGCATATAGCACATACATCATAGCATTGAAGACCTTCTGGTCACACATAGGTACCCTTCCAGGTACTGTATAGTGAGAAGACTCACCTCAATGAAGTCGGATAAACTCTCGTGCACAACGTCCCGACTTATCCTCCTATTATTCTAGTAACATTCCCGATCAATACACTCTCATGATCTCTTCTCTACAGACTGTGTAGAAGGCCATTCTACCCTTCCCCGAACTCTCCTGAATCAGTCTTGACCAGAATCCTAAGGTCAACGAAAGTCAACGGTCAACTGTGACCTGACTCCTTGAGTACACATGGGCGACTCGGTGAGTCCATGCGGGTCCTCTAAATCCTTTCAGCCTCTCATGGCTCGTCGAGTCATCCTTCCACTCGATGAGGTAGACCTCTCATGTTTTAAAGGCCACGTAAAGGTGCAACCTTTACGTGCTCGCAACCCATAACAAGCCATAAATGGAGAAATAACTCTAAAAATGGCAACCTAGTCTCCAATCCTGCAAGAACAAGCATAAAGCAGAATGGGAAAGGTTCTCTGGACCTTTATGGGTCCAGATCTGAGCTCTAACCCAGCAAAGGACCATATACTCAACCTTTCAAGCCTTAAATAGCAAACCCTAAACATAGATTTTAACGCAAAACAGAAGGGAAATTCGATTTGATACCTGAATAGTGTAGATCGGACCTATACAACCTTAGATCCGCAGCCCCCTTGACCTCCTCTAGATGGAACCACATTTCTTTTGCTAAAACACTCAAGAAATGGTGAGTTAGCCTTCCTCAAGCACCACAAACACACACACACACACACTCTCTCTCTCTCTCTCTCTCTCTAGGGTTCTCAGGGGTGAAATGGCCGCAATGGAGGCTATAAAGGCCTTTAAATAGGCCGCAAGCCCCGAGAATTAGGGTTTTCACTTAACAGCGTGGACTCGCCGAGTCCATCAATCGACTCGCCGAGTCCTTCATTAAATCAGACCAGAAATGCGCGATCCCACTCGGTGAGTCTAAGCGCCTACTCGCCGAGTTCCTCTCTAAATTTCAATATGAATACTCAAAATAGGATATCTGGGAATCCGGATGTTACAATTCTCCCCCCACTAGGATCAGGTTTCGCCCTTGAAGTCCTGCTCGACAAGCAACTGTAGGTGCTGCTCCCGCATCCCCAACTCCGGCTCCTAGGTCAGCTCGCACCCTTTTCGATGTTGCCACTGGACCTGCACTAGTGACACCTCCTTGTTCCTCAGAACCTTGATCTTCCGATCCGGGATCGCGATTTCTCTCTCTGCGTAATTTAGGCTCGCATCCACCTGAATATCCTCTAACGGTACCACCGCCGACTCATCGGCTATACACTTCCTCGACAGAGACATGTGGAAGGTATCATAAATCTGGCTCAACTTCGCAGGTAGCTATAATCAATATGCTACTTTGCCCACCCTCGCGGTCACCCTGAATGGACCGATGTACCGGGGCCCTAGCTTGCCCCTCCTCCTGAATCGGATCATTCATTTCCAAGGAGATACTTTCAGGAGTATGAAGTCGCCCACCTGGAAATCCAGCTCGGATCACCGCCGATCCGCAAAACTATTCTAATGACTCTGAGCCGTCAGCAAGCTCTATCTAACCTGTTGCATCTGCTCGGTCATCGGAAGCACTATCTCAGTACTACCCATCACACGTTGTCCTACCTCTCCCCAAAAATGGGAGTCTGACACCTCCTCCCGTACAGCAGCTCAAAGGGAGGCATACCAATACTAGCAGGGTGGCTGCTGTTGTAAGAAAACTCTGTCAACAGTAGATATGTGTCCCAACTTCCTTCGAAGTCCAACACACATGCTCGGAGCATGTCCTTGAGCATCTGAATCGTCCGTTCACTATGTCCGTCCATACGGGGGTGGTAGGCAGTACTGAAATGCAATCTCATACCCAACTCCTCGTTGAACTTCTTCCAGAACCTGGAAGTGAAACGTACATCTTGATCTGACACAATCGAGATCGGTACTCCATGACGTGATACCACCTCCTTCACATACAAATCTGCCAACCTCTCGGCAGAAGAGCTCTCACTGATAGCAAGAAAATGCGTGTTCTTCGCCAGCCGGTCGATGATCAACCAAGTTGCATCGACACCGCTCGCGGTCCTTGGCAATTTGGTGATGAAGTCCACGGAAATTTGTTCCCACTTCCACTGTGGAAAATCAAGCGGCTGCAACTTGCAATGCGGAAGCTGGTGCTCGGCCTTAACCTTGCGACAAGTCAATCACCTCTCAACAAACCATATGACATCCCTCTAATGGGTTTTGAGCAAAACATCATTCCTATGGTGTACATGCAAACCCTAATAGCTTATGGATCTAGTTTGTCTAATGAACATGCAGCTGATAAGCCAAAGCTATAAACCCTAGATCTAGCATACAATTAATCATAATAACATATGAATGGGGTTTAGATCTTACCTTGATTGTTATGTAGCAATAACAATCTCAAATCCTCCTTATAATGGCTTTAGAAAGCTTAGAGTCACAAGTGTCACTCCTCTAATGGCTCACAAAAACCAAGAGCAAGAGGATGAAGAATGATAAGAGAGGAGGCACCCAAAAACGTGTAGAAACCCTAAGGAATTAGTTGGCCACATTTTTGGTGCCCCAGGGGTCCTTAAAAAATGAGGCTATTAGGGTTATCTAACAAGGAAACCCTAATTTGACTCGCTTAAGCCCTAAGCAACCCATGGACTCCCTCCTTAGAGGCCTAGGACGATTTCTAATGGGTTTCCCCATCGAATTTGTCCACCCCTCTAATATGGAGTCCATTAGCCCAATATTCAACTATCATACATTGATAGTTCTAGTCCCTTAAGTTTACTTAATGTCTTTTAGCCACAAATTTAATTCTTAACTAATTATTGACTAATATTAATTAAACAATATGATTTCTCCTTTAATATATTATTCTTATAATATATTAATAAATCATAATTAATCCTCTCTCTCCATAATTCAATTTATCAAGTTGCTTTGGTGAAGGCAACCCAAAAGGACCATGCACCATTGGGTCAAGTACATACCAAAATAGTTATGGACTTAGACACTAATCCAACACCCTCTTCATAGTGGGCCACCGATAATCTTTCTTTAGGTCCAAATACATCTTTGTGGCCCCAGGATAGATCGAGAACCTCGATCTATGCACCTCCTCCATCAGAATGGTACGTGCCCCGCCTGCATACGACAACCAAATCCGACCTTGAAAGGTCATCAGCCCTCGACTATCGGGAACAAACTCAGGTACCTAGCCAATCACCCGCTCCTTGTTGTGGTTCTCTGGTCTCACAGCCTCAGCCTGGGCCTCCCGAATGGTATCCAACACCGGAGTCATCACTGTCAATCTCATACAAGTGCCTCGAATTGGGGCACTCTCCGCCCTTCGACTCAGCGCGTCAGCTACAACATTAGCTTTGCCCAGGTGGTACAAGATCTCATAATCATAATCCTTTACCACGTCCAACCATCTCCTCTGACGCATATTCAGATTGGTCTGATCCATCAAATGCTTCAAACTCTTGTGGTCCGTGTATATGGTACACTGAACCCCATACAAATAGTGACGCTAGATCTTGAAGGCGAACACCACTGCCCCCAACTCCAGATCGTGGGTGGGATACCTCACCTCATGAGGCTTCAGCTGCCTTGATGGATACGTTATCACATGCCCCCTCTGCATTAGTATTGCACCCAACCCTGATATCGACGCGTCACAATACACCACAAAATCATCCATCCCTTCCGGGAGGACTAACATAGGGCTTTGCATAACCTCTGGCGAAGTGTCTCAAACGAGGTCTGCTACTCCGGACCCCATGAAAAAGCAACACCCTTCCGATTCAACCTGGTGAGAGGCACGACAATCTTGGAGAAATCTCGGATAAATCTCTGATAGTAGCCGGCCAATCCGAGAAAGCTCCTGATCTCGGTGGGTGGTCTCGGCACCTCCCACCTCATAACCGCCTCAATCTTTGCTGGATCAACCAAAATCCCATCCTGGTTGACGAGATGCCCTAAGAACTGGACCTCTCATAACCAAAACTCACACTTGGAGAATTTGGCGTAAAGCCTCTCTGATCTCAGAACTCCGAGGATCTCCCTCAAATGCTCCTCATGTTACACTCTGGACCTCGAATACAACAATACACCATCAATGAACACAGTCACCGAACGACCTAACATCGACCTGTACACCCTGTTCATGAGATCCATGAACGCCGCCGGTGCATTGGTGAGCTCGAAAGGCATCGCCACAAACTCGTAATGCCCATAACGAGTCCTGAACGCCATCTTCTAGATATCCTCATCGCGCACCCTCATTTGATGATATCCCGACCTCACATCAATCTTGGACAACCAAGACGCTCCCTGCAGCTGATCGAACAAAATATCGATCCTCAGTAAGGGATAACGGTTCTTGACCGTTAGCTTGTTCAACTCCCGGTAATCAATGCACATCCGGTATGAACCATCCATTTTCTTCACAAAAATTATCGGCGCTCCCCATGGCGAGCTACTTGGTCGAATAAACCCCTTCCCCAACAGCTCCTAAAGCTGCGAGGATAACTCTTGCATCTCTGGCGGCGCAAGGCGATAAGGCGCCTTGGCGATAGGTGCTGCCCCCGGAACCAAATCAATGCGGAACTCTACCTGCCTCTCAGGAGGCACACCCAGCAACTCCTCGGGAAAAACATCTGGGAACTCACGCACTATCGTAATGTCATCCACCGAACTTGGCCCCTCAGCGGCCCCTCGTGTGTCCATCACATAGGCTACAAATCCGCTGCAGCCCTGCTGTAAACTTTTTCTCGCTCTGGCAGCTGAACAAAATGCTGACTCAGAACGAGTACCCTCACCGTACACCGTAAGTACTCCCCCACTAAGGTCTCGTATCATCACCGTCTGCCGCTCGCAGTCTATAACAGACCCAAATTGGCTCAGCCAATCCATGCCCACTATGACACACACGTCCCCCATCACTATCAGGACCAGATCTATCGGAAACTCAACACCGAAGATCTCGAGTACACATCCTCGTATCACCTCTGTAGCATACACCGCTCGCTCGTTAGCTATGGAAACTAGTAGAGGTCGACTCAACGCCTCTTGTCTGCTATTGATGTGCCGACTAAACGCTATCGACACAAATGATCGACTCGCACCCGAGTCAAATAACACTAAGGCAGGTACAAAATTCACAAGAAAAGTACCTACGCATATCATCATATAAGTACAATATCTCAACTCAGCATGAAATAAATAAGAATACATACCAGCCACTACATCAGGCGCTGCGCGGAGCTCCTCCGCTGTCAACTGGAAAGCTCTCCCGCGAGCCTTCTGTGCCTCAGCCTTCGCTGGCCGAACCTCGGTAACCTTAGCAGCAGGTGCAGACCCCTGTGCTGATCCCTGATGTAACTGTGGGCACTCGGCCTCCTCCCTGGCTTGAGTCTCCAACTCAATATCCCTCTTCCGGGTATTTTCCTGGAGCTCAGCAAATGCCCGGTAAGTCGAGTTCGACACGAACTCTCGAATGTCTCTCCTCAAAACGCCCAAATACCTGTTCATCTGTGCCTGCTTAGGGCAGAACATTGCCCTCTCATGAAACTTCCTGGTAACCACAGTAACAAAATCAGTACCTTGCTTGAGGGTCAAGAACTCCTGAACCAACCGTTCCCTCTCCACCGGGGGAACATACTCATCTCTGAACATGGTGGTGAACCTCTCCCAGGTAACCTCTGAAATCTTTGCAACAGTGAAGCTCACCGTCACGAACTTCCACCAGTCCTTCGCTCCCAAGTGAAACTGGTTCAGCGCAAACCGAACCCTCAGATGCTTCGGACATGAACACATGTAGAAGCATCCCTCAATATCAGCAATCCATCTCATCGCAGCGATCGGATCCTGCGTCCCATCAAACTCGGGTGGCTTCGTGTTGCTGAACTCCCAAAACAAAAACGAGTCACCTCCCTGAGGCCTGGAAGCAGTCACTGCAGCGGTAGCTGCAGCAGCCGCAACCTCAATCACCGCGGCGTACCGCTCATCAAAAGTCTCAATCAGTGTGGTCTTGATAGACCCAAAGATCTCCGGAATCTCGTCTCAGATCCGCCACCTCATTGTGGATCATCTGACGAAGCTCCTCGTCACTCACACCATCGCCTCAGGTTTGTGGCGTGTCCCAACCATGATGTCTTTGAAATACAACATAATAATATCAAAGACTCGCTCGAGCATACTCGCACTCGATAACTCGACCCTACCTGTTCCTTAGTACCCAAAGGATTCTTACTTAGAGTCCGCACTGCTCCGATGGCTTCAGTAGTACGGGCCCTTATACTACCGTCTACACCGCATCAATATTCACCCTATGTCCTCCTCCTAGGATCCCAGATCACAAGTACTCTATATCTCACTAGTATAGGCTACCATTCAGTAGACCTCTTATCAGCTCCTCGCTGCTACCTACTCGCTCTCAAGCATCACATAGCAGCAAAATCCTTCCTAGGCTAAGGCATCACAAAATCAGGCCACTCTAGTCCTAATATGAATACCTAGCCAACTCTAGCATGCATATCATATCATAACATTTCTCATAACACATAATGTAAGGGTATTTTAAGAAATCACCATTCAGGCTCTGGCTGATCGTACACACTGCCTCCTTCTGTTTTTCTCGAAATCTTTTACTCCCTTAGAAAAATTATTTATTTTGTAAAAAACTTTCTGAATTCCTCAGTTTGAGTTCGGATTTATCCGAAGATGCACCCGAATCCCTCAAACCAAGGCTCTGATACCAACTAGTAACGACGTAAATTCTCAAAACAATTTTTCATTTTTAAAACATTCTTTCATTCATCAAAAACATAATGTATCTAGTGTTATCATAACAAAACAATTCCCAGAATCTCAACATAATCTTTATGAGTGTGTACGCATCATGCCGGTGCCTTCCCGCGTTCCTCGCTAGTACCTGAAACACATATCATAACAACTGTAAGCATGAATGCTTAGTGAGTTCCCCAAAATACAACATACCACACATACGCATTTCCAGGCCATAACTCTATAGGATCTTCCGATCCATGTGTCTCAGGGGACTTCCGTCCCAAATCCTGGTAGACCTTCCGGCCCATACCCTATTAACCTTCCGGTCTGTATCATCTTGACCTTTCGGTCCTTACCATACATAACATACATAACACATACATAAATATCATCTTGACCTTCCGTTCCTTATCATATATAACATACATAGCACATACATATCACACAACCGCATATAGCACATACATCATAGCATTCAAGACCTTCCGGTCACACATAGGTACCTTTCCATGTATAGTATAGTGAGAAGACTCACCTCAATAAAGTCGGATAAACTCTCGTGCTCAACGTCCTGATTTAGCCTCCTCCTAATATTCAAGTAACATTCTGGATCAATACACTCTCATGATCTCTTCTCTACAAACTGAGTAGAAGGCCATTCTACCCTTCCCTGAACTCTCCTGAATCGGTCCTGACCAGAATCCTAAGGTCAACGAAAGTCAACGGTCAACTGTGACCTAACTCGTCGAGTGCACATGGGCGACTCGCGAGTCCATGCGGCTCCTCTGAATCCTTTCAGCCTCTCATGGCTTGTCGAGTCATCCTTCCACTCGACGAGTTACACCTGTCACGAATCACGGGGCAACCCCGACTAGACTCGTCGAGTCCACATATGGACTTGGCGAGTTGCTCCCATAACAACGCTCAAATGACCTTCTGAGGTTAGATCTACTTTACCAAACTATAGATCTGGCCTTCCAGTGCTTAAAGGTCACATAAAGGTGTAACCTTTACGTGCTCGCAACCCATAACAAGCCATAAATGGAGAAATAACTCTAAAAATGGCTACCTAGTCTCCAATCCTCCAAGAACAAGCATAAAGCAAAATAAAAAAGGTTCTCTGGACCTTTATGGGTCCAGATCTGAGGTCTAACCTAGCAAAGGACCATATACTCAACCTTTCAAGCCTTAAATGGTTTATAGCAAACCCTAAACATAGATTTTAACCCAAAACAGAAGGGCAATTCGATTTGATACCTCAATAGTGTAGATCGGAACTAGCCAACCTTAGATCCGCAGCCCCCTTGACCTCCTCTTGATGGAACCATATTTCTTTTGCTAAAACACTCAAGAAATGGTGAGTTAGCCTTGTTCAAGCACCACAAACACACACACACACACTCTCTCTCTAGGATTCTCAGGGGTGAAATGGCCGCAATGGAAGCTATAAAGGCCTTTAAATAGGGCGCAAGCCCCGAGAATTAGGGTTTTCACTTAACAGCGCGGACTCGCCGAGTCCTTCATTAAATCAGACTAGAAATGCATGATCCCACTCGGCGAGTATGAGCACCTACTCGCCGAGTTCCTCTCTATATTTTAATAAGAATACTCAAAATAGGATACCTGGGAATCCGGATGTGACATGGACCATGCCGGGTTGGGTCAGGTATATCTCAAATATAATTATGGATTTAGACACCTTATCCAACAACATTGATTGTGGTTTTACACATAACTTATCTCTAACGCTGTAAAATTTCAAACAAATTTTCACATTTTAAAAACACTTTATTTCAAAAAATGATAAAACTCATTGTTTTATATACTCGAACATAAGTCAAAATCCCAAGATCATAACATATATATATATATATAAAACTTCGCGTGTGTGTGTACTGATCATGCCGACGCCTTCCTGCGATCCTCACTAGTACCTGAAACACATAACACAAAACATTGTAAGCATGAAGCTTAGTGAGTTCCCCAAAATACCACACATAACACATACTAGCCACTCGAGGCTATAGCTTTGTGGGCCCTTAGGCCCTACCTCTGTGGACCTTCTGGTCCTAACTCTGTGAACCTTCCGGTTCTACCTCTATAAACTCTGATATACACAAAGCATAAATCACATAGAAATAATACAGTGTAACACATCACATAAATAGCATATAATAACTCTGTCATATAACTCTAATTACCACTCATGGTAAAGTATAGTGAGAAGACTCACCTCGGATGTCTCGGTAATATCTCGCTCGCATTAAAACAGATTTAGCCTCTGCCTAAACACATAAACAATCATCTCGATCAATAATGGCTCTCCAGGCTAGACTAGATTCTCACATGTCCTCTAAGAAGGCTAAAAGACCATTTTACCCTTCAAACAGTCCACAAGTCCAATTGTTGTCCAAACCCTAAAAGTCAACAAAAGTCAACGGTCAAACCTTGACCAGACTCGTCGAGTGCACAAATGTGACTCGGCGAGTCCATGCTTGTCCTCCTCACCCCTGATGCTCCCTTGACTCACTGGGTCAACCCCCCACTCTTCGAAATCATCTCAAGTCGTGAATTGCAGGACAACCCGTCCCAACTTGTCGAGTCAAGCTCTTTATTCGGCGAGTTCAGTCGTGAACTCAGGTCCTCTAAATCCCCTGTGACTCACCGAGTCATTTCCCCAACTCAACGAGTCACCAACTGTGTAATTCATGGGGAAAACTAATCCTACTCATCGAGTCTGTTCTTGAACTCGGCGAGTTCATGCCATGCTCAAACTCAAATGACCTCCTGAGGTCAGATCCGTTCCTCTAATCCATAGATCTGACCTTCCCAAGCATGATAATTATGTAAAGTTCAGATCTTGGTGCTCATGCAAGGTCCAAAAGACTCTATTTGAGGAAATAACCTCAAATACGACATCCTAAGCTCATGTCTCCCAATATCAATCATAAACATCAAAGGCTTAAGGTCTCTGGACCTCTTTCGATCCAGATCCAAAGCCTTAATACGATAAGGGACCAAATGCTCACCAATCAAGCCACAAAAGTGTCTAGAAAACCCTAACTCCAAAGGTTAACACCAAAACTGAAGAAGGATCAAATCTAAACCTCAAATGTGAAGTCCCTGGGCTCTGAAATCTACAGAATAGCTCCCTTTTCATCTCCCTCTTGCCTTGGTCACCTTCTTCTTGCAAGATTACCAACACAAGGATCAAAAATGGTCTCTCCTTCCTCACAAATGCTCTAGCTCTCTTAGGGTTTCTCTCTAGGGTCTGGTAGCCGCAACTGAAGGCTATAAGGGCCTTTAAATAGGTCCCAAACCCCAAAAATTAAGGTTTCACTTAACAACGTGGATCACTTCTGAATCACCCTCAATGGACCAATATATCGGGGCCCCAACTTGCCCCTTTTCCTGAATCGGATCACTTCTTTCCAAGGAGATACCTTCATGAGTACGAAGTCACCAACTTGAAACTCGAGCTCTGAGCGACGGCTATCCGTGTAGCTCGTCTGTGAACTCTGAGCTGTCAGCAATCTCTGTTTGACATGCTGAATCTGCTCAGTCGTCTAAAGCACTATCTCGGTGCTTCCCATCACACGCTGTCCGACCTTTTTGCAACAAATAGGGGTCGAACACCTCCTCCCATACAATAAATTGAAGGGACGCATACCAATGCTCGAATGATGGTTGTTGTTATAAGAAAACTCAGCCAAAGGCAAATACGTGTCCCAACTTCCCCCGAAGTCCAACATACATGCTCGAAGCATATCCTCGAGCGTCTGAATTGTCCGCTCACTCTGACCGTCCATCTGTGGGTGGTATGCGGTACTAAAATGCAGCCTTGTACCCAACTCCTCATGGAATTTCTTCCGCCAGCCTCTCAGCAAAAGAGCTCTCACTGATAGCAAGGAAATGAGCGTTCTTCGTCAACCGATCGACGATTACCCATATTGCATCAACACCTCTCGCAGTCCTCGGCAATTTGGTGATAAAGTCCATGGAAATCTGCTCCCACTTCCACTCGGGAACGTCTAATGGCTGCAACTTGTCATGCGGATGCTGATGCTCAGCGTTGACTCTTCGACAGGTTAACCACCTCTCTACGAACCATGCAACATCCCTCTTCATATAGGGCCACCAATAATCTCTCTTCAGGTCCAAGTACATCTTAGTGGCCCCGGGATGGATCGAGAACCGCGACCTATGCGCCTCCTCCATCAGAATGGTGCGTGCCCCACTCCTAAACGACACCCAAATCCGTCCTTGAAAGCTCAAAATCCCTCGGCTGTTGGCAACAAACTTGGTCACCTGCCCGACTACCCGCTCTCTCTTACGGTTCTCTGGTCTCCTGGCCTCAACCTGGGCCTCTCAAATGGTGTCCAACACTGGAGTCATCACTGCAATCTCATGCAAATGTCTCGAATCAAGGCACTCTCCGCCCTACGACTCAGGGCATCGACTACAACATTATCCTTGCCCAGGTGGTACAGGATCTCGCAGTCGTAATCCTTTACCACATCCAACCATCTTCTCTGTCACATATTCAGGTTAGGCTGATCCATCAATTACTTCAAACTCTTGTGGTCCGTGTACATAGTACACCGGACCCCATATAAATAGTGACGCCAGATCTTGAGGGCGAACACTACAGCCCCCAACTCTAGATCATGGGTGGGATACCTCGTCTCATGAGGCTTCAGCTGCCTCGATGCATATGCGATAACATGCCCTCTTTGCATCAGCACCGCACCCAATCTCGATATCCACACGTCACAATACACCACAAAATCCTCCATCTCCTCCGGTAGGGCGAACACCGGAGCTTGGCATAATCTCTGGCGAAGCGTCTCAAACGAGGTCTGCTGCTCCGGTCCCTACATAAAGGCAACACCCTTCCGGGTCAACCTTGTGACACACCCGAACCAGACGGCGGAAACGTTCGAGGGCTCTTGTGACTTAAATTGAATACCATCACAATGATTATACATGAATCATAACATCATCCATCACCATGCATTGAAATAATACAACTGATATTGTTTACATCCATTACATTGTATTAGTCATTACAATTTCATAACATAAACTGTTCGATAGATAATCTAAGCAAAACACCAAGACATAACTTGATACTTATTCTTCGGCTTACCTGTTACCTGAGAATATAAGTTATTTTGAAAACGTCAACATATGAAATGTTGGTGAGTTCATAAGTAATGTTGTAGTAAAATGATTTGGTGTAGTTTGTAAGCCCAGAAAATCCGATATTTTCTGAAAATAGTATTTGTTTAAAAAAAAGTGTGAAGATCCGTAAATATGCTTGTTGATTTTTAAAACATGTATAGTTGTTGAACTCTGTATACGTCACACAAGTAAAAATGTTGAACTTCCCAGGAAAACCCGATGTTTTCCCAATACGTAAAATACATGACTGATACGTCAAATGTTTTTTATTACCCGAGTGGCGTTGGATTAATTAGGGTTTGTGAGTTGTTATAATCACGCATTAGGAAAATGACTAGTTTATAACTACAGATTACGAACGATCCTTAAAGGCGTCGGCCATTACTACTCACTTAATCCCCCCACCCTGATTACTATTTTTTATCGTCCTAAATCTGTTTACTTTGTTTTCTCATAGCCCAAAAATCGAGGAGAAAGGAGGGTACGAAGCCCCCTTTATTACCAGGAGTTATTCAAGGCTATCGGGAATGCGAAAGACACTTGGCCCAACTCGCATTTGACTTCTCGACCTCACTAGCAATATTAATGGGCCATTAAGTCCCAATAACACATTATAGCTATTGAATGTCCTTTTACGTGGAATTGGGTCATAGAAGGCCCAATATCACGTAAGCATAATCCCTTTGGGCCCAAATATCATGTTGATGGGCTAGCAAGGCCCAACAAGCAAGATTTGAAACTTTCAAGCCCAAATTTTGTATGTTGACTCATCGTAGTTATCGCGTGATTAACGAATTACTTTGGTTTAACGATTTTGTGTTGTTATTGATTCGAGACCGAATCAATTCGTTTGGTAACGATATGTATTATTGAGAGTGTATTTGTTTTCCATTTTCGTCGGTAATTCGCGGATCCTGTATTTTAATTTGATTTTTTGTAAGTAGAGTTTGACCCTTTTCATTACTCTTCCTTTTATAAAAATAACACTCTTGATCCTTTTATATAAAAGAATTTCATTTTTAGTCCTTAAAACACTTTCCTTGACACTTTTGTATGATTTGTTTGATGAAAACACGATTTTACCCCAAAGTTTATTAAATTGACAACTTCAGCCCCTTTAGAATAGTGGTTCTCTGTTAAGGACCCATTTTTCACAACTATTACAATTTTGGTACAAAATCTAAAAAGTTTGCATTTTTAGTCCTTTTTGATAATGAAAAGCATTTTGGAACCTTATAAACATTTTATTATGCTAATTGCTCCCTGTTTTATAGAAAATTTCATTTCCAGCCCCTCAACTTGTAAAATTTCGCATTTTGGGGCTTATTGGGCCGAAAAGTGCAAAATTAGCCCATTAGGTTAAAAATTTATATTTTAAGTCCTTAGAAATTTCTAAAAATCAGGAAAATATTTATGGAAACTGTTTTGGACCCTCTTAGCCTTCAAGAACCGTGACTTGTTGATTTTTACCCCAAGTTTGTATTTTTGACAATTTTAGCCCAAAAATGGGTTTTATGTTCAAGTATGTTTATTCTAACCTTATAAACTTTTTTTCTTGACTTGATTAGTGTAAAATAGCTTAAGTTATGTTTATTTCCTTCCTCATGTCTTAGATCTCGGTTATTACACACTTTTTGATAATATATTCATCACAAAACACATGATATCACAAACATACATGCATCTAATCAGACATAGCATACATTTACGCATAGATCTACAGATTTTCTTGTATTCTCCCCCATAAAACTCATAAAAACCAAAAAGAAGGGGGTATGAAACTCACCTTGAGTTGTGGATCGGTTTTGAAGAAGATTTGGAGAATTTTGGTGCTATTTTCGGCCCTATCAAGTTCCTTGGATGGATCTCGAACTTAGATGCTTCTAAGGTGCAAGATCATGAGTTTGAATGAATTAAGAGATAATTCTTGAATGAAAGGAAATAGCTAGATTATGGATCTAACATCAACTTACCTTAGATGATGTGTTTGTGGGTTAAATCTCCTTGAAAGCTTCCTTAATCTCGAAAATATGGAGAGGAGTGGAGAGATTTTTCTTGAGAGAATTGTGAGTGAACTGTGTGTGTGTGTGCTTGGATTCGGCCGAGAGCAAGAGAGAGGGGAGAAAAGAGAGGTTTTTGAGTTGATTTGCATGAAAACATGAGATGGCGCATGGGAAACCTATGGATAAATGTGAGGTGGCATAGGAAAAGTCAAATCTCCTTCTTTGGTTGGGCTTGGGACGAGAATGGAGAGAAAAAAAAAGAAAGGATTGGGCCCTTAAATGCGTAAGTCCAAATCATAGTTAATTTAGATAACTATTGGCCCAAAATAAATCAAGAAATGATTTTTATGGCCCATTAGGGCTAATTAGGTAAGTTATGGCCCAATGAGGTCCATTAAGGTATTTTCTTTCATTCTAGTCCCAATATGGCCCAAAATGTGAAAATAAATGAAAGTGGGTCTAATTAGAGCTCATTCATGAGTTCTAAGCCCAAGATTGTCCAATTGGAAGCTTAATGGCCCATTGGGCCCAATAAGGAAATCCTAGTCCAAACTGGACTTAAACAAGGATTTCTAGGGTTCCCAATTATTTGTTGACTATTTGCAGTGCATGTATGATGTGTTTGATTGAGATTTGGTTGTTAATGAATAAGCATCTTACATGCTTTCCCATTGTTGGTTTACATTTGTTATCATTGTTCAATGTTTACAAGGCTTCAAATTCCAAGATTTGAGAATGCTAGAATAGATGAGGGTAATTTTTCTTCATTTGATCTTTGCGTTCCCACGTGAATTATGGCCCACGCTTCGCGTTCCACCATACTTTCACGATCGAGATGCGACTTTGCTTAGTACGCTTCACCTCCATGTCCATGATTTTGACTTGTTCTTCAATGAACATGAGATTCTCGTTGATTTCAATTTTGTCAAGGGGAATGACGAGAGTTTCATCGGATAGGCACTTCTTTAGATTGGAAACATGAAACATGGGGTGAACACTGTTGAGCTCAGTGGGTATCTGTAGTCTATACGCCACTGGACCAATTCGGGCAAGAATCTCAAAAGGTACAATGTATTGTGGGTTCAGTTTTCCCCGTTTTCCAAAACGAATGACCCCCTTTCCAGGGAGAAACTTTTAACAGCACTCGATCCCCGACCTGAAACTCTAAGGGCTTTCGCCGTCTATCAGCGTAGCTCTTTTAACGGTCGCGCGATGCTTGTAGTCGAGTTCTGATTTGAACTATCTTTTCCGTGGTTTCTCGTATGATCTCCGGTCCCGTTAACCTCTTGTTTGATGCTAGTTCCCTCGCTAGCTAGGTGTCGCCCACCTCAGCCCAACACAGCGGTGATCTATACTTATGTCCATATAGCGCTTCGAAAGGAGCGACTTTGATGCTCGAATGGTAACTATTGTTATACGAGAATTCAACTAAGGGTAAGTGGGTATCCCAGGACTTCCCAAAGTCTATCACGCATGCGCGAAGCATGTCTTCGAGCGTCTGAATGGTTCGTTCGCTTAGACCATCTGTCTGTGGGTGATAAGCAGTGCTCATGTCGAGATGGGTTCCCAGTGCTTTCTGAAGTGATTGCCAGAAACGTGAAATGAACCTACTATCTCTATCCGAGATGATAGACACAGGTACTCTGTGAGGCCTCACGATTTCTCGAATGTATATTCTTGTCAGTCTCTCCATCTTGTAGAATTCTTTTATTGGCAGGAAGTGAGCGGATTTCGTCATTCAGTCAACTATTACCCATATAGTGTCCAATCCATCTGACGTCTTGGGTAGCTTGGTCACAAAATCCATAGAAATCCCTTCCCATTTCCACTCGGGAGTTACTGGTTGTTGTAATAACCCCGAGGGCTTCTAGTATTCCACCTTTACCTTGGCGCAAGTAAAGCATTTGCTGACATAGGTGGCAATTTCTGCCTTCATGTTAGGCCACCAATAATGTTGTTTAATATCCGAGTACATTTTGTCCGAACCCGGATAGATGGAGTATCGCGTCTTGTGAGCTTCACTCATAACTACCTCCCTAAACCCTCCAAATTTGGGGACCCAAATACGGTTCATGAAATAGTACACTCCGCCTTCTTTCACCTCTAGATTCTTCTCCATTTCGCGTAACGCTTCGCTTGTTTTGTTTTCCACCTTCTTGGCGTCTGACTAGGCTGCCCTGATCTGAGTGGTTACATGAGATTGGATGGTTATTGAGAGAGTTTTCACACGACGATTAGAGTGATCTTTCCGGCTTAAGGCATCAGCTACCACGTTAGCCTTGCCTGGGTGGTACTTGATTTCACACTCATAATCGTTTAATAGTTCAACCCATCTTTTTTGCCTCATATTCAGCTCTTTTTGATTCAAGATATGCTGGAGACTCTTGTGGTCTGTGAAAATGGTGCACTTCATACCATAAAGGTAATGCCTCCAAATCTTCAGGGCGAAGACCACTGCTCCCAACTCTAGATCGTGGGTTGTCTAATTCACTTCGTGTGCCTTGAGTTGCCGGGACGCGTAAGCTATCACCTTTCCACGCTGCATGAGAACGCAACCTAAACCCTGGTTTGAATCGTCACAGTAGACTACAAAATCTTCCGTTCCCTCTGGTAGTGATAGTACCTGGGCACTGCAGAGTGCTCGCTTCAGAGTTCAGAATGCAACTTCTTGTTTTTTCTGTCCATTTGAATGGTATGCCCATTTGTGTAAGCGAGGTAAGTGGCTTGGCGATCTTAGATTAGTTTTGAATGAACCTCCTGTAGTAACCTGCTAGTCCTAAGAATTGGCGAATTTCTGTGGGTGTTGTCGGGACTTCCCATCCATCGATGGCTTTTACCTTAGAAGGATCCACATGTATTTCTTCCTGACTAACAACATGACCTAAAAAGTTCACGCTACGGAGCCAGAACTCACACTTGGAGAGTTTTGCGTATAGCTTCTCAGTTCGTAGGGTTTCCAGGATTTGTCAGAGATGTTGGCAATGCTCTTCTTCGCTTCGGGAATAGACTAGAATGTCGTCAATGAAAACAATAACATAGTTGTCGAGGAATGGTCGGTAGATTCGATTCATTAGGTCCATGAATGCAGCAGGGGAATTCGTTAGACCGAAGGGCATTACGACAAATTCATAATGTCCGTAACGAGTTCGGAAAGCGGTTTTGGGAATATCCTCTTCCTGGACCTTGAGTTGATAGTACCCAGATCGTAGATCTATCTTAGAGAGGTAACTGGCTCCTTGGAGCTGGTCAAATAGATCATCGATATGTGGGACTGGATAGCGATTTTTCACAGTGAGCTTGTTTAGTTCTCTGTAATCAATGCACATCCTAAAAGATCCGTCTTTCCTCTTGACAAAGAGGACTGGGGCTCCCCACGGCGAGAAGTTGGGTCAGATGAATCCTTTGCCCAGGAGTTCACTGAGTTGGCTGGACAATTCCTGCATCTCAACAGGAGCTAATCGGTAAGGCGATTTAGCGATGGGAGTAGCTCCTAGAAAAAGATCAATTCGAAATTCAACTTGTCTCTCTGGGGTACTCCAGGAAGATCTTCAAGAAATATGTCTGGGAATTCACGTGCTACAGGAATGTCTCGAACGTTAACCTCTTCCTTGGTTTTATCCACAATATGCGCTAGGAACGTCAAATCGTTCTTTCGCAGATGCTTCTGTGCCTGGACGCACGAGATGAGACGAAGGTTCGTGCTAGGTTTGTCTCCGTAAATAACTAGGGTTTCATGATTTGGAAGGTGAAGGCGAACGGCCTTCTCGTGACACATAATTTCAGCATGGTGGGGGCTTAACCATTCCATGCCAATAATCACATCAAAACTCCTAATGGAAACAGACATTAAGTCTATTCGGAAGACGTGTTGATTTAGAGTTAGGGTACATCCGATGTAGACTTCCCCAGTGGATTCAGTTTTCCCATTGGCCATTTCCACCATAAAGGTTTCATTGAGCTTCTAGGGTTGTTGTTTTAACAAATGTTTAAACTTATTTCTCACAAAACTTCGTTCTACTCCGGTATCAAATAGGATGCATGCATAAGTGTGGTTTAGGAGGAATGTACTGGTAACAACAGCGGGATCCTGAATCGCTTCTCCCTGACCCATGGTCAGCACCCTTCCTGTTCCTCAATTTCCGGGATTGTTGTTGTTGGGGAAGTTTCGACGGAAATGCCCCGTCCTTCCACATCCATAGCAGGTGTGGCTAGGTCCTGCATTGTTGGCGCCATTGTTGGTGTTGTTGTTGTTGCGGTTATTGTTTTTGTTGTTTCCCTGTTGTTGGTTCTGAGGAGGGTAGGTCCTGCAATACCTTGCAGTGTGCCCCTTCCATTTGCAACTGGTGCACCGCATCTCTCTTCATTCTCCATTGTGATGGAGACCGCACTTGTTTCACATAGGAAGATTACCGGAATAAGGTCTAGGAGCACTTGGAGCAGCTGAGGCTGGAGCATGTGGTGTGGATGGAACTTGAGTGGTCGCAGCATTAACTGCCACTGTTTGCTGCTTCTTGGACGATTTGGAGCCTTGACGTCCATTCCTCTTGTTGTTCTTCCCCTTTTTACTATCATTTTCCTTCTTAACCTCAGTCTCCACTGGCTTCTCACCCCTTCTTGTTGTTGTGGTCATACAGCTTCTTGGCCAATCTCTTGGCACTATCGAAAGTTTCACGATTTACAGCTATCACGTTTCCTTGGATCGGGGAGGTTAGTCCCCAGATGAATTGCTCGATCTTCTTACTTTCTGAGGTGATCATGCCAGGGCACAGCAGAGACAGTTCACTAAACCTTGATTTGTATGCATCTATATCAGCGTTTCAGACAGTGAGATTCCACAGCTCTTGTTCCATTTTCTGAATTTCACCTCGAGGGCAATACTCGGCGATCAACATTTCTTTCATCTATGTCCATGGCATGGAATTGGGTACGGGAAGTGTCTTGGCTTCCACGTGTCAGTTCCATCAAGTGAGCACTTGGTCAACGAAAGTGCATGCGGCAAAGTTCACCTTCATCTCCTCTGGTCAATTGCATATCTCGAATACTGATTCCACCTTCTCGATCCATCGTTTCAGGGTGATCATTCCTCCAGTGCCGTTAAAGGTTCATGGTTTGGCGTTGGTGAAGTCTTTGTAGGAACATGTTTTGGTGGGTCCTTGATTCATCCCGTTGTTTGAACTTCCGGCCCCTTGTCCGTTGACTCCTCCATTGTTCCCTTGGTGAATTTGTGCCATCGATGTAGTGACCGCAGCAGATACAGCTGCTTGGAATGCAGCTGAGTCGACTTCGGGTGGGGTTGGCCCAGGGTTTCCGCGAGTGGGTCGTTGAGGCATCTTTCTGTCATGGAACAGAAAGATGTTGAGTGTCTGTGGTTTTTGTGAGGTTGTGATCCTATAAACTAGGTGTGTGGCTAAAACTTAGGTAATTCTACAATTTAGCATACAATCATGGATACATAACACATAGCAGATTATAACGTCACAGTAAAACATGTAAAATCTTTCATTACTATTACCCGCACTTTGATACATGAAAATTTTGCTCGAAAGAGCATACATAAGCCGTACTAGTTTGACAGCATAACGGCTCTATGAGTAGTGTAGTCACTTAAACATAGAGTCGGGGTACATAGCATAGATCCTAATGACATAGTACAAAAACTGATACGACTAATCCTAATCGCGGTGAGATGTGCTCGGGGGTGGTGCTGAGGAAGTGGATGCTCCCTGAAGACGAGCCACCTGTCGTTTTGTGTCCTGGAGTCAGGACTCCCACCTCACCTGCCTCATGTGGAACTCTCAAAGGACGTCTCGTGTCTCCTGCTCTGCACGCTCGACCCTAGTCCACATCTGATGTACCTGGTCGGCGGTACTCTGAGCTGGATCGCCTGTATTCCGTAATCGTCTCACCATGACCGGAAGGGCTCGATCGGCCGGTCCTTCGTCCCTCAGGTCAAAGAACTCGCGTGACATGCCGAATGGGGGACGATGTCCCTGGTGGCTGCTCCATCTCCAAAGATCAATACCCCAGGGGTGTGTAGGACCAGTGGGGCCCACCCGGTAAGCGGGCACCCTAATCGGATAAGGGGGGTTGATGACTTCGGACTCCGCGTCCGAATCACCCCCTTCGTTGTCGCTGGGTTCCTCCTCGAGGCTTCCTTCATCTTCTTCCTCCTCCTGTTCTTCTACGGGTTCGGCAGGTTCACCCTCGACTTCTGCCTCCGGTTCCCCGTCAGATTCTTCCTCGAGCTCTTCCTCGGGATCTTCTTCAGGCTCTTCGTCCAACCATCTGTTATTCCCATGGTCTGGGAAATAAGGATCCCCGGGGTGGTGAAAACCTGCCATGTTGTCTGCGAGAGTGTATAATTATGCTAATATCATACCTATGCCGCTATAGTTTTTAAATATACTGAATTGGTGTTCTCTTCTTGGGGGATAAAGGGGTATGTTTTTAGGTTCCCTAGCTATCACGATTTCCTCAGGACATGTGATAGTTGTACCTTAGAGGGAATGTAGTTAATCAGGCTACATCCACTCCTTGATACGACTAAGAACAGTCCTAGCTTAACCGAGATACTGGCATTATCTTGTTTGGTTCGGTATTATGTTATTTTTCCTAATACACGCAAGGGTGTTTTTATTGTTATGTTTTACTTGTTTTGTGCATAGTTGTGTTAGTCCCTCTTTTTGGTTTATAGTTGCATATCAATGTATGGTTAGATATGCTAGTTCACTATAAACAGAGCTCTAATACCAACCTGTCACACCCCCGAACCAGACGGCGGAAACGTCTGAGGGCTCTTGTGACTTAAATTGAATACCATCACAATGATTATACATGAATCATAACATCATTCATCACCATGCATTGAAATAATACAACTGATATTTTTTACATCCATTACATTGTTTTAGTCATTACAATTTCATAACATAAACCGTTCGATAGATAATCTAAGCAAAACACCATGACATAGCTTGATACTTATTCTTCAGCTTACCTGTTACCTGAGAATACAAGTTATTTTGAAAAACGTCAACATATGAAATGTTGGTGAGTTCATAAGTAATGTTGTAGTAAAATGATTCGGTGTAGTTTGTAAACCCAAAAAATCCGATATTTT
Source organism: Lactuca sativa (assembly GCF_002870075.4). Taxonomy (NCBI): domain Eukaryota; kingdom Viridiplantae; phylum Streptophyta; class Magnoliopsida; order Asterales; family Asteraceae; genus Lactuca; species Lactuca sativa. The sequence continues at coordinate 50,348,644 of NC_056624.2, forward strand.
CTGAAAAAGTATTTGTTTAAAAAAAAGTGTGAAGATCCGTAAATATGCTTGTTGATTTTTAAAACATGTATAGTTGTTAAACTTTGTATACGTCACACAAGTGAAAATGTTGAACTCCCCAGGAAAACCCGATGTTTTCCCAATACGTAAAATACGTGACTTGTTTATTGTTATACTGATACGTCAAATGTTTTTGATTACCCGGGTGGCGTTGGATTAATTAGGGTTTGTGAGTTGTTATAATCACGCATTAGGAAAATGACTAGTTTATAACTACAGATTACGAACGATCCTTAAAGGCGTCGGCCGTTACTACTCACTTAATCCCCCCACCCTGATTACTATTGTTTGTCGTCCTAAATCTGTTTACTTTGTTTTCTCATAGCCCAACAATCGAGGAGAAAGGAGGGTACAAAGCCCCCTTTATTACCAGGAGTTATTCAAGGCTATCGGGAATGCGAAAGACACTTGGCCCAACTTGCATTTGACTTCTCGACCTCACTAGCAATACTAATGGGCCATTAGGGCCCAATAACACATTATACCTATTGAAAGTCCTTTTATGTGGAATTGGGTCATAGAAGGCCCAATATCACGTAAGCATAATCCCTTTGGGCCCACATATGATGTTGATGGGCTAGCAAGGCCCAACAAGCAAGATTTGAAACTTTCAAGCCCAAATTTTGTATGTTGACTCATCGTAGTTATCGCGTGATTAATGAATTACTTTGGTTTAACGATTTTGTGTTGTTATTGATTCGAGACCGAATCAATTCGTTTGGTAACGATATGTATTATTGAGAGTGTATTTGTTTTCCATTTTCGTCGGTAATTCGCGGATCTTGTATTTTAATTTGATTGTTTGTAAGTAGAGTTTGACCCTTTTCATTACTCTTCCTTTTATAAAAATAACACTTTTGATCCTTTTATATAAAAGAATTTCATTTTTAGTCCTTAAAACACTTTTCTTGACACTTTTGTATGATTTCTTTGATGAAAACACGATTTTACCCCAAAGTTTATTTAAGACAACTTCATCCCCTCTAGAATAGTGGTTCTCGGTTAAGGACCCATTTTTCACAACTTTTAGAATTTTGGCACAAAATCTAAAAAGTTTGCATTTTTTGTCCTTTTTTATAATAAAAAGCATTTTTGAACCTTATAAACATTTTGTTATGCTAATTTCTCCCTGTTTTACAGAAAATTTCATTTCCATCCCCTCAACTTGTAAAATTTCGCATTTTGGGGCTTATTGGGCTGAAAAGCGCAAAATTAGCCCATTAGGTTAAAATTTTACATTTTAAGTCCTTAGAAATTTCTAAAAATCAGGAAAATATTGGAAACTGTTTTGGACCCTCTTGCCCTTCAAGAACCGTGACTTGTTGATTTTTACCCCAAGTTTGTATTTTTGACAATTTAAGCCCAACAATGGGTTTTATGTTCAAGTATGTTTATTCTAACCTTATAAACTATTTTTCTTGACTTGATTAGTGTAAAATAGCTTAAGTTATGTTTATTTCCTTCCTCATGTCTTATATCTTGGTTATTACACACTTTTTGATAACATATTCATCACAAAACACATGATATCACACACATATATGCATCAACTCACACATAGCATACATTTACACATAGATCTACACATTTTCTTATATTCTCCCTCATAAAACTCATAAAAACTGAAAAGAAGGGGGTATGAAACTCAACATGAGTTGTGGATCGGTTTTGAAGAAGATTTGGAGAAGTTTGGTGCTATTTTCGGCCCTATCAAGGTCCTTGGATGCATCTCGAACTTAGATGCTTCTAAGGTGCAAGATCATGAGTTTGAATGAATTAAGAGATGATTCTTGAATGAAAGGAAATAGCTAGATTATGGATCTAACATCAACTTACCTTAGATGATGTGTTTGTAGGTTAAATCTCCTTGAAAGCTTCCTTAATATCGAAAATATGGAGAGGAGTGGAGAGAGTTTCTTGAGAGAATTGTGAGTGAAATGTGTGTGTGTGTGTATGTGTGTGCTTGGATTCGGCCGAGAGCAAGAGAGAGGGGAGAGATGAGAGGTTTTTGAATTGATTTGCATGAAAACATGAGATGGTGCATAGGAAACCTACGGATAAATGTGAGGTGGCATAGGAAAAGTCAACTCCCCTTCTTTGGTTGGGCTTGGGCCAAGAATGGAGAGAAAAAGAAGAAAGGATTGGGCCCTTAAATGCCTAATTCCAAATCATAGATAATTTAGATAACTATTGCCCCAAAATAAATCAAGAAATGATTTTTATGGCCCATTAGGGCTAATAAGGTAAGTTATGGCCCAATGAGGTCCATTAAGGTATTTTATTTCATTATAGGCCGAATATGGCCCAAAATGTTAAAATAAATGTTCCCAGTTATTAGTTGACTATTTGCAGTGCATGTATGATGTGTTTGATTGAGATTTGGTTGTTAATGAATAAGCATCTTACATGTTTTCCCATTGTTGGTTTACATTTGTTATCATTGTTTAATGTTTACAAGGCTTCAAATTCCTAGTTGTGACAAACCTGATGAGAGGCATGACAATCTTGGAGAAATCCCTGATGAATCCCCTATAGTAGCCGGCCAATCCTAGGAAACTCCTGATCTCGGTGGGGGATCTCGGCACCTCCTAACTCATCACTGCCTCAATCTTGGACGGATCGACCAATATCCCATTCTGGTTAACGAGGTGCCCTAGGAACTGAACCTCTCGTAACCAGAAATCGCACTTGGAGAATTTGGCATAAAGCCTCTCCGATCTCAGAACTCCGAGGATCTCCCTCAAATGCTCCTCATGCTGCCCTCTGGATTTCGAGTACACCAATATGTCATCAATGAACACGATCACCGAACGATCCAACATCGACCTACACACTCTGTTCATGAGATCCATGAACGCTGCTGGTGCATTGGTGAGCCCGAAAGGCATCACCACGAACTCGTAATGCCCATAACAAGTCCTGAATGCTGTCTTCTGAATATCATCATTGCGCACTCTCATTTGATGATATCCAGACCTCAAATCGATCTTGGAGAACCAAGATGCTCCCTATAACTAATTGAACAAATCGTTGATCCTCAGCAAGGTGTAACGGTTCTTGACCGTCAACTTGTTCAACTCCTAGTAGTCAATGCACATCCGGTGTGAACCATCTTTTTTCTTGAAAAAAAGGATCGGAGCTCCCCACGGCGAGCTGTTCGGCCGAATAAACCCCTTCCCCAGCAGCTCCTGAAGCTGCAAGGATAACTCCTGGATCTCTAGAGGCGCAAGGTGATAGGGCGCCTTGGCGATAGGTGCTACCCCCGAAATCAAATCAATGCGGAACTTTACCTGCCTCTCGGGAGGCACACCCCGTAACTCCTCGGGGAAAACATCTGGGGACTCGCGCACTATCGGTACCTCATCGACTGACCTCGGCCTCTCTGAATCAACCCTCGTATCCATAATGTAAGCCACAAACCCACTACAACCTTGCTGTAGACTCTACCTCGCTCTAGCAGCCAAAAAAACGTTGAACCAGTACGGGTACCCTCGCCGTAAACCATAAGAACTCCCCCAATAGGGTCTCGTATGCTCACCAGCTGTCGCTCGCAATCGAAAACTGCTCCAAACCTGCTCAACCAGTCCACGCCCACGATAACACAGACATCCCCCATTGCAATCGGGATCAAATCAATAGGAAACGCAATACCGAAGATCTCGAGTACACATCCTCAAATCACCTCAGTGGCATACACTGCTCTCTCGTCAACTATGGAAACTCTTAAAGGTCGACTCAACGCCTCTCGACTAATACTGATGTGCTAACTAAAAGGTAATGATACAAAAGACCGACTCGTACCCGGGTAAAATAACACCAAGGCAGGTACAGAATTCACAAGAAAAGTACCTACGCATATCATAATATAAACACAATCTCTCAAACATTAAAATAAATACATGAAAGTATACATACCAGCCACAACGTCGGGTGTTGCGCGGACCTCCTCTGCGGTCAACTGGAAGGCTCTCCCTCATGCCTTCGGTGCCTCGGCCTTCACCGGCCAGCTCTCTGTAGCTCTGAGAGTAGTAGGGGTAGATCCCTAAGATTCTCCCTACGCTGATCCGCGCAGCTGCAGACACCCAGCCTTCCGGTGTCCGGTCTGGTTGTAGTGGAAACAGACTACGAACCCCTTGGGGCAATCCTTGGCTATATGCCCCTCCTTGCCACACTTGTAGCAAGACCATGCTCTGCAAACCCCATCGTGACCCTTTCCGCACTTGCCACAAGTGCGGCCCTTCTGGCTCCCTGAGCTTGAATCGGCGGGCTTGGCCCGCTAGGCTGCCGGCTGGGATTGTGCTGGTCGCCGATCCCTCCCTTGAGACTCCGCCTCCTCCCTGGCTTGAGTCTCCAGCTCTATCTCCCTCTTCCGAGCATTTTCCTGAAGCTTAGAAAATGTCCGGTACGAGGATTTCGCCACAAACTCCCGTATATCCCTCCTCAAAATACTCAAATATCGACTCATACGTGCCTGCTCGGAAGACACGTGCTCCGGGAAAAACATCGCCTTCTCGTGGAACATCCTAGTGATCACTGTAACAGACTCAGTACCCTGCTTGAGGGTCAGAAACTCCTGTGCCAAATGCTCCCTCTCCACCGGGGGAACATGCTCATCATGGAACATAGCGGTGAATCTCTACCAGGTCACCGCAGCAAGCTCAGCAGACGAAAAGTGCGCCATCACAAACTTCCACCAGTCCTTCGCTCCCAAGCGAAGCTTGTTCAGCGCGAACCTGACCCTCAAGTTCCCTGGACACGAACACGTGTAGAAACACCCCTCGATGTCCGAAATCCACCTCATCGCTGCAATAGGATCCTGCGTCCCATCGAACTCTGGTGGCTTTGTGTTGCTGAACTCCCGGTACAGCAACGAGTCACCCCCTGCGGCCTGACAGCGCCGACGGCTGTGGTGGCCGCTGCAACAGCAACATCAGAAAGAGCAGCGTATCGCTCGTCAAATGTCTTAATCATAGTGGTCTTGATAGACCCAAACATCTTCGGTATCTCTACTCTGATGGCAGCAGCCACCTCCTCATTGATCATCCTATGGATCTCCTCATCGCTAGCACTGCTGCTCTCTAGTGTAAGGCGTTTCCTAACCATGATGTCTCTGAAATACAACATAAGAAAAATATCAGGGACTTCGCTCGAGTATACTCGTACTCTATAACTCTACCCTACTTGATCTATCGTGCCGCAAGGATTCTTACTTGGACTGTGCACTGCTCCTGTGTCTTAAGTAGTACGGCCCTATACTACTGTCGACACCGCATCAGTATACACCCCAAGTCCTCCTCTTTGGATCCCAAATTCCAAGTACTCTACTGTCACTATTCATAGTCTACTCTCCAATAGATCTCTCATAAGCCCCTCGCTGCTATCTACTCACTCTCAAGCATCTCCTAGCAGCAACTCCTAGGCTAAGGCATCACAAATCAGGCCACTCTAGTCCTAATAGGAATACCTAGCCTGCTCTAGCATGCAAAACATATCATATCATCTCATAAACATATAACATAAGGGTATTCTGGGAAATCACCGTTCGGGCGCTGGCAGATCGTACACACGGCTCTGCTCTGCTCTTTTCAAAATCATTTACTCTTTTAGAAAACTTTGTTTTACTTTTGAAAAATATCTCTCAAATCCTCAGTTTGAGTTCAGATACGCCCGAAGGTGTACCCGAATCCCTGTAACCAAGGCTCTGATACCAACTTGTAATGCCATAAAATTTCAAACAAATTTTCACATTTTAAAAACACTTTATTTCACGAAATGATAAAACTCATTGTTTCATATACTCGAACATAAGTCAAAATCCCAAGATCATAACATATATATAAAACTCCGCGTGTGTGTACTGATCATGCCAACGCCTTCCCGCGATCCTCACTAGTACCTGAAACACATAACACAAAACACTGTAAACATGAAGCCTAGTGAGTTCCCCAAAATACCACACATAACACATACTAGCCACTCGAGGCTATAACTGATGGGTTTTGAGCATTCTAACACTTCCTAAGTGTACATGCAACCCTAATAAACCTTGGATCTATGTTTGTCTAAGATACATGCAAATAATTAATTTTCCAAGGTTTATATCCTAACTAGCATGGCATAGGGAACATGAATCAAATAAAGCTAGGAGATATACTTACCTTGTAGTTGTTGTTGATTGCTTGGAGTTTTAGAGCCTAGCACCAATAGTGTGGATGCCTCAAATGAAAGTCACAAATCACCACAAACTTGGAACTTTGAGAGAATAGTCACTACTATCTTGAAATTGCCCTCACCTCAACAAGTGTCAACTAGTGTCATTTCAAGAACCAAGACCTCCTTTATATAGTGTGGTGGATTAGGGTTACATCCATGTAAACCCTAATACCCATGTCTCTTCATTTCCATGAGATCCATGGGTTAAAGCTCCATGGAGTATCCATGGACTTCTGCATGCAAGCCTAGCCCATTCCAAATATGCATAAGCCCACACTATATAAATATAGAAGCCCATATTTAATTAGTAATATCTTTGATCACTAAATTAATCCTAGATTAATTATAGATCACTACTAATTAAATAATATGATCTTATATTAATATATTAGAACTTATAATATATTAATAAATCATAACTTGTACTATTCTCAAATATTATCCATAAATTGTTCGGGTGAAGTGCAACCCAAATGGACCATGCCGGGTCGGGTCAAGTACATACCAAATATAGTTATGGGCTTAGACACTATATCCAACAATAACTCTGTCGGCCCTTGGGCCCTAACTCTATGGACCTTCTGGTCCTAACTTTTTGAACCTTCCGATTGTAACTCTATAAACTCTGATATACACACAGCATAAATCACATAGAAATAATGAAGTGCAACACATAACATAAATAGCATATAATAACTCTGTCATATAACTCTAATTACCACTCATGGTAAAGTATAATGAACAGACTCACCTCGGATGTCTCGGTAATATCTCGCTTGCGTAAACACTGATCTACCCTCTGCCTAAACACATAAACAATCATCTCAGTCAATAACGGCTGTCACAACTAGCATTTTTGCTAGGAAATTCTACTCTCATGCAATCATTCACCTAGTATGATAACTTGTACTCTAAGTGAATACTATGCTCCATTCTTATTCAAATATATCTAATATGTTCAAATAAGGGTTGGAAACCCTAGAAATCCTGAATCGAGTTCATTATGGACTAGGGTTCTCTTATTGGGCCTAACGGACCGATAAACCTTCAACTTGACTATTTTTGGTCTAAAAACCCTAATTGGACCCATACTTGTAAAAATTTATCGTTTTGGGCCATAATGTGCCATAAAGGATTTAATTAACCCTAATGGGCCATAAACCCATGTCTCTATACCATATTGGGCCGTGAACCATCCTAAGGGCCCAATGGGCCGAAAAATTTTATTAGGCCTATGAAATTCGATCAAAACCAAGGATTTCAGCGCAAAGCTATTTCACCTTCATTGATTGAGCCCAAATCTCAGCCTAATACATATATATTTATATATGAGTGTAAAAAAAAAAAGGAAATGTAAGGAGGATGAATTAAATTTATAACAACACATCATTACTCAACATATATCCATAGAATCACAAACATCCATAAAGCTTATTATCCTCCATACAAAATTCACTCTCCCCTCCTCTTCATAATACTTTCGGCCACAAGGGACATCACCACCGCATCCATATTTACTTCAAACTCACTTTCAAATCCTCTCATTTCCATCTAAATCTTCAATGAGAAAACATTCCAAACCTTCCAAAAACTGTGTGGGTGTTGGTGTGTTTAAGAGATTCTTTTATCCAAGATTACTTCCAAATTTCACTCTTGTGGTAAGATCATGTAAACTCAAAGTGACATGTCATTTTATAATAGATCAATCCTCATGAACTTATGTTTTCATGAATCATACTCTTAAAACTTCCTAGAATTCGAAGATCCCATCAAAGAAACAAGCTAGGCCAAAAACAACATCATCTTTTTCCATTCCTCTTCAAAACCGAAACATCCAAGCAAAGGTGAGTTCATACCCCTTGTTTTCTGTTTTTATATGATTTTTGGGGGAGAATACAAGTTTCTTTGTGTAGATCTATGTGTATATGCATGTCTATATGTGTTTTCCATGAATTATTTGGTGATTATGTGTTAATTTCTTCACTAATCTAAAAATATGTTAAGAAACTTGAAGTTTATCACAAGGATCTTCATATGAATCTTGAGAAAAGTATGTTTTATCACAAGTATTACATGTAAACATGTAGATCTGAGATTTGTATACTTGATATAGCAAAAATAAGTGTTGTGTTCAAAGATCTATAAACTAAACTCACAAAACAGCCCTTGACAGAAAACTTTTGGTCCAATCTCGGACTGTTTTGACCATCCAAATGGAAGTATTTTTCAAAACTGTTTTACATGGTTAAATTTCAGATTAATACCTTTAAAATGACTACTCTCACGTTTTCATAGGATTTTTCTACAATTTTTGGCGAATTTTACAAAACTGCCTATCATATTTGAAATAATTTCGGACCAACCTGTGAAGATGAGTAAATTCACACTAGTTTGAAGCCATCAAAAATTATGATAAAAATTGTGAACAAAGTAGACAAAATTTACAAACTTCCAAAATTAACGGATCCAGATTTCAACTTACGATGAATTTCCTACAAATTTTCTAAAAACTAGTTCGGAAAAGCCAAAAACCAGAAAAATATATATTTTCACAAAACCAAGCCAAAAATAATGTTTTTGACAAAAATGGGTTTAAAATGCTATTTTTATCACAAAGTAGTCATCAACACAAGTTTTTAATAAAATTGGAGATTAAAGTGTTATTCTTACAAAAATTGGGCCTTAACTGTAAATTTTTGGCTTATTGGGCCAAGAATGTCATTTTTACAAAAAGTGGGCTTTAGATATCAATTATGTAAATAATCAAGTTAAAATAAACAAAACAATAACAAACAGGTTAAAAACGACATTCATATCTTTATTGGGCCTGGAAATAATATACATGTTTAGTGGGCCTTAGAGTCCTTTTACATGTATATTGGGCATAGGATAGACATTCACATTCCTTTTGAGCCTGGAAATAATAGACATGTATACTGGGCCTTAGTGGTCCACTTACATGTTTATTGGACCTAGGAATGAGTTTATATGCGTTGTTCTTTTTATGCTATTTTAGTGGATACTATTTGCATTGCTACTTGGGCCTATAAATACCTTACATGTGAAATGGGCCTTAGTTGTCCTTTCACATATATTTTGGGCCCATGTGATATAATCTCATTCCCTTTAGGTCTTGAAATGATTTACATGTTTAGTGATGCCTTAGTGGTTCACTTAGATGGATCATTGGTCCTAGAATGAGTTTATACATTTTTCTTCGCGTAAATTCGATTAAGGATCTAGCAAGTTTTTATCGGTTGGCACCTATTAAGTGTACGATCGTAGCCTGTAGTTATAACTAGAGTCTCTTGGAGGAAGAGCGGGGATTTGTGTATAGATCTATACGGGGATGACACCCCACACCTGAGCTGTTCGCTACAGTTAGACTAGGCCAGTCTAGGGTGACAATAACCTTATTCTATTTTCCGTCGGCGTCCAACGACGCCAAGACAGACGAAATTGTCATTATTTAGTATGGTTATGACGGCTCGCTTAGAGGAATTAACGTTATGAAGTTTACGGAAGACCATTCACCATTCACCATTCACCATTCACCATTCACCATTCTCTTGGATTACTCGGAAACATTCTCATACTAGTACTCAACCTCGGGGGTTTGTACGACAACTTTCTCTTGTACAGACAACATCGGGTTGTCTGGGAATATTCTCTTTACATGCTCTTACATTCTCTCTACATTCTCTTTACCTTTTTAGTCAAATAAACAATAACATACATGCATTAATACAAGATCTAACACAAACACACTAAACAGTCTTCAGAAAATATTGGATTTTCTGATGGTTTTCAAAGTTATACAAATCATTTTCACAAACATGCTTATGAACTCACCAACATTTTTATGTTGACCGTTTTCAAAATAACTTGTATTCTCAGGAAATCGTTGAAGCAGGATGAACAAAACAAACTAATGGATATTGTGTTATATTTTGTTTCATCATACTCTTACTATTTTGGCATGTAATATTCAGATACAATACACGATGTAAACAATGAATATTGTAATATTACATGTGTGATGATGTTGATGTTATGTTTCAATTATATTCACTGTAATGATATTTCAAAATGAAGTCACACATGCAAGCCCCCGGACGTTTCCGCCGTCTGGTTTGGGGGTGTGACAGATTGATATCAGAGCATTGTTTATAGTGAACTAGCATATCTACTCATACAGGATATGCAACTATAAATACAATGGGACTAAACAACTCTGAACATAATAATTAAATTACATACCTTTGTGTGCATTTTAGAATAAAAACACAACAATAACAATAAAAGTCTTTGGAGGATTTGAACATCGCTATTAAACTCGGACAGTTATGTAGTCGTATTGGGGGTAAATGTAACCTGATCAACTACATTCATTCAAAATATGACCAACATGTGTTCGGGAGTGATTGTGATGGCCAATGAATCAAAAACATACCATTTAATTATCCAAAGAGCTTATAGAACCAAACCTAAACAAAATTAAATTACTATAGGAGTAATTGGTATGCTATTTGTTTCTAGTATTTATACCTCTTCGTACAATACACTATAGGCGAGTATCATTCGCCAGGAAACCCCTACCTCCCTAGTTAGGAAATAGCAGGGTGACTCGACTCAGAAGAAGACCCAGAGGGAGACTCAGAGGAGGAACACGAAGTAGAACTCGCAGATGGACCCGCTGAGTCAATAGTGGGCCTCGAAGGGGAAGAGCCAGAGGACAATGGTGATGATGACTTTGTGACATCCCCATTTTCACGGCCAGAAAAGACCGGTTTTGTTTATGCTTTTTTTTTTAAAATCAGAGTAACATTTTAAATAAAAGTGTTGCGGAATTTGTTCCCAGAAAAACATGATCAAATACGTTATTAAAACATTTTCGAAGAAACATATTTTATTCATTTTAAAATGTTTGGGATGTCATCGTTAATACAGAAACATAAGCATAAACAGAACTTACATTTATTTACACTAGTGATCTACATCTCTTTAAATCTCTCAGTGTAATGTGACTTCATATCAACATCTGTGATATAAATAAACTGAGTGGGTCAGGTTGGAAAACCTGGTGAGCACATAGGGTTTTCAACCGACAATAATATAATTATTATTTTTAAACATCAAACAATCAACCCAACTACCCATTCCCGTTATCCTCACATCACGTCCCTAAAACATCTAACACAAGGGACCTAGTCTAAGGACTATCATTGGGATGGACACTACTGCTAAGGGGATTCCATGGCAATGAAAGTCCTAAAGGCAACCATGTGGGGGATGGAGTACATCTGGTGAGCACACAGTTGACACAGTTCGAATAAACACATAGTTCGAATAAACACCTACAGGTTGCGAGCCTGCTAGTGTTCCACTGGACTGTCTAGAATAGTCCGTGGTCGTCATCTATACTCCGCTAGATGACTTGATCATCAATAACATCTATAACAAGGCCTCTCATTATTTTTATTTTGTGACACAGCAACTATTACATCTACCCATGTTTTACCCAACACATTTTGTAGATATAAAATACATATACAGTTTAAATCATTGAAAACATGTATAAAACGTTCATCCAGCATAGATAGCAAGTATACAGATATATACAATACTTCATATCTATGTGTAAGCTGAAAGTAACTATGCACTCACTTGAAAGGTGGTGACTCAGCACTCGGAAAACGCTTCAATACTCTCAAAACAATTTCCTTCGATAAAACCTAGTATCAATACCACTAGGGTTTAGTCTAACGATAACCGCGATTAATTAAAAGTCTAGCTATTATTATTATTATTATTATATAAGCGTTAAATAACACTCAATACAACTCATAATAATAGCCCAAATACTCATTATAAGTTCCTAATAATGTTACTATATTAAAACATAAGCTATACTAAAGATAGGGTAGGCATAGCTCACTTACAACGGGTTTTCTCGAAAACTGGGTTTCACTGGAACAGCGTTCCCGAGCCGAAAGGCTCTTTTCTCGAAGCCGTCGGGCGCTCCACGGCTTCCGCCTCGTGCTAGGGAGTTACCCTAGGCTTTGGGGGGGGGGGGGGGGGGGTTAGGGAGGCTTAGAGAGAGAGTTTAGAGAGAGAAAGAAGACGGTTGAGGGGTGAGGAAATGAGGGAACCCGGCACCTCTATTTATAGGGTGAAATCCTGACGGACTCGCTGAGTCGGTTCACTGACTCGCCGAGTCAGTGTCGCGTGTCATCATCTGATGGCTTTCCTTGGGGAGAAAGGCTTGGCCCATATTCAGCCACGTCACCCCTTTTGCAGCAGCACCCTGCCGACTTCTAAAACTCGTAACTTTCACATACGAGCTCCGTTTTTGACGTTCTTTTTTTTCCACACGTAGGTAAAAACAAGATCTACAACTTTCATTTAGACTCCGTCGGCTAATTCTTGACCGATCTCAAATTTAACAGTAGGAGGCGTTTAGATTGTTAAATGACCGCGAAGAATTCGTAACTCCTTCATACGAACTCCGTTTTCGTCCATCTTTTTACCGTTGAGTTCCTATTAATGAGATCTTCAACTCTCATTTAGGTCGTGTAAGCCAAAAACCGCTCGACTAAAATTCGAGTTTCAGGCTGTACACTACTAAGCTGAAACTTTGAAAAATCATAACTTTCTCATACGAAGTCAGATTTGGGCGTTCTTTTTATGGATTTTCTCGTTTTAACATATTCTATGACTTTCGTTTAGACAAATAAGGCTAAAAAGTCTTCTATCGTAAATTCACATTTTACGCTTCCCGGTGTCGTGCCGGTTTTGCCGGTAAACTTCGACGGGCCACAACTTCTTCATTATAACTCGGATTTCAGCGTTCTTTATATATACGGAAACCTTGTAACATATACTAAAACATGGTTAAGATTATTTATTCTAAATAATCTTTTGCCAAAAAGTCATTTTCGACCCCTATTATCCCTAAATTGACTAGCCCGGATCTACGGGCGTTACAGACTTGGATGCAGAATCCGATGTCATCAATCCTCCATGTAAAGCCAGAGTACCGACTTCTCGTGTGATCCCCGGTGGCCCCATGCCCCCTTGGGCATAAGATATTTGGAGATAGAGTCACCAGCAGGGGATGCGACCACACTAGGTCTCTCCGACCATTAGCCATAGAGGACCAGCTGACCAGGCCCTCCCAGTCATGGTCCGGCGCGCCTAAGGTATTGATAACCGAGCTCAGGACACCTCAAATTGAATGGAACCAATGTGGTTTGCTATTGAGAAAGATGAGAGGCAAGCACAGGAGACTCCAAAGCGAGACAGTTAGTTTGAGAAGTACGACTACGAGATACCGAACAACAAGTAGCTCATCTCCGAGGTGCATCCACTTCATCAGCACCACCACTAGACACTTTCTATCACAATTAGGATCGACCTTTTCTTTTCCCCCCTACTATCTGATATGACTCTCCTTCGTGTACTAAGATGGTACTTAAGGATCTCGAAACCAAAACAATCCATATCCTCTGAGGGTAGACGTAACGATCGTGCCAAATCTGCGATTACCTACTACCGTAAATACATCATAGGGATGTTGATGGAAGCAGTGATGGGTTTTGAGCATTCTAACCCTTCCTAAGTGTACATGCAACCCTAATAAACCTTGGATCTATGTTTGTCTAAGATACATGCAAATAATTATTTTTCCAAGGCTTATATCCTAACTAGCATGGCATGGGGAACTTGAATCAAATAAAGCTAGTAGAAACACTTACCTTGTAGTTGTAGTTGATTCCTTGGAGTTTTAGAGCCTAGCACCAATAATGTGGATGCCTCAAATGAAAGTCACAAATCACCACAAACTTGGAACTTTGAGAGAATAGTCACACTTCTCTTGAAATCGGCCCTCAGCTCAACATGTGTCAACTAGTGTTCACTAGATACAACTAGTTTGATTTCAAGAGCCAAAGCCTCCTTTATATAGTGTGGTGGATTAGGGTTACATCCATGTAAACCCTAATACCCATGTCTCTTCATTTCCATGAGATCCATGGGTTAAAGCTCCATGGAGTATCCATGGACTTCTCCATCCAAGCCTAGCCCATTCCAAATAAGCATAAGCCCACACTATATAAATATAGAAGCCCATATTTAATTAGTAATATCTTTGATCACTAAATTAATCCTAGATTAATTATAGATCACTACTAATTAAATAATATGATCTTATATTAATATATTAGAACTTATAATATATTAATAAATCATAACTTGTACTATTCTCAAATATTATCCATAAATTGTTCGGGTGAAGTGCAACCCAAATGGACCATGTCGGGTCGGGTCAAGTACATACCAAATATAGTTATGGACTTAGACACTATATCCAACAGTCTCCCACTTGGATAAGTCTAGTAACTATATTTGCAAGTATAACTTCAGGAACCGATCCGCAATCGTAGCTCTTTAAACTCTGTTGAACTAGAACGCGCCATTTAGATAAGTGATCATATAATCCTCTGTTCTAGATATCAGCCGGACAAACACATGGACCATTGTCTTTCTTATTGTCCAGCATTTGTTTCCCGATTTCCGATTTGTTTGACATAGAACTGAACTGAACACATCAATTTAGTTCTGACCGGGCCCGGTACATAGGTCAAAACAAAATCATCGAGGGGCCCAGATATCAGCTTCTAATCCAAGAAGGAACAGATAAACTTCGACTCATATGTTTGTTCTACCACTCATTGAATTACACACAAAGGCATGTTTTATAACATCGAGTTACCAATGCGTTTACATACAATCAATGCATAACCAACTCGTAAGTAACAAATCATATCTCTAGGTTTGAAGACTTATATGATATTACCGTCTCACGATCACTCGAGATAAAATTCCATGAAGTGATTCCAGTGAGCGTGGGTTGAGTCCAATGCTCAGAACTTATGAGCACTCATGATTGTTGTAGCCATGTCCAACACCTTAGACCTCTGCAACCAATCATGACAGTCTTGATTCATACCTACTTCCGACATATGACCGACTGTGGAGGTTTGAATAATATGATATACCAAACATAATTATTCTGGAAGTCAAAACATGCAAAAGAAATATAGTAAAAGATCGACAAGAGATAGCAACACTTTGCTCATAAATAAAACAACTTTTATTCATCATCAAATGTCAATTACACTTTACAAATTTCTGGGTTATCTAACTACTAAAACTTATATCATCCTTCAGCCCTATGCTCCGAGCATGCTGGAGATGCTTAACCCTACTCAGTCCCTTCGTGAGGGGATCTGCCGGGTTCTCATCCGATGATACCCTCTTCGCCATGAGGAGTCCTTCTTCAATTCGATGTCTGATAAAATGGTATTTTCTGTCGATGTGTATGGATCTCTCGTGATCCCTTGGTTCCTTGGCTAAGGCAACCGCACTATTGCTATCACAGAAAATCTCCATTGGCTCTTTTATAGCTGGAACAACTCCAAGGTCTCCGATGAAGTTCTTTAGCCATATCGCCTCCTTTGCTGCCTCACTTGCTGCTATATACTCTGATTCACAAGTGGAATCAGCCACTGTCTCCTGCTTGGAACTCTTCCAAGAAATTGCGCCTCCGTTTAGGGTAAAGACCCAGCCTGACTGAGAGCGGAAATTATCCCTATCAGTCTGGAAACTAGCATCACTATACCCTACAACTCTCAAGTCATCACTCCCACCGAAGGTAAGGACCCAGTCCATAGTCCTTCGCAGGTACATGAGGATATTCTTTACCGCAGTCCAGTGTTCCTTTCCAGGGTTCGCCTGATACCTGCTAACCATGCTCAAAGCAAAGGCTACATCAGGTCGAGTACACGTCATAGCATACATGATCGATCCTACAGCTGAAGCATAAGGAAATTGACTCATTTCTGCTATCTCAGCCTCAGTACTAGGGCTTTGTGTCTTACTCAATCTAGCGTTACACTGAATGGGTAACTCACCTTTCTTGGAGTTATGCATGTTGAATCTTTTCAACACTTTGTCCAAGTAGGTACTTTGACTAAGTCCAATTAGTCTTTTACTCCTGTTTCTCAAAATCTTTATCCCTAGGATATAGGCAGCTTCACCAAGGTCCTTCATAGCGAAACACTTCCCATGCCAGGACTTTACTTCCTGCAGGGTTGGGATGTCATTTCCTATGAGTAGTATGTCATCCACATACAGTACCAAAAAACTGACTATGCTCCCACTAGCCTTGATATAGACGCAAGATTCATCTTCACTCCTCGAAAAGCCAAATTCCTTGACTTTCTCATCAAAGCAAAGATTCCACCTGCGAGGTGCCTATTTCAATCCATAAATGGATTTCTCGAGTTTACACACTCTATTAGGGTACTCGTTGTTGACAAAACCCTCTGGCTGACTCATGTAAACATCTTCAGCCAACTTTCCATTAAGGAAAGCGGTTTTGACATCCATTTGCCATATTTCATAGTCATGAAATGCAGCTATGGCTAACAGAACCCGAATAGACTTAATCTTGGCTACTGGAGAAAAGGTCTCATCATAGTCCACTCCAGGAATTTGAGAGAAGCCCTTTGCAACCAGTCTCGCCTTATAAGTGTGTACTTTACCATCCATGTCGGTCTTCTTCTTGAAGACCCACTTGCACCCTACAGTCTTACGACCAGGTACATTCTCAACCATGTTCCAAACTTGATTGTCATACATGGATTGTATCTCGCTATCCATGGCCTCTTTCCATTTAGCAGCCTCAGGGCCTGCCATGGCTTCCATGTAGCTGTTAGGTTCATCCAGACCTACTAGTGTTTCATCACTAATAAGTGTCTCACCTTCCGCAGTAATATGGAAACCATAGTAATGCTCAGGTGCATTCCTAACTCTCGTGGAACGCCTCAGAGGTACAGGCTCATTAACTGTCTCAACAGGAGTTTCCTCGTCAAGTTGAGGGCTAGTGTTTGAAGTTCCTTCACCGCTTGATTCTTGAATTTCTTCAAGATCAATTTGCCTCCCACTGTCTCCTTGGCTTATAAATTCTCTCTCTCGAAAGACTCCTCTTCTTGCTACAAAGACCACATTGTCACTAGGTCTGTAGAAGAGGTAACCAAAGGATTGTTGTGGGTAGCCGATGAAAATACACCTCTCGCTTCGAGGTTCGAGCTTATCATGAGTCTCGCGTCTCACGAAAGCCTCACAACCCCAAATCTTGATGTGGTCTAGCTTAGGTACTTTGCCAGTCTACATCTCGTGAGGAGTTTTGGCAACTTTCTTTGTAGGGACAAGATTAAGAATATGGGCGGCAGTCTCTAAGGCGTACCCCCAGAATGAGATTGGTAGCGTAGCTCGACTCATCATGGAACGAACCATATCCAACAAGCTTCGATTACGCCTCTCAGCCACACCATTCAACTGTGGTGTCCTGGGAGGTTTCAATTGTGAGACAATCCCACATTCCCTAAGATAGTCGAGGAACTCTGAACTAAGATACTCACCTCCTCGATCGGATCGAAGCATCTTAATGTTCCTGCCCAATTGATTCTCGACTTCCTGTTTAAATTCCTTAAACCTCTCGAAAGTCTCTGACTTATGCTTGATTAAGTAGACATATCCATATCTACTGTAATCATCAGTAAAAGTCAAATAATAACGATTAGCATCCCTTGTGGCATGTTTGAATGGTCCACACACATCCGTGTGTATAAGGTCCAACAAACCTTCACCCCTCTCACACGAGCCTGTGAAGGGTGACTTTGTCATTTTTCCAAGTAAGCGTGATTCGCAACTATCATCTGACTTTAGGTCAAACGACTCCAAGACTCCATCCTTTTGGAGTTGGCCTATGCGTTTCTTGCTTATATGTCCAAGACGACAATGCCATAATGATGCTTTATCCAAGTTATTATTATTAGTAGAATCAATACACAAAACATTATTTTCCAAGTTATCTACAACAGATATAGCTTCATACACACCATCACAAGGTAATGCTTTAAAATAAAAGACATTATTATAGAAAACATCTATAGAACCAACTTCATTATTAAATGAAAAGGTAAACCCTTGTTTGTACAAAGCATGAAAGGAAATAATATTTCTTGCCATTCCTGGCGAATAACAACACTTATTCAAATCTAAATTAAACCCACTACTTAGCGATAAAGTATAAACTCCAATCTTGGTAACAGGTAAAGCTTTCCTATTCCCCATGATCAAGTTTATTCTTCCTTGCTCCACATTCTCACTTCTTCTTAGTCCCTGCAAGTCACAACAAATATGAATACCACAACCGGTATCAAGGACCCAAGACTTAGAATGGGGTGAGTTATTAGAAATGATAGTGTAAGTACCTGCATGGTTGGGTTTGACTTTCCCATCCTTCACATCCTGCTGGTACTTTGGGCAGTTCCGCTTCCAATGAGATTTTTCATGACAATAGAAGCACTCAGCCTTTTTTGGGTCAAAAGAAGGAGTGACGAAACCTTTCTTGGTTCCACTTGAAGAAGAGCCATCAAGGGTCCGAGCCTTGGTACCCTTCGAGGATCTCTTTCTCTTCCTCCATCGATTTTTCCCAATTGCCAAAACCGGAGTTGAGTTTGGAGTAGGAGTGATAGCAACCGACTTCCCCTTAAGACCTGATTCTGCGGTCTTGAGAAGTCCCTGAAGTTTGCTGAGTGTGACCTCTTCCTTATTTATGTGATATGTCATACGGAATTGATCATAGTACGATGGTAAGGAGTGCAAAATGATATCTATTTCAAGATCCTCAGGGAAGTTCACATTAAGCTTCAGCAAACGATCCACATACCTTTGCATTTTCTGCATGTGGCTCGTAACGGATTCCCCGTCCTTCATCATGGTTGTTATCATGGAGCAGATGATTTCATACCTCTCTTGTCTTGCACTTTGATGGTATCTTTCCATCAAATCTTGGTGCATTTCATAAGGGTAGAAATCCTCATAAGACTTTTGGAGTTCCGCTGTCATCGTGGCCATCATGATGCAAGCCACTTTCGTAGCATCCCTTTCATGTGCCCGAAATTCAGCGATCTCCTGAGGAGTTGCAGTGGTCTCATCAATCTCCTTAAGCTCCTTGTCAAGGACATATTCTTTGTCCACGTAGCGGGTAATCATCCTGATGTTTCTGATCCACTCATTGAAGTTGGATCCATCAAAGGTGACTTTCCCACACAAGTTCATAAGGGTAAAGGAGCCATTAGGATTAGAGCCAGAAGCAGCATTGTTTGAAGACATCTAAAAAGAAGAGAACAAGATTAGTTTAGATATAAGAGAGTCCTTAATAAAACACCCAAATGTAATATTAAGGCTAGGATCCAATCACAATATAATATAACTTAGAAGAGGTATGCCGTAATCTAAGCTATACCATATTTGAAAGGTAGGTGAATGACGATTCACCAATTTCCACCACGAAAACCGAAATATTTAAGTATTAG
This sequence comes from Lactuca sativa, assembly GCF_002870075.4. NCBI lineage: Eukaryota > Viridiplantae > Streptophyta > Magnoliopsida > Asterales > Asteraceae > Lactuca > Lactuca sativa. Next base: position 50,368,365 of record NC_056624.2, read on the forward strand.
GTTTTTGATTGGTTCTTAGAAATTCCTAGATTCTTTGAGATTCAATGAACTTTTCAAAGGCATGTTTCAATCTCGAGTGTGCCCTCCAGGTTTTGTGACTGGGATGCCGAGGATCACAAAACGAGGTGTGAAGTAACCATGCAAATCACTTGGTACCCTTTAAAGTTTATCACTCAATCGATGTGCCGGTAAACCACACACGCTCCATCGATACTATAATAAACCTTTAAGTCACCCTTTACCTACCTTGTTAAGTCCAAGTTAGTGTGCCGGTTAACCACACACGCTCCACCAACGACTTAAACAAAGTGTAAAGTGTGATTTCATGGATTAGCACCTTATTCACATTTTTCCTAAAGTAACTAAGATTGGGAATTTAATAAAACATTTAGTTACTTTATAATATTCATCATACTTTGAATGAGAATTTATAAGTCCTTGTCTTACCCGTTCGGCTAACGACCCTCCACCAGTCAAGCAAGCGGTGGGTGAGAGTGGAGACCCATTAAGTCACCATTTTATAGGCAACAACCTTATACCCACCTTATAGACCGGCTTCGTGAATGAGGCGTACTAGCGGTAAGACGACTTTGTTCTTATACATATATATATATATATATATATATATATATATATATATATATATATATATATATAATTATTAAATCATAATAATATAAGTATAAGGGTTGAATTTTAACTTTTAAAATTCTAAGGGTTGGAACTAAAGTTTTAACTTAACTTTACTTGTTCCAAAACTTGAGGGCAAGTTTTGTAAACTTTCAAAACTTTTCATATCTTGTAACTTATGAGTTTAATAGAGTAATAAAATGAGGACTTTTCATTTTTCTAACTCTTATGTTCTTTTAATGGTTTTTTAATCCAAGAGACTTTTGGTTTTCCATAACTTGAGGACAAGTTATGGACTCCATTAAAACACATTATGATCAAGAATTAAACTACCACATAGGTTACAAATAATTCCTATGATCATCTAAACTTCATAAGAACAAGAACATGAATATGAACACTTTCAAGAATCAAAATCACATTAAACTTTGTAATTTTGATAACTAGTTGTTGTAAATGAATTAGCAAAAACATTACACCAGCTAAAACAAGTTTTCAAGTACCAAAACAGTTTAGGGTAATGTTTCCAATCCATTTCCAGCAACTAAAGTCGAAAATCTGCACTCTGTCGACCCTACTCGCCGAGTAGGTTGAAGATACAAGTGAACTCGACGAGTCCCCCCATGGACTCGCCGAGTCCGTTCGGCAGACAACAAGTTTTTCGACATTTTTTAACTTTTAATCACAAGTATCAAACAAACAGACCTAGGCTCTGATACCACTGATGGGTTTTGAGCATTCTAACACTTCCTAAGTGTACATGCAACCCTAATAAACCTTGGATCTATGTTTGTCTAAGATACATGCAAATAATTATTTTTCCAAGGCTTATATCCTAACTAGCATGGCATGGGGAACTTGAATCAAATAAAGCTAGTAGAAACACTTACCTTGTAGTTGTAGTTGATTCCTTGGAGTTTTAGAGCCTAGCACCAATAATGTGGATGCCTCAAATGAAAGTCACAAATCACCACAAACTTGGAACTTTGAGAGAATAGTCACACTTCTCTTGAAATCGGCCCTCACCTCAACATGTGTCAACTAGTGTTCACTAGATACAACTATTTTGATTTCAAGAGCCAAAGCCTCCTTTATATAGTGTGGTGGATTAGGGTTACATCCATGTAAACCCTAATACCCATGTCTCTTCATTTCCATGAGATCCATGGGTTAAAGCTCCATGGAGTATCCATGGACTTCTCCATCCAAGCCTAGCCCATTCCAAATAAGCATAAGCCCACACTATATAAATATAGAAGCCCATATTTAATTAGTAATATCTTTGATCACTAAATTAATCCTAGATTAATTATAGATCACTACTAATTAAATAATATGATCTTATATTAATATATTAGAACTTATAATATATTAATAAATCATAACTTGTACTATTCTCAAATATTATCCATAAATTGTTCGGGTGAAGTGCAACCTAAATGGATCATGCCGGGTCGGGTCAAGTACATACCAAATATAGTTATGGACTTAGACACTATATCCAACAAGCAGTAAGAACTATACAACAAGATGCAAAATTTATAGAGTACAACCAGGAATGACGATCATTAATTACAATCTAGATTATCAACGAGCAGCAGGAAAATGCCATCTCGCAAGAATAACAAGCGCACTCGCGAGAGACCGCTCCTGCAGATGGACTCTGCTACATTCCAAGCTGCTGTAATGGCAGCAGTAACCGCTGTGATGGCGCAAATCAATGCAAACAACCCCAATGGAGGCGGGAATAGCATTGACAACTCCAGCCAAAGGAACGAACATGGAAACCAAAAAGTGACAACCTATCAAGGAACTCCAAACCCTAAGCTTAAGAGCAGGAAGCTGAGGTCTGGAAGTAAGAGGAAGGGACAACACACTCATGGGTTCTCAAGGGAGCAACATGTTGTTGCTGTTCATGCGACCATGACCCCTATTACATCAGCAACCAGGATACCATATGCTGGAAACCTTCCAAAATGCAACCAGTGCAAATTCCATCATAATGGAGCCTGCCGGGAGATGCATTGTAACAAATGCAACCGAAAGAATCACATCGCCAAATTCTATAGAACTTATCCATGCCAGAATCGTCAGCCAAATGAAAACGACAACAATCACAACAACCCTAACAACCCTAACAACATCACCAATGATGAGACCATTCACACCTGCTATGGGTATGGAGGAATCGGTCACTTCTGGCACAATTGCCCCAAGGATAACAATCAAGGTGCAGAAGGATCAGAAATGGTCCTGACCTTGGGTCAAGGTGAAGCAGACCAGGGCCCGATAGTTGTTACTAGTATGTTCCCACTTAAGAACTCTTCTGCTTACCCCTTATTCAATAGTGAAGCTGATTGAAGTTTCGTTAGTAACAAATTCGAGCACATACTAAACAACAACCCCAAAGCTAAGCTAAGCCTTTACGATGGACATGACCAATGGGGAAAAACCGAAGTAACCTAGGATATTTTTTGTGGAGTACACCTTAACACTAAACAACCATTCATTTCAAATAGAGTTGACGCTAGTAAATATTAGGAGTTTTGATGTGATAATCGGCATGGTTGGGTTAAGCCCCCACCGTGCTGATACTATGTGTCACGAGAGGGCCGTTTGCCTTCACCTTCCCAATCACAAAACTCTAATAATCCATGGTGATAAACTTGGTGCCAATCCTCTTCCTATCTTGTGCATCAAGGCACAGAAGTGCCTGCACCAGAAGAACTACATTTTCCTCACTCTTGTTGTGGACAAGACCAAGGAAGAAGAAAGTTTACATGGTATTCTGGTAGCATGTGATTTTCCGAATGTATTTCCCGAAGAACTTCCGGGAATACCTCCAGAAAGACAGGTTGAATTTCGAATTGATCTCATACCGGGAACTACATCAATTGCCAATTCACCTTATAGGTTGACTCCCGCCGAAATTCAGAAGTTATCTAGGCAATTAAGAAAATTGTTGCGTAAAGGATTCATCAGACCAAGCTTCTCTTCCTGAAGAGCTCCGATCTTGTTCTTCAAGAAGACGGATCCTTCAGAAGGTACATCGATTTTAGGAAATTGAATAAGCTCCCTATCAAAAACCGATACCCAATCCCTCTGACTGACGATCTATTTGGCCAGCTCCAAGGAGCTAGTTACTTCTCTAAAATAGATCTAAGAATCGGTTATCATCAACTTCGAGTCTGAGAAGACGACATTTCAAAAACTGCCTTCTGAACTCGTCACGACCATTTCAAATTCATTGTGTTACCCTTCGGTCTAACGAATGCTCCCACATTATTCATGGACCCTACAAACCAAGTTTTCTCAACCATTCCTAGTTATCCTTTTCATTATTATCATCAATAACATACTCATCTACTCACGAAGCAAGAACAAAACACTGTCAACATCTACGACCAGCCTTGAAAGCATTAAAGTCGGAGAATATCGCGAAGAAAACACTACGTGGATGGATAAAACTCTCGGAGTTGAGAGACGAATCTTATAGAAATCAAACAAGATGGAAGGATTAGCTTGGATCTATATCCAGGAGATCGTGAGACTCCATGAAATATCGGTATCTACTATCTCGGATCAAGATAATAGGATTCCTTCAAGACTTTGACAGTCACTTCAGAGGGTTATGGGAACATAGCTAGATATGAGTGTTTCTTACCACCTTCAAACCAATAGCCAAGGCGAACGAACCCTTCAACCACTCGAAGTTATGCTACAAGTCTAGGTGTCTGAATTCAATAAGTCAGGGGATACCCGGTTTCCCTTGATTGAATTCTCATACAATAACAACTATCGCACGAGCATCAAGACTACTACTTTCGAAACTTTTTATAGTCATAAATGCAGATCACTCGCCAGTACTCTCATGAGACCAGAAACCATTTGCGAAACAACAGAGAAGATAATCCAAATCAAAGCTTGACTTCAAGCATCGCGAGACCGACAGAAGAGCTATTCTGACAAGCGGCGTAAGCCATTAAGATGTCAAGTCGGGGATCGCATGTTATTAAATGAATCTCCTTGGAAAGGAATGATTCGCTTTAGGAAACGAGAAAACCAAACCCACGATACATCGGACTGTTCGAGATTCTTGCTCGGATTGGTCCAAAGACTTATAGGCTGCAGCTGCCTGTAGAGCTCAGCTACGTACACCCTGTGTTCCGCATCTCGAATCTGAAAAGATGCATATTAGATGAGACTCTTATCATTCCTTTACAAGAAATCGGAATAAACGAGAATCTAATGTTCTTCAAAGAACCAGTCGAGGTATTGGATAGGGAGGTAGAGCATACAAAACAAAGCCACATTTTGATTGTGAAGGTTCGATGGAACGCTAAGCGTGGACCGAAATTCACATGGGAAACGCAAAGATCAAATGAGTACCTACTCTCTCATTCATGAACCTACCTTTCTAAAGAATTTCGGGACGAAATTCCCTTTAATGGGGGGATGATGTCACAACTAGCATTTTTGCTAGGAAATTCTACTCTCATGCAATCATTCACCTAGTGTGATAACTTGTACTCTAAGTGAATACTATGCTCCATTCTTATTCAAATATATCTAATATGTTCAAATAAGGGTTGGAAACCCTAGAAATCCCGACTCGAGTTCATTATGGACTAGGGTTCTCTTATTGGGCCTAACGGACCGATAAACCTTCAACTTGACTATTTTTGGTCTAAAAACCCTAATTGGACCGATACTTGTAAAACTTTAGCGTTTTGGGCCATAATGTGCCATAAAGGATTTAATTAACCCTAATTGGCCATAAACCCATTTCTCTATACCATATTGGGCCGTGAACCATCCTAAGGGCCCAATGGGCCGAAAAATATTATTAGGCCTATGAAATTCAATCAAAGCCAAGGACTTGAGCCCAAAGCTATTTCACCTTCATTCATTGAGCCCAAATCTCAGCCTAATACATATATATTTATATGAGTGTAAAAAAAAAAAAGGAAATGTAAGGAGGATGAATTAGATTTATGACAACACATCATTACTCAACATATATCCATAGAATCACAAACATCCATAAAGCTTATTATCCTCCATGCAAAATTCACTCTCCCCTCCTCTTCATAATACTCTCGGCCACAAGGGACATCACCACCACATCCATTTTTACTTCAAACTCACTTTCAAATCCTCTCATTTCCATCTAAATCTTCAATGAGAAAACATTCCAAACCATCCAAAAACCGTGTGGGTGTTGGTGTGTTTAAGAGATTCTTTTATCCAAGATTACATCTAAATTTCACTCTTGTGGTAAGATCATCTAAACTCAAAGTGATATATGTCATTTTATAATAGATCCATCCTCATGAACTTATGTTTTCATGAATCATACTCTTAAAACTTCCTAGAATTCGAAGATCCCATCAAAGAAACAAGCTAGGCCAAAAACAACATCATCTTTTTCCATTCCTCTTCAAAACCGAAACATCCAAGCAAAGGTGAGTTCATACCCCTTGTTTTCTGTTTTTATATGATTTTTGGGGGAGAATACAAGTTTCTTTGTGTAGATCTATGTGTATATGCATGTCTATATGTGTTTTCCATGAATTATTTGGTGATTATGTGTTGATTTCTTCACTAATCTAAAAATATGTTAAGAAACTTGAAGTTTATCACTAGGATCTTCATATGAATCTTGAGAAAAGTATGTTTTATCACAAGTATTACATGTAAACATGTAGATCTGAGATTTGTATACTTGATATAGCAAAAATAAGTGTTGTGTTCAAAGATCTATAAACTAAACTCACAAAACAGCCCTTGACAGAAAACTTTTGGTCCAATCTCGGACTGTTTTGACCGTCCAAATGGAAGTATTTTTAAAAACTGTTTTACATGGTTAAATTTCAGATTAATACCTTTAAAATGACTACTCTCACGTTTTCATACGATTTTTCTACAATTTTTGGCGAATTTTACAAAACTGCCTATCATATTTGAAATAATTTCGGACCAACCTGTGAAGATGAGTAAATTCACACTAGTTTGAAGCCATCAAAAATTATGAGAACAATTGTGAACAAAGTAGACAAAATTTCCAAACTTCCAAAATTTACGGATCCAGATTTCGACTTACGATGAATTTCCTACAAATTTTCTAAAAACTAGTTCGGAAAAGCCAAAAACCAGAAAAATATATATTTTCACAAAACCAAGCCAAAAATAATATTTTTGACAAAAATGGGTTTAAAATGCTATTTTTATCACAAAGTAGTCATCAACACAAGTTTTTAACAAAATTGGAGATTAAAGTGTTATTCTTACAAACATTGGGCCTTAATTGTAAATTTTTGGCTTATTGGGCCAAGAATGTCATTTTTACAAAAAGTTGGCTTTAGATATCAATTATGTAAATAATCAAGTTAAAATAAACAAAACAATAACAAACGGGTTAAAAACGACATTCATATCCTTATTGGGCCTGGAAATAATATACATGTTTAGTGGGCCTTGGAGTCCTTTTACATGTATATTGGGCATAGGATAGACATTCACATTCCTTTTGAGCCTGGAAATAATAGACATGTATACTGGGCCTTAGTGGTCCACTTACATGTTTATTGGACCTAGGAATGAGTTTATATGCGTTGTTCTTTTTATGCTATTTTAGTGGATACTATTTGCATGCTACTTGGGCCTATAAATACCTTACATGTGAAATGGGCCTTAGTTGTCCTTTCACATATATTTTGGGCCCATGTTATATAATCTCATTCCCTTTAGGTCTTGAAATGATTTACATGTTTAGTGATGCCTTAGTGGTTCACTTACATGGATCATTGGTCCTAGAATGAGTTTATACATTTTTCTTCGCGTAAATTCGATTAAGGATCTAGCAAGTTTTTATCGGTTGGCACCTATTAAGTGTACGATCGTAGCCTGTAGTTATAACTAGAGTCTCTTGGAGGAAGAGCGGGGATTTGTGTATAGATCTATACGGGGATGACACCCCACACCTGAGCTGTTCGCTACAGTTAGACTAGGCCAGTCTAGGGTGACAATAACCTTATTCTATTTTCCGTCGGCGTCCAACGACGCCAAGACAGACGAAATTGTCATTATTTAGTATGGTTATGACGGCTCGCTTAGAGGAATTAACGTTATGAAGTTTACGGAAGACCATTCACCATTCACCATTCACCATTCTCTTGGATTACTCGGAAACATTCTCTTACTAGTACTCAACCTCGGGGGTTGGTACGACAACTTTCTCTTGTACAGACAACATCGGGTTGTCTGGGAATATTCTCTTTACATGCTCTTACATTCTCTCTACATTCTCTTTACCTTTTTAGTCAAATAAACAATAACATACATGCATTAATACAAGATCTAACACAAACACACTAAACAGTTTTCAGAAAATATCGGATTTTCTGGTGGTTTTCAAAGTTATACAAATCATTTTCACAAACATGCTTATGAACTCACCAACATTTTTATGTTGACCGTTTTCAAAATAACTTGTATTCTCAGGAAATCGTTGAAGCAGGATGAACAAAACAAACTAATGGATATTGTGTTATATTTTGTTTCATCATACTCTTACTATTTTGGCATGTAATATTCAGATACAATACACGATGTAAACAATGAATGTTGTAATATTACATGTGTGATGATGATGATGTTATGTTTCAATTATATTCACTGTAATGATATTTCAAGATGAAGTCACACACGCAAGCCCCCAGACGTTTCCGCCGTCTGGTTCAGGGGTGTGACAACGGCTCTCCAGGCAAGACTAGATTCTCACATGTCCTCTAAGAAGGCTTAAAGAACATTTTACCCTTCAAACAGTGAACAAGTCCAATTTTTGACCAAACCCTAAAAGTCAACAAAAGTCAACAGTCAAACATTGACCAGACTCGTCAAGTGCACAAATGTGACTCGGCGAGTCCATGCTTGTCCTCCTCACCCCTGATGCTCCCTTGACTCACTAGGTCAACCCCCCACTGTTCGAAATCATCTCAGGTCGTGAATTGCGGGAAAACTCGTCAACTGGTCGAGTCAGGCTCTTGACTCGGCGAGTTCAGTCGTGAACTCAGGTCCTCTAAATCCCCTCTGACTCACCGGGTCATTTCCCCAACTCAGGGAGTCACCAACTGTGTGATTGATGGGGAAAACTAATCCTACTCGTCGAGTCTGTTCTTGGACTCGGCGAGTTCATGCCATGCTCAAACTCAAATGACGTCCTGAGGTCAGATCTGTTCCACTAATCCATAGATCTGACCTTCCCAAGCATGATAATTATGTAAAGTTTAGATCTTCGTGCTCATGCAACGTCCAAAGACTCTATTTGAAGAAATAACCTCAAATATGACATCCTAAGCTCATGTCTCCCAATATCAATCATAAAGATCAAAGGGTTAAGGTCTCTGGACCTCTTCGGATCTAGATCCAAAGCCTTAATACGAGAAGGGACCAAATGCTCACCAATGAAGCCTCTAAAGGGTCTAGAAAACCTTAACTCCAAAGGTTAACACCAAAACCGAAGTAGGATCGAATCTATACCTCAAATGTGAGGTCCCTGGGCTCTGAAATCTACAGAATAGCTCCCTTTTTCAGCTCCCTCTTGCCTTGGTCACCTTCTTCTTGCAAGATTACCAACACAAGGATCAAAAATGGCCTCTCCTTCCTCACAAACGCTCTAGCTCTCTTAGGGTTTCTCTCTAGGGTCTGGTAACCGCAACTGAAGGCTATAAGGGCCTTTAAATAGGTCCTAAATCCGAGAAATTAGGGTTTCACTTAATAGCGTGGATCGCCGAGTGCACGAGTCGACTCGTCGAGTTCGGTCACCAATCCGAATAAGAACTCGTGATCCTACTCAGTGAGTCTAAGCATCAACTCGTCGAGTTCCTCCCCAAACTCAAAATAAATGAATAATATAATATACCTGGGAATCCGGATGTCACATTATCCACACCCAAATGGGTCTAAATCCGCCTTTCTTAAATGCCCTAAGCCTTATGATAACCGGTCTTCGGGTTACGGCCCCAGATTAGAAAATGATTTGGAATAGGGTGTTACATGTAAGTTTTTTTTAATTAATATTAAAAATTATATGATTTAAAATATTTATTCTCCAAAAATGTTCGAGATCCAACATGATTACAATCCACACTTTAATATAATTCTAAACAAATTAATCCAAAAATACTAAGCTTCTAAAATGTTATGATCATTAATCATGTATTTTATTTTTCAAAAAATATAATTCAGGTTGTAAACATACCGACCTTTTAGCAATCTCTTTATGAACTGTTCGGCGAAAAGTTCATTTATTTAATAAATGAAGGGGACATAAACACAAATTATCGTTCATCTAGTAAACGAAAGAACATGAACAATAGTCTTGTTCGTTCAATTATGTTCGTGAACATCCATTTATGTTTTTCGTTTACGTTCGCTAATGTTCATTCATTTGAGTTTCTTGTATGTTCTTATATATTCAATTGTATTTGATTATATTATTATATTATAAGTTTGTTTAAGTTCATATATTTTCAATTATCTTTATTTACCTCCGTTCTTTTATGTTCGTTTAGCATGTTCACGAACATAAATGAATGAACATCAACAATGTAATTTGTTAAAAAAAAAAGAATATGAATGAAATAATTCGTTCGTTTATCCGTTCGTATTCATTTATTTGTTCCGGTAACATAAATAAACAAACATGAACAACCATCTTTGATGTTCATTCAATTCTTGTACAAGCCCAAATATAATTAATCAGTCAAAATTTTCTATTAACAAAATACTTAATTTAGTTGAATATATTATGATAAAAAATCAAGTAATTCAAAATCATATGATCCAAAATATAATAATCTAAAAATTTTATGGTTGATATTCTCTTATGATTTAAAACTTTGATGATTGTTAAACTATAAAAACAGGAAACGACTTAGAATTCAAAACACTATAAAAAAAACACACAAAATTTTCAAGTAATTAATTCTTTAAATACTATTTCTTTTAGAATGAGTTGTTAATATAACCATGTGGCTGACTCAAATTAGAATTCTTCAAATACTACATAATACGAGTAATGAATTTGAAGTTGTTAATGTCAATTAAAATTGTCACGGAGTAATTTATTCTATGGAATTAAATGTTTTTCTCGGTTACTGTGTCCATTTGTAATTAATATCAACAACATCCTACTATAAAACCTAAATTGCCTTCCACCATTTCCATATCACTTCAACAAACTTCGTGAATATGGAGATTCAACTTCTTTTCTTACTTACCCTAGCCATCAGTTTCATCTATGGTAAATTCATTTTTTTTTCATGCATATATGTATATATAAATAGACATAGTTTTAATCTCAAGTTGATCGCTAAAGATTTCATCTCATGCAGATTATGCTTATCAATTCAATGATTTTGCAGGTGTTCATTCAACGGTGTTCACAATAAAAAACAATTGCCCGTACACCATTGCACCAGCAACCTTGACCGGTAGTGGAACATCAGTGTCAACAGGATTTGAATTGCAACCGCAGGCCTCAAACTCTATCAACACGCCGGCACCATGGTCTGGACGAGTATGGGCCAGGTTCGGCTGTTCAAATGACGGTGGCAGTTACAGTTGCAGCAGCGGAGACTGTGGTTCTGGTCAAGTAGAATGCAACGGTGCTGGTGCATCCCCACCTGCAACCCTAGTTGAGTTCACCTTATCAGATGCGAGTTCTACAGACTTTTACGATGTTAGCCTTGTTGATGGCTTTAATCTACCGGTGTCTGTGGTTCCACAAGGCGGGGGTTGTCCAACCACTGATTGTCCTGTTGACATTAACGCTAGCTGCCCATCAGAGCTGGCTGTGAAGGATGGATCTGGTGGCACAGTCGGGTGCAAGAGTGCATGTGTGGCGTTCAACAAGCCCGAATACTGTTGCAGTGGCGATCACAATACACCAGAGACATGCCCGCCAACTAATTATTCCCAGTTTTTCAAAAATCTTTGCCCAAAGGCTTATAGTTATGCTTATGACGATAAGACAAGCACTTTTACGTGTCATACTGGGAATGATTATCTCATTACATTCTGCCCTTGATGTATTATTCGTATCGGTATAAAATATTGTAAACTATGCTTTTAACTAATTCTAATTAAATATATTTAAAAGCTATCATCATGTGGTTGAAATAAGTAATGTTATATTCATGCTCCCTGCTCTCTAAAAGAAAATATATCATTTGTAATTGGAACTGATGTCTCAAATATATTCACGAAAATCAGCAAACTCTTATATTAAGTGTATAATAACAAATGTTTTAAAACCCGATTTGAACCGGTTCGAAAAGGGACCAAGGTAAATGCGTGGTTCAACTAAAACCAACTTTATGCCAACTTCTAGACCGGATGGAACTCGAAGGTTTCGTAAAAAAACCCGGGTAGAACCGATGTGATAGAACCGGTAAAAAACATGTTTATTGGACTTAAATACTTGAATTAATTTAGCCAGTTAAAGTCGATCGATTTCCAAACCAATTTTAATAGCTCTATCGATTTAATGTTTATGCATATATTTTTTTAATGTACTTGTTGTGTAATATCCCTAAATTAAGACTAAAATTTTTCGTTTTTAAATTAATATAATTATTATCCTGAACATCATTATAAAAATTCATGGTGAGTAACTTAGTGTATCAACAACATCATAAAACAACACACTAACATAAAATGTCGAACGAAATGATGTGTGGACTTAATCTCAGGCTCTTCCGATTCGTAGCAGAAGTACCTAAAAATAAAAACTAAAAACTCTAAGCACAAAGCTTATTGAATTCCCTATAATACCACAAACCATACATAATAAACATATAATGGGCCCTGCCCGTCATCGTCCAGCGCCAGGCATTGAGCCTCGCTCGGTATACAAATCTCTCAGTTATCGGGCCTCGCTCGTAATACATATAAACATATAAACAGATAAACACATAACACGTACAATAATCACATAGATAAATAGCATATAGAATGATCATAGGGACCTGCCTAGTAAACATATAAACACATAACATATGCAAGAGTCACGCGAATATCTAGCATCCTAAACACAACAACCCATGAGCCAACATTGGTGCCTTTGACCCGCTAAACACAATGACGAAACTCACTACCATCTGTTGAATCACTCAAATGATTCTTGATCTGCTGGTCCTAGAAAATCCCTGCACTATCATCATCAAAATAATATCCGATTAATAGTTGGATCTCGATCCATAACCAAGAATCTAAGCTACTTAGCCCATAACCAGGGTAAAATACCATTTTATCTTTTTTCTTACTAGGCCCAAAACCAAGGCCCAACCCAACTACTAAAACGTCCCAAATCCAAAATGGTAACCTAAAGCGCAATATGGTCTAATCTTCTAAATTAGGCCCAAAACCCATCATGGGCCTAAAATCCAAGGAAGCCTTATATAGTAGTCAAAAGCCCGATTTAGACGTCTAATGGCACGTCATGGCCCAATCTTAAAAGTCTAAAGCATGGCCTAAAACCCATGAACGCCAAGCCCATCCGTCCCTCTACTAAGTACACGGGGCGTACTCACCTCGTACGCCCAGCCTATGCCTCAACCACCCAAATTTCTTCACTAAGCACTTAAACAGTTAAGACCTTTTGTCAAACTCTCAAATCTGGTCCGTAAGGGTGAATTAATACGTAAAGTTGGCAACTTTACACCCATGCATGGTTTAATGTGACTCAACACTAAAAAAATAAGCTTAATAAAGATCTTAACACTTGCATGAAGCAAAATCATTCACAAAGTTTGCATTCTTATGAACAAAAAGCCTCTATGGAGCTAAGATGTAACATCTGTTGCTTCTGGAGTAGATCAAAAGCTTAATTCTAACTCAAAGAACTTAAAAATGCCTAAATAATACCATAATGTAGATCTAGTACAAATTACGATCAAAGTGAAAGGTTGTTACCTTAAAAGGCTTGCAAATGTGATGATAACTCTAGATCTACAAGCTCAAGCTATTTCTCCAAGTGTTCATCTTCTTTTTCTTCACCACAAAACACCCACAAACTCACTTTCAAACACAAATATCACCAAATGCATTTAGGGTTTCGTTTTTAGGATATAGGGAGATGGAGGCTTGTCAATAAATGTCCAAGACGAGGTTTAAATTGTTTTAAAGGGTAAACCTTAAAAATTACGGTTTGTCCAAATCATGTGTACGCCCAACATACGTGGGTGAAGTTCGCGATCAACAAAAAGCTAGTATGGTAAGCGTACTCATAGAGTACGCACCACATACTAGCCAAGTGAAAGGAATTTTTCAATAAGGGATAAAAGGAAACTTACCAGAATACGAATGTTACAATTCTCTCCACTTGAATCTGACTTCTTCCTTGAAATCCGCTGCCCCAAACAACTCTAGGTAATTATCCCTCATATCATCCTCTGGCTCCCACATCCTTTTCAGAATCCGTATGATGCTGCCAATAGAATTTCACCAACTCAACAACCTTGTTCCTCAAGGTTTTCATCTTCCGGTCAAGAATTACCACTAGCTTATCCATATAATTCAGGCGATCATCTACCTCAATATCCTCCAATGGAACCACTACAAAATCATCCAATAAACACTTCCGCAACTGAGAGAGGTGGAATGTGCTATGGATATTACTAAGCTCCTTGGGAATATCCAAGCAATAAGCAACCTAGCCCACCTGGGGCAAAACCCTAAAAGGAACATATTGGATTAGATTACTCTTGTGTTTCACTAGACATGTCTTGACTTCCCGAATAATATGATTATTCAAACATCCATAGTCAATCATACTTTGGAAGTTGGTGATGAGGTAAAACTATCATGAATCCGTTTGTAGATTGTCTAAGTGTTAGACATATGTAACGCTCCATTTATAGTATGTAATTTAAATAAAGTATTTTCCATTTCTAAATGGGTAATCGACGAGTCTGTAGCCCGACTCGTCGAGTAGAGACAGGATGATCACGCAAATGGCGTTGGCTACTCGACGAGTCTGTAACGCCTGTAGATCCAGGCTAGTCAATTTAGAGACGATAGGCATCAAAAATGGATTTTTGATGAAAGATTATTTAGAATGAATAATCTTAACTAAGTTATAGTATATGTTACAAGGTTTCTGTGCATATAAAGAACGCCCATTTTTATAACGATGAAGTTATGACCTTTCGAAGTTTCGCGACAAAACTGTCACGACGCTGAATGACGTAAAAAGTGAATTTACGTTAGAGTGATATTTAGCCTTAGAAATCTAAACAAAAGTCGTAGATTTCGTTAAACCATGAGCGTGCATAAAAAGAACGTCCAAATCTGACTTCTTATGAGGAAGTTATGATTTTTCTAAGCTTCGACTTAGCGGTATGCAGCCCGAATACTCGATTTGATATCGAGCGGTTTTTAGCCGAAACAATCTAAACGAGAATCGAAGATCTCGTTAATTGTAGTGAAACGATGAAAAGATAGGCGAAAACGGACGTCGGATAAAGAAGTTATGATTTTATAACGGAGTTTTCCTGTACCGGCCTACTAAAAATAAATAATAAAAAAAAATTCAAAATTAGCCGACGGAGTCTAAACGAAAGTTGTAGAGCGTAGTCTCACCTACGCGGGGATATAAAGAACGTCAAAAACGGAGTTCGTATGAGGAAGATATGATTTTTTGAAGTTTATTTAATAATTTCGGTATTTAAAATTAATTAAAAATATCCGATATTATCCGGGGGGGGGGGGGGGGGGGGGGGTCAGCGTTCTTATCCCCATTATGCCCAGCGTAATTTAGAATTAAGCGCAACGTAATTCGTGTTTCAGCCCCCTATAAAAGGGTGTCGAGGGCAACCGACTTCTTTGCTCATTTCTTCCCTTTTTCTCGCGTTTTTGCATCGTTTTTCGTGCAAGAAATATCCCGCAGCCCCAGTATCATTCCCGAGCCCCGAAGCAAGTCCCGAGGCCCCGAAGATCCCGAGAAGTGCGATTCCCGAGCCGAAGCTCTGCCCACGAGGAGCCCGGTTTTTGTGAAGATCTTCCAGATCTACCGAAGAATACTACTTCTACACGTCGTAGTGCTGTCCGATCATCTTCTAATCAAGTGAGCGTGTGGTTACTTTCTTCTAACGCATAATTATGAAGTATTTTATACGAAATACGTGTTATGTGTATAATTTTGTTGTTATGTGTGTGAATGTATATTCACTTTCTTCTATCTCATAGATCTGATTTATTCTCTATGAAATACGTGTTATGTGGATGTGCCTCATCTGTTATGTGGAATAGGTATTGAATGAGAATGTTATACAGGTTTTAAACTATGTATAAAAATATATATTTTTATCTACTAATATGTTGTGTAGAACATGGGTAGATAGTTGATGTGTGATAAACAGATGAGAGGCACTGATGTTGTTGTTGATCTAGTTATTCAGCGAGTATGGATTAGACCAAGAGGTTAATTTTAGATCTGGGAGTATGGATCAGGTAAAGAGATAAAAACTTGTTATTAGTCCGGGAGTATGGATTAAGACTAAGTTAATTGTCCCTAGTCCGGGAGTATGGATTGGGCACAGTTATTGATCTGGGAGTATGGATCAGATCAGGATTAGGGTATAGTTAATTGTCCCAAGTTCGGAAGTATGGATTGGACACAATTATTGATCCGGGAGTATGGATCAGATCAGGAGGTTAGTTTTAGATTCGTGAGTATGGATCAGGTAGTTTTAGATCCGTGAGTATGGATCAGGTTAAAAAAGTTAGTTTTAGATCCGTGAGTATGGATCGGTGAAGAGGATAGTTTTAGATCCGTGAATAGGAATCAGGTAAAGAGGAAAATTTTAGATACGAGAGTTTAGATCGTGTCGTTGTGAGGATCGATGGGGTGGGATAAGAGTTGCCTTTATATGGTGAAATTGTACAAGTTTGAATGTTCTATATTTATAAATATATGATATAACATTGTGGGATGAAAACCATATATGCCTACCAGGCTCCCAAGCCTGACCCACTCAGTTTTCTTTGTATCACAGGTATCGATACGAAGACATATTTCACAGAGAGATTTAAAGGAGATATAAATCATTAGTGTAATTGAATGTCAGTTCTGTTTAGGCTTATATGTCTGTATCGGAACATGACATCCCGAGGTTTTATTATTAAATGAAAATACATTCTCTTTGAGAAATGTTTTGATAAGTTATTATCATATCTTGTTTCGGGAACAAATTCCGCAACTGTTTTCTTTAAAAGATTACTCTGATTTTATAAAAACAAAGCATAAACAAATCGGTCTTTTCTGGCCGTGAAAATGGGGATGTCACAGTTGGTATCAAAGTATTAGTTTAAGCGAACTAGGAATTTGTAGGAAATTTCTAGACTTAAACTTAGAATGCTAAGTAATGATTGTGAGCAGTGTGTCTAAAATATGTTAGGTAGTACACCTAAATTGACACAAGCACTAGTTTATTTTAGGAATAATGCCTAAAATGCTTTTATGTGCTAAATGTTTTGTGTGATAGCTATATTGGTGCTATTATTTGTTCGGATCTATGGTCTGTTGCCGACCGGATCTGGAAACCTTATGTGTTTAGGATTCTAAGCGTATGTCTACGATATTAGAACTAGCATGTAAACGTTTCGGAGTGATAAGGATGATTTGAATATCTATCGTGAGTAAGGATCTAATTTTACCTTATTCGGTGTATAGATCAAAAACGGTGAGAACAAGAAGTGGAGTTGGAAATGCTGATGAAAACAGGAATCAACCACCCGTGATTGAGCAAATACCTGTCATAGCAGCAGCACCTAAGCCCATAACAACGACTGATGTACAATTGATGATTCAGACGATGTTGGATTGTCAAATGGATGAAACGAGATGTCTGCTTCAACAGAATCGTGAAGAATTGTTAATTCAAGTGGAAGAGCCTGAAGTGAATGAAGGGCACTCGGAAGGTGGAAACTTTAGTGGATCTGTTGGTCAAGCCAACCCACCGATAGTTAGGCAAAACAACCAGAATGGAAGGAATGATGGAATGGGATGCAAGTATAAGGATTTTCTGATTTGCAAACCATCGACCCTCACTGGAAAAGAAGATCCGATCGGAGTTATGGATTGGATATTGGAAATGGAGCTAGCCTTCATGACTTGTAGCTGCAGAGGTAAGTTGCAGACTATCTATGCAGTGCGTCAGTTCCGAGGTGGAGCCGTTCGATGGTGGAACACTCTAGGGAAGATCCTAAGCCATAACGAGCCACTGCAACTGTCTTGGGCAGAGTTCTTGGTGCAATTCAAGCGCAAGTTCTGCTCGGCCCAAAACCTGCTAGAGTTGGAGAATAAATTTCTGATATTGAAGAAAGGCAGCATGTCAGTGGATGAATACACTAATGCCTTCACAGACAAGATGGAGTTTTCTTTGCACAGCGTCCCAGACGAACTGACAAAAGTCAACCGGTACACAAAGGGACTCCCTTAGGACTATGCGGTGCCAGTGCGTCAGGCACCTACTCTAGAGGTAACTATTTGGGCTGCCAAGTCTGTTGAGAATATGATCAAGGGGAGGACTGACAGTAAGGTTGAAGTTGGCGAGAAGAGAAAGTTAGAAGGAACTTCAGGTTCTAATGAGAAAAGAAAAGTTTCGAAGTCTGATTCGAAGAAGCTCGAAGAAGGAGCATAATGGTGTGACAAGTGCAAAAGGAAGCACATTGGGGAATGCTCTAAAGAAATGACCTACTTCAAATGTGGGAAGACTGTTCATTACGCCAGCAAATGCCCAAACAAAAGAGAAGCATGCTTTAAGTGTGGTGAAGAAGGACACTTCAAGCAAAACTGCCCAAGAAGAGAAGAGGCTATAAAGCCAAATGCACCACCAAAGCCAAGAGCATTCCACATGATCCTCGACGAAGCAGAAAACAATGCGACAATTCAAGGATGAAGACTTCATGTCAATATATAAAGTCTGTATCAGGAAGTGTAGCCTACTAGAGGCGTAGTATAGGGTGAACCTGAACTTTTGTGTAATCGTTTCAAGGAATTAATATAAACCCTAGTTTTGCTAACTAATGTGTTGAATGATTGTCTGATTTTCTTGTATGGTGACTTGGTCGACTGCGGGACAATAATTGGGACGAGTATGAGTAGGTGTGAAAGGTAGTAGATGCATATACTACCAGAAGCACAGGACTCGCACTTGGATCAAGGAAAGTCACAAGGTTACCAAGAAGCTAGTATTTGATTCCGTTTTATTCTGGTATGTCATTAACATTGTTTCGGTAATGACTAGTAAGATGGTTCTTGTTCCGACCCTAGTGGTCATGTTTAAATTTGAGTTCGACTACGAGGAGTATGTTACGTGGTCTAGAGGACCAAGTTAGATGTAACATCTGACTTAAGTCAGAAGGTTGAAGTTAATGCGATTGATAGTGTCGCGCTTGTTGTTAAAAGAAGTTTGCAGGTAGAAATGCTACATGCTGAAATGTGATTATATCACATTAGAATATGAAGAAAGGTATATTCCATCCTAAATTTAACTTCATTAAAGACCGAGTCTAAGCGCCGCATCGTGCGATGAGAGGTCAATAGAGCACGACCCATCGATTTGTTACAATAGATAAATGAAAGTAATTATCCTGAGAAGAAGAAGGAGTCCACAATAAGGACTTATTTGGTAACTTGAAGGTTACGATTGAAAGTACAACATAGTACGATAAGAAGATGCAAGATTGGGCATCTTCTACGGTCAAGAAAGCCATAGAGTTAAATACCCTTTCGAGGAAACATAGAAGTTACGGTTATTACCTAGGATGAATAAATAACGTGTGGAATCATTATGCAAGTCCTATTTCGTTGATGATTCCGGGACGTAATTATCCTAAGGGGGAGATAATTGTCACGCCCGTAGATCCGGGCTAGTCAATTTAGAGACGATAGGCGTTAGAAAAGGATTTTTGATGAAAGATTATTTATAATGAATGATCTTAACTAATTTATAGTATATGTTACAAGGTTTCCGTGCATATAAAGAACGCCGAAATCCAAGTTATAACGAAGAAGTTATGACCTGTCGAAGTTTCGCGGCAGAACCGGCACGACGCTGAATGACGTAAAAAGTGAATTTACGTTAGAGTGATATTTAGCCGTAGCAATCTAAAAAAAAAGTCGTAGATTTCGTTAAACCATGAGCGTGCATAAAAAGAACGTTCAAATCTGACTTCGTATGAGGAAGTTATGATTTTTCTAAGTTTTGACTTAGCGGTATGCAGCCCGAATACTCGATTTGAGATCGAGCGGTTTTTAGCCGAAACAATCTAAATGAGAATCGAAGATCTCGTTAATTGTAATGAAACGATGAAAAGATAGGCGAAAACGGACGTCGGATAAAGAAGTTATGATTTTATAATGGAGTTTTCCTATCCCGGCCTACTAAAAATAAATAATAAAAATAAAGTCAAAATTAGCCGACGGAGTCTAAATGAAAGTTGTAGAGCGTAGTCTCACCTACGCGGGGATATAAAGAACGTCGAAAACGAAGTTCGTATGAGGAATATATAAAATTTTGAAGTTTATTTAATAATTTCGGTATTTAAAATTAATTAAAAATATCTGATATTATCCAGGGGGGGTCAGCGTTATTATCCCCATTATGGGCAGCGTAATTTAGAATTACGCCCAACGTAATTCGTGTTTCAGCCCCCTATAAAAGGGTGTCGAGGGCAACCGACTTCTTTGCTCATTTCTTCCATTTTCTCGTATTTTTGCATCGTTTTTCATGAAAGAAATATCCCGAAGCCCCAATATCATTCCCGAGCCCCGAAACAAGTCCCAAGGCCCCGAAGATCCCGAGAAGTGCGATTCCCAAGCCGAAGCTCTGCCCGCGAGGAGCCCGGTTTTTGTGAAGATCTACCAAATCTACCGAAGAATACTACTTCTACAAGTCGTAGTGCTGTCCAATCATCTTCTAATCAAGTGAGTGTGTGGTTACTTTCTTCTAACGCATAATTATGAAGTATTTTATATGAAATACGTGTTATGTGTATAATTTTCTTGTTATGTGTGTGAATGTATATTCACGTTCTTCTATCTCATAGATCTGATTTATTCTCTATGAAATACGTGTTATGTGGGTGTGCCTCATTTGTTATGTGGAATAGGTATTGAATGAGAATGTTATATAGGTTTTAAACTATGTTTAAAAATATATATTTTTATCTACTAATATGTTGGGTAGAACATGGGTAGATAGTTGATGTGTGATAAACAGATGAGAGGCCCCGATGTTGTTGTTGTTGATCTAGTTATTCAGCGAGTATGGATTAGACCAAGAGGTTAATTTTAGATCCGGGAGTATGGATCAGGTAAAGAGATAAAAACTTGTTATTAGTCCGGGAGTATGGATTAAGACTAAGTTAATTGTCCCTAGTCCGGGAGTATGGATTGGGCACAGTTATTGATCCGGGAGTATGGATCAAATCAAGATTAGGGTATAGTTAATTGTCCCTAGTCCGGGAGTATGGATTGGGCACAATTATTGATCCGGGAGTATGGATCAGATCAGGAGGTTAGTTTTAGATCCGTGAGTATGGATCAGGTAGTTTTAGATCCGTGAGTATGGATCAGGTGAAAAAGGTTAGTTTTAGATCCATGAGTATGGATCGGTGAAGAGGATAGTTTTAGATCTGTGAGTAGGGATAAGGTAAAGAGGAAAATTTTAGATACGAGAGTTTAGATCGTGTTGTTATGAGGATCGATGGGGTGGGATAAGAGTTGCCTTTATATGTTTAAATTGTACAAGTTTGAATGTTCTATATTTATAAATATATGATTTAACATTGTGGGATGAAAACCCTATATGCGCACCAGGCTCCCAAGCCTAACCCACTCAGTTTTCTTTGTATCACAGGTATCGATACGAAGACATATTTCACATAGAGATTTAAAGGAGATATAAATCATTAGTGTAATTGAATGTAAGTTCTGTTTATGCTTATATGTCTATATCGGAACATGACATCCCGAGGTTTTATTATTAAATGAAAATACATTCTCTTTGAGAAATGTTTTGATAAGTTATTATCATATCTTGTTTTGGGAACAAATTCCGCAACCGTTTTCTTTAAAAGATTACTCTGATTTTATAAAAACAAAGCATAAACAAATCGGTCTTTTCTGGCCATGAAAATGGGGATGTCACAGAGTCATATGTTGGGACTCGGCGAATCCGCCTGTCTGGATTAAGCCCTAATTTCAAGGGTTTGTACCCTATTTAAACATCATTATAGCCTCCCACCCCAGCCTCCAACACCTTTAGAGCGTTTCCCCTGTAAACCTAAGCCCACATTGTTGAGTTTGAGTGTGCTTGTGCTAGCTTGGAAGCTTTGGAAGAGAAGGAAGGAAAGAAGGTCCATAGAAGAGGAAGGAGATCTAGGAGTTAGCTTCCATCTGTTTCTCATTCAGGTAATGAAGTTCTGACCTTGTATATTCCTCCATTAAAACTACTTTTATGCTTGTTATGTCTTCTTTGGAGCCTTTTATGATTCAAAACTTGAGATATGGACTCTCCTTTGGATGGAAACCTTAGATCTGGATGTTATTGTACCCCAAGAGCTCATTATAGCCACCTTTATGCAATCATGGCCTTGTTCCAAACCCTAAGTGCTTAGTATTTGTTGATTTTGAGTATTTTAGCCTCATACTCTTGTGCATGCACGTAAAGTTAGAAACTTTATGTGTAAAACCAGTCCTAGAAGCTCAGATCTATGATTTGGAAGCACTGAAATCGATTAGAATCGACTGTGTAGTAATAGCATGCTTAGGACTCGACGACTTGTTCTTCAACTCGGCGAGTTGTTCTTCAGACTCGACGAGTTGTTCATCCGACTCGGCGAGTCACAGACTGGATGTGTTCATATGTTGAAGGAGAACTCGACGAGTTGTTCATACAACTCGGCGAGTCGGATGAAGTTAGACTCGATGTTAGCATCAAAGAAGAACTCGTCGAGTGTTTACCAAACTCGACGAGTAGAGGACTAGAATGGATGATAGGGACTCGGCGAGTTGACGGCCCAACTCCGCGAGTCCGGTCAACTGAAAGTTGACTTTGACTAGAGAGTTGACCTTGACAAGGGAGTTGACTTTGACCAGGGGTAAAATAATCATTTTACCCTAAGGGCATTTATCAGTACCTGACCTAGTGTTCTTGGAATTTGTAGCCGGATAGTTCCAGAGCAGTAGTCAGCCAGTGTTAGAGTTATCATCTCAGCAACCAGCGTTACGAGGTGAGTTTTCGTTCCAGTAGGAACGGGTCTACTGCCACAATGCCGGACCATCTAGTTAGCAGTAGTTCCGAACTTTGGTCTGATGCAGTGGTTCGGTGTGCTTGATGTCTTTGTGATTCAAGCATGTCCTCGTGTTATTGTTGGATTAGTGTCTAAGTCCATAACTATTTTGGTATGTACTTGACCCGATGGTGCATGGTCCTTTTGGGTTGCCTTCACCAAAGCAACTTGATAGGATGAATTATGGAGAGAAAGGATTAAATATGATTTATTAATATATTATGAGAATAATATATTAAAGGTGAAATCATATTGTTTAATTAATATTAGTCAAGAATTAATAAGAATTAAGTTTGTGACTAAAAGAGATTAATTAAACTTAAGGGAATAGAATTGTAATTATAAGATAATTGCAATTGGGCTATGGATTACCTTGTTATATAAGGTTGGACGAATTCTATGGGGAAACCCATTAGAAATCATCCAAGGGCCTTTAAGGAAGGATCCATGGGTTGCTTAGGGCATAAGCATCCAAATTAGGGTTTCCTAGTTTAAAACCCTAATAGCCTACATGTATACATAGTACCCTTAAGCCTAAAAAACGTGGTGAACTAATTGGTTACGGTTTCCACACATTTTGGGTAGCCTCCTTCTCTTCTCTTCTTCATCCTCTTGCTCTTGGTGTTTGTGAACCATTAGAGGAGTGACATTTGTGACTCTAAGCTTTCTAAAGTCAATACAAGAAGGAATTGAGATTGTTATGTTGGGTTTTGAGCAATCTAACACTTCCTAAGTGTGCATGCAACCCTAATAAACCTTGGATCTATGTTTTCTTCTAAAATACATGCAAATAATAATTTCCAAGGTTTCTTCCTAACTAGCATAGCATAAGGATTATGAATCATAAAACTACTAGTAGAAATACATATCTTTTGATGGTGGTTGATTGTTTGGAGTTTGAGAGCCTAGCACCAATAGTGTGAATGCCTCAAATGGAATCAAAAATCACCACAAACTTTGGAAACTTGAGAGAATAGTATACTTTCTTATGAAATCGGCCACCACTAAGTCTCACACCACTAGAGTGTCATTTCTTGCATAATATGCTTCTTTATATAGTGTGCATGGTTAGGGTGAAACCCTAATAACCCATGTCTTTTCCTTTCCAAGGATCCATGGGTTAAAAGCTCCATGGATCATCCATGGACTTCCATATTAGCTTAGCCCATTAACAAATGAGTGTTAGCCTACACTATATAAAACCAATAGCCCACAATATAATTAGTCTTCCTTTTAATCTCTAAATTAATTCATAATTAATTTAAGACTAAGACTAATTAAATAACATGAATTCATATTAATATATTATAACTTGTAATATATTAATAAACATATATGTATAACTCTCATAAAATTATCCATAAATAGTTCGGGTGAAGTGCAACCCAAATGGACCATGCCGGGTCGGGTCAAGTATGTACCAAATAAGTTATGGACTTAGACACCTTATCCAACAGACTCCCACTTGGATAAGTCTAATAACTATATTTGCATATGTTACTTCAGGAACCAACCAGCAATCGTAGCTCTCGAAAACTCTGTTGAACTATGAAGCGCCATTTTAGATAAGTGATCATATAATCCTCTGTTCTCATGATATCAGCCGGACAAATACATGGAACAACGTCGTACTTATTGTCCAGCAGTTTGTTTCCCGATTTCCGGTTTGTTTGACAAAGAACTTAATCGAACACCTCAATTTAGTTCTGACCGGCCGGTACATAGGTCACAACAAAATCATCGAGGGGCCCAAATATCGCTTCTATTTCTAGAAGGAACAGATAAACTTTGACTCATATGCTTGTTCTACTACTTGTTGAATTGTACACAAAGGCACGTTTTATAACATCAAGTTACTGATGCGTTTACGTGCAATCAATGCACAACCAACTCATAGGTAACAACTCATATCTCTAGGTTTGAAGATTTATATGATATTACCATCTCATGATCACTCGAGATAAATTCCATGAAGTGATACAAGTGAGCGTGGGTTTATTCCAATACTCATAACTTATGAGCACTCATGAATGTTGTAGCAACCATTGCTATGACAAAACCCATTTAGCCATCTACAAACTCGATTCATGACAGTCTTGATTCATACCTACTTCCAACATATGAACGACTGTAGAGTGTTTAAATAACTTAGTCATTCGGAAAGAATAACCTAGCTATTTTGGAAGTCAAAACATGCAAAGTGAAACACAATAATAATCGAATCCAATATGGTCTCAGAACCCTTTTGAATATAAATAGAACCACCTTTTATTTATCACCATATTGATTACACATTATTCATTGTATAATGTTTCAAACAATCAACTTAAGACTTGAATAAAAAACAACAGTCGTCCCATGCTCCTAGCATGTACACTTTGTTTTTCTAAACAATAGTTATGCCATACTCCAAGTATGCACACTATGTTTGTCTATGATCCTTACATTGTGATGTAGATCAATTGAACATGATTCCAATGATACTCATTTCACAATCCCAAATCCTTATTGTAAATGTGAGAATCCCCGATTCCTATCATTTACCAAAAAATCTGTTAGATTTTAAACTTTTATGCAATGTTCCTCTTGTAATGATTATGCACAAAGTCACCAAAAGCTTGTCACCAGTCATTACAGAGTATTCCAAAGAAGGTCAACTTCTATGGAACGGAAGTCTCGTATTCAAAGTACATTGCTTTGAACATCCTTCTTGCATTAAGGTTTTCTAATCTTACACTTCCGAACAAAAGTTACTTCTTTTCAGAATATGTCAATATGGTCCTTTCCGACAACTTACATCATACTTCCAACTTTCCCTGAGCAACCAATCTTTGGCGAACCTCAGATTGTCCTCAACAATTGCTTAATCACTTTAGTCATATCCAGTTCTAGACTTTTCCCTTCTCAATGCCTTAAGCATTTGGAAATTTAGAAAAGATGAATATTATAGCACATGCAATCGATCCTATATCCGAAGCATATGGGACACGATTCATGATGTTTGACATAAAGACATGATACTAGACCAGTCTTTTGCTATAATATTTTTTATTTGCCATGTTTTTAAAATTTAACTATGAAGAAGGATGCCGTAATCATAATCGAATTTTGAAAACGCAATATATATAGAATTTCTTCAAGTTGAACCATTCCAACATAAAATTCATATATATATATATATATATATATATATATATATATATATATATATATATATATATATATATATATATATTCTTGACTAAAGATGATTAAAATCTCAATCTAAGCTTTAGAATTGAAACGAAGTATAATTTCCTCTCCCTTAATTATAGCAAAACAACTTTTCAACCCCTGCAACTTCACGAATTGAAACTTTGTTTTCTATAATTAACATTGCTAACTTGCAACACTAAACGTAATAATCATGCCACCACTAACATGATGATTATCAGCATAACACTTATGCTCCCACTAGCTCTGAGATATTTCCAGAAATCTGCTGGACTTCTGAAATTTAGATTCATACACCCTTTCTTAGTTAGCTCACATGAGTGTCTAAACAATTTTCAGAACTATGAAAAGGGATACCATAATCATAGTATTAATTGTTTAGACGGTTTCCATTTCTCACAAGTCCATGTTAGTGTGCCAGTGAACCACACGCGCTCCACTAACGACTTTTGAAAATGCAAATAACACAATTGATATCTACGTAAAATCTACTTAGTGAAAGCGTTTCCTCACCATCATTTTCATAAATCGGAGAGAAACCTTATGACACTTAGATTTTATAGTGTATAAGTTCCTATCCATGTGAATTTGTCATAACCATAATCACAAGATAAGGTTAGTGACAAATTCAGCCTTACATGGATTAAACTTGTTCAGTCTTAGTTTCTTGTCACCTTGGTAGCACAAGGCCCACCAATGCTTCCAAGTTGAACTCTGATAACTCACATGCAAATTCAACTTATTTGAAGTAGGTACAGAAATAAGAATTATGTCAACACGATAGGTTGCAAACCTTAAGTCGTGTGCTAGTGATAAATTACAAGTTTTACTCTTGATTAAATCTTGAAACTCTTTCAGGATCTTTAAGGCTCCCACTGTCCCCTTGACATATAAGTTTCCCCAATCAAGAACCATTCCTTGACAAAACATATATTCAAGGGACAGTGCGGATTCTTATCAAGACTAACACTTCACACAATTGGTCTTAGTTGGTCTTTGTCTCATCCAAGACATCACAACTTACCAATCTCAAATGTACAAGAGTAGAAAACATTTTACTCTTACATTTGACTAGTGTTAATAAATCTTCCTTTATGTCACTCAAAGTTACAATCTTGGAGTATGACTCTAAGAATTGTTTTGGAACGAAGTATGACTCGTCTTCTTGATTTTAACCAATCCAACAATTCATGACCTCTCTTCTTAGCCATAACAATGCACTAAGACGT
Source organism: Lactuca sativa (assembly GCF_002870075.4). Lineage (NCBI taxonomy): Eukaryota > Viridiplantae > Streptophyta > Magnoliopsida > Asterales > Asteraceae > Lactuca > Lactuca sativa. The sequence continues at coordinate 50,395,802 of NC_056624.2, forward strand.
CCTTAGAGTATGAATTTTTGATATGGTTTCATAATCATTAAAATGATCATGAAATACGATACTAAAGTACTCTCCCATCCTTTTAGATTTGAGAAACTTTCATCTTTCTGCCTAATTTGATTCTTTTCATTTGTTTTGTCATACATTGTAACCTTTCCAATGTTACAGAATTATACTTCACCTCATAAGTATAATCATATTTACTAATCTTTAGTAAATCATGACAAATCAATCTTTGTGGTGGACCTTGACCAACGCACACCCAGTGTACCTAATTCCTTAGTCCTTCAATTGACTCACATATACATGTGATCAAAGAATTAGTCTTAATTTTCAAAGATGAAAATTCTCATTCATCATACAATACAACTTGTATGATTCCAAGTTTCTGTCCAATTAAAACTTGGGTGATGAAAATCTTTCTTCATTTGGTAAATTCAGACACTACCACAAATGAAGGAATCAAATCCACTATCCAATATTGCTATTACTGGAAACATATAAGCAACAATTTTCCACAGATGCCATTGTAAGGATATTTTTAAAATAAATAAAATTAAAACCCTTTTTTTTCTTTTATTTTAAAACCTTGTGGAAAAACTTATCCTTACAATCCACATGAAAACCTTGTTGTTATCTATTCATAAGCAATATATTATAACTCTTAAGCAACAGCTCAAAATTCTGATTACCGAACCATGCGATCGAAACCCACCTTCGCAATCAAAATCAACATATACTTACTTTAAGCTTCCTATCTTTTCTTTGATTCTTAAAAACATCAACATGTGACCCATTCACATTATGTAATAAGAATCTCCAAATAGAAACTTAATAGAGTTAGTCAGTGGACTTTAACTGAAGTAGAGTCAAACTTTTTGACTTGATCAATCTTATGATCTTTCAGGTAAATATGGCAGCTTCGCAATCAATGTCCCTCCCTTTGGCAATAAAAAATATAGACCCTTTTGTAATGGCACATGAGACTATCTCAGACTTAGCCTTTCTCTTTACCATTTGGTCAACCGAGTTGACTATGGCCGATCCCTTTCCATTGGGAAGAGAAATGCTTTTCTAGATATCCAATGCTACCATTGTCAATGTCCATTTAAGACTTGGGAAGTTGTTCTTTTAATCAAATTTTCTTTACTGGTGTTCCAAATCATTGCTGATTCCACAACACCAAGCAAATAGATAACATCATTAAGCGTCATGTCATAGTCTGTCTCATAGTAGTCCCAAAGAGACTCACTATGTTACTAAGAAAGTGATTGAACATCCAACTTTCACAAGACTTTGACACCTAACTCTCCCGGCTTGTCAATAAGTGACTTTATCTCCAAGATGTGAGCACACATAGACTATGCTTGCCAATAGGGATTGAGTGACTTTAAACTTTTCAAGAACTTGTGGGTGAGGGAGAATAATTGGAGGAAGTGGAGGAAGTGAAGCATGATGTTGAGGGACACCATCTTCAAGAGATTTGGGAAAATCATAGTTGTCTGAACAAGACATCTATAATGGGAGAAAATCAAGTTAGTGTTGGATTAGGTGTCTAAGCCCATAACTATAATTGGTATGTACTTGAATTGATAGCAGCACAGTCCTTTTGGGTTGCCCTCAAACCTAGCAACCGGACAAGGAAATTATGAAAGGAGAGATATTAATTTATTATAAGATTAATATAAATGAATTTATTAATATGTTAAAAGATTAATATATTAATAAGAAATTATTTTGTTTAATTAATTGTTAGCCAGAAATTAATTAGAATTAATTTTGGGGTTAAAAGAATTAATTATAAAGTGCAGGGACCAGTTTGCAATTATCTAATAGTTGAGTGGAAGGCTCCAGAACCTCCTTGGAAGGAGGTGGACGAAATCTATAGGGGAAACCCTAAGGATTTCGTCCAAGGGGGCTTGGATAAGGCCTTTGGCTTTGCTTAGGCCCTAAGCAAGGAGCATTAGGTTTTTTCCTAAACCCTAGATCCCTCAACTATATAAGGAGCCTCCTGGTTCACATTTTGGTCACTCTTTCTTTGGAAGAAACCCTTAGGGCCGAAAATTGCATACTCCCTTTCTCTCCTTCTACTTTCCTTCTTGCTAGTTTGGGTGTGATTCCATTAGAGGCATTACACTTGTGGTGCTAAGCTTCCAAGAAGATCAAGATCAAGATCAAGGGAATTATCAATTGTTTACTATAACAATTGAAAGGTATGTAATTTCTAAACCCTAGTTTGTGAATTTCGAAAATAGCCTCTCTCCTCTAGGGTTCTTATTTTGCAATTCAAAGTTGTATGTTCAATAGCTAAAACATAGATCCAAAGTAGGTTGCATGTGAACTTAGGAATTGTATTCTAGTTTATTTGTTTTACCTAAAACCCATCAGTGGTATCAGAGCCATTGTTGTTTTAAATTGAATTGCTATAATAGTTGAATTGCAAATTAGGGTTTATAGCCATTAAACCCTAAAGGCCAAAATTTTCGATTTTAGGGTTTTGGTGCAAAGGGTTTTCGAAAACCCTAGCCTCCATGAACCCTAGTCGAAATTAGGGTTAGGGTTTCCAAAACCCTAGCCTCCTCCCCTTGTAATTTCAAAATATGCTCCCCCTTTTTAAGGTTTCTTTGTTTTGGATAATAGTTGTCTTATTGGATAATTGAGATAAATAATGAAATTATCCTATCCCCATATTTTCGAAATCTAGAAGGGATATGGATTAGGATTAAATTAAGTGTTTGATTTAATTAGATAATCCTTACTAGATTTAATTAATTAATTAAAAGTTAATTAATAGACAAATATTAAATCTAGTTATTTGGTTGAGAAAATTAAGGAAATTATCCTATCCCCATATTTTTGAAATCTAGAAGGGATATGGATTAGGATTAAGTTAATTGTTTAATTTAATTAGATAATCCTTAAAAGATTTAATAAATTAATTAAAAGTTAATTAATAGATAAATATTAAATCTAATTAATTGGTTTACTTAAATTTAAAATTTAATAGTTTAAATTTCGAAAAATTTATATAAACCCTTGGAGTTTTAAAATGTTTTAAAACACACCTTATATGTATATTATAATTAAAAGTTAAATATTATATATGTATAAGAATATGGTCAGTCAAATCGCTAGTATGTCTCATTCACGAAGCTAATCTATAAGGGGGGTATAAGGAAACTGCCTATAAAATGGTAGTTGAATGGGTGTCCACTCTCACCCACCGCTTCCTTGATTAGTGGAGGGTCGTTAGCAGAACGGATTTGATAGGACAACTACATCTCATTAAAAGTATAATGTTATTAAAGAAAGTACTAGAACATTATTCTACAAAATCCCAACTCTAGTTACTTTAGGAAAAATCTGAAAAGTATGCTAATCCATGAAATTACACGTAATGCTTTATTGGTCGTTAGTGCAGCGTGTGTGGTTAACCGGCACACTAAAAGGCACTAATAAAGAGTAGTAATGGGTATCTCATAATTGTCATTTTGATGGAGCGTGTGTGGTTTACCGGCACATCAATAGTTAATGATAAAGACAATGAGGTTACCAAGCACATTTGCATGGTTATTCACATCTTGTTTGTGATCCTCGGCATCCCAGTCACAAATAGAAGAGCATAATCCGAGATTAAAACATGCCATTGAATAGTTTCAATGTATCTCAAAGAATCTAGGAGTTTCCAATACATTTAAAACTTAACCTTATTTTTCGTTTTTCATGGTGGAAATTGGTAAATCGTCATTTACCTACCTTCAAATATTCTGCAAATTGGATTACGGCATCCCTCTTCCAATTTGTGGAATGTTATGTTGGATCCTAGCCTTGATGTTTCTTTTGGGTGTTACATCAAGGATTCTTATTAACTAACTTGAATTTTCTCCCATAGATGTCTGAATCTAACCATGGTCTTCCCGAATCTAAAGGAAAAGGTATTCCTGCTCAAAGTCTGTTCCACTATGAAGGTGAAAGATCAATCCCTACCATGTGGACTAACTTGATTCCACTTCCTCCACCTCCTCCTGTTGTTCTCCCAAACCTACAAGTTCGAAGGCTTGAAAAGTTCAAGCTCACTCAAGCCCTTTTCGCAAGTAAACACGAAGATGGGAAACATGTGTGTGCACACGTCTTAGAGATGAAGTCACACATTGATAGGCTAAGCATGTTTGGTGTCGAGATTTCAAGTGAGTTGGCTGTTGACTGGGTTCTTCAGTCACTTCCTGAATCATATAGTGAGTTCGTTAGAGAGTACTATATGATGGATCACGACGTGACCCTCATTGATCTCACCTATTTGCTTATAGCTGTTGAATCAGCAATGATTTGGCGTGGTGATCAAGCAAATTTGTCTGGTGAATCAAACTCCCAAACTTCAAGGGACATTGAAAATGATGACATTGGAGATCCAGAAAAGGTAAACTCTGAGATTGTTCCTTGTGTCATTCCAAAAGAGTCCATTTGCTTTTATTGCCAAGAGAAGGGGCATTGGAGACGAAGCTGCCCTATCTACCTGAGAGATCTAAGAGATGGGAGAGTCTAGTGTTATCACTCCTCCTTGGGTATAAAATCAACTATCTAACTCCATCAAGTTCCTATTCATTGATTCTTAATACATAATGTGATAAGATTACATTTGAATGTTTTGCAGGATCAGAGAAAAGAGAGGAAGCTTGATGGAAAAGCAAGATGAGTCTGATCACGAAGAAATTGATCACCGTCGCATGGATTCGAAGATCAGATTTTGAGCTTAGAAAGTTATGATAGATTTGTTAGGAATAAATACATAGTTTTTCAGTTGATTTTGCATTGTAAGGACAAGTTTTTCGCTGCTTTTATGAATAAAATAAAATTTTTGGTTTAAATAATTTTATATATCCTTGCAATGAAGTCGTTATGAAAAATTGATGTATTGTTATCAATAATGGATTTGATTCTTAATTATGTCATTTGTGGAAATATCGAGAATTTGCCAAATGAGGAAAGATTCTCATCGCCCAAGCTTCAATTGGACAGAAACTTGGAGTCATGCAACTTGATTGCGTGATGAATGAGAAACTTCATATTTGGAAATTAGACTAATTCTTTGACAAAGTGTCAAGAGAAGGACTAGGAGATCAAGTACACTAGGTTGTACATTGATCAAGTCCACCACAAGAGTGATAAAGATATTCGTCATGATTTACTAAAGTTTAGTGAATATGGTTATGCTTATAAGATTAAATATAATTCTGAGTTGATTGAAAGAGTTTCAATCAATGGCAGAACGAATAAAGAAGAATCAAGTAGGCAGAAAGATAAAAGTTTCTCTATTCTAAGAAGAAGGGAGAGTAACTTTTATTGTGTTTTATGATAAGTCTTAATGATTAGGAACCATATCTCAATTGATCCTCTAAGTAAGTCTTAGTACATTTGCATGTCTAAGAAGAGGAATCGAGAATTGTGGAAATGGTTAAAATCAAGAAGTCAATCATACTTCGTTCCAACATCAAGTCTTAGAGTTATACTCCAAGATTGTGAATTGAGTGACAAGTCTCAAGAAGGTTTATAACACTCATGAAATGTGGAATTTGGAAAAGTTTTCTTATTCTTGCACATTTAAAATTTGTAAGTTGTGATGTCTTGGATAAGACAAAGACTAACTAGGACAAATTTTGTGAAGTGTTTTGTCTTGATAAGAACCACACTAACTCTTGAATATTTGCTTTGTCGAGGAAAGTTTCCTGTGTCAAGAGGTCAGTGAGAGTTTTAATGATCTTGAAAAGGTTTCAAGAACAAATCAAGAATAAACCTTATCGATCATCACTAGCACACGACTTGAGGTTTATAGCCTATCGTGGATGACATACTCCTTTTCTATGCCATTCCAATTGAATTAATTATGCAAGTGAGTTCTATGAGTTCTCATGTGAATGCATAAAGACATAGCACCTTGATCAATGGAAAGTACATTGCTAACTAAGGATGAGTTGATAAACCACTTAGAAGACATGGTGGGCATTCGTGTTACCATGAGGCAAGAAATCGAGATTGAGAAAGTTCAGTCCATATGAGTTTGGATTTGTCACAAACTTTGGTTTTGACAAATTCACATGGATAGGAACTTATACACCACAAAATCTAAGTGTCATAAGATTACCTCCTTCATGAAAATGACTGTGAGGAAATGCTTTCACTAAGAGAGATTTTAAGAATATAGCAATTGTGAAAATTGTATTCTCAAATTCGATTATGGTTACGGCATCCCTTTCCATAGTTTGAATTGTGAGATTTGGCAATTAGTCTGAACATTTGGGACTTAGTGACATAAGTTCTGAATTTGTCTAGACACACATATGAGCTTTCTAAGGCAAAGGTGTATGATTTTAAGAAGCTTTGATAAAGGCTTATCAAAGCATTAGGTATTAGAAATATGAACTTAAGGAATTCAATAAGCATTGTTCTCTGGAAGTTTAATTGTTTTCTGAATACATGTCAAAGCTAGTGGGAGCATAAGTGTTATGCTGGTAAGAAAATAATCATCATGTTAGTGGGAACATGATCATTATGGTAAAGTATTGCGAGTTAGCAATATTAATTATAGAAAACAAAGATTCACTTTGCAAAGTTGCAATGGTTGAAAAGTTGTTTTGCTATAATTAAGGGAGAGAATATTATACTTTATTTCAAAATTCTAAAGCTTAGATCGAGAAATGTTAATAAATTTAGTCAAGGATATATAGTGCATTCTCAAATTTGATTATGATCATGGCATCCCTCTTCATAGATCGAATTGTGGGAACAGGACACATAAAATATTATGGCAGAAGGATGATAAAGTATCACATCTTTATGTGAGACATTATGCATTGTGTCCAATACGCTTCGGGTATAGGATCGATTGCATATGCTGTAATATTTGACCATTCTAAAATTTTCCAAATGCCTAGGGTATTAAGATGGAAAAAGGATCTAGAATCGGTTTTGACTAAAATAATTAAACAACTATCAAAGGAAAATCTGAGGTTCACTGAGGATTTGTCGTTTGTGAGTAGTTAGAAGTATAGTACTGAATGGGCTATATTGACATTATTATGAATAGATAAGATTCTATTAAGAATAAGCTGTCATATGGCAAATATGGAAATGTCTCCATATTGGGAGTTGGATGTTGAGAGTCTGTGTCTAGATTAGAAACTTTTATGGAAGAAGGATGTTCAAAGGAATGTACTTTGAATGTGAGACTTCACGTCTATGGAATTATCTTGTAACAATTTCCGATAGAGTACTTTGTAATTTCATTGGCCAAAGTCTTGGTGACTTTTGTGCTATGACTTTGCGAAAGGATCGTTGCATAAAATGTTAGAATCTAGCATATTCTAGTAGTTGCAAGAACCTTGTGTTCTAACACTAATAATAGGGATTGGGAATTGTGAAATGAGCATCATTGGAAAGGTTTTTCAATTGATTTATTTCACAAAGTATGGACCATAGGAAACCAAAGTGTGCATGCTTGGAGCATGGGACAATTGTGGTTATAATTCAAGTAATAAGTTGATTTTCTGAAACTATAAGCAATGAATAATGAGTAATCAATATCGTGTTTAAATAAAAGTGTTTTTATTTACGCTCAAAAGCTTTGGGGCCATATAGGATTAATATTATTATTGCGTTTCACTTTGCATGTTTTGACTTCCCGAATAATAAGATTATGCAAACTCCACAGTTGCTCGTACTTTTGGAAGTAAGTAGTGAATCAAGACTGTCATGAACTGGATTGTAGATTGTCTAAGGATAGACATGGCAATAGATTTGCTGCAATGTTCATGAGTACTCAGAAATTGAGATTTGAGTATTGGATAAACCCACGCTCAGAGTATTACTTCATGGAATTCATCACGAGTAATACTGAGACGATAATATCTATGATCTTGAAATAGAGATATATGAGTTGTAATTTGCAAGTCGGCTATACATTGGTGATATGAAAACGCATCAGTAACTTGGTGTTATAAAACATATTGTCATGTATGGTTTGATGAGTAAAAGATACAAGCATATGAGTCAATGTTTATTCGTTCCTTTTGCCCTAACGGGAAAATCGATATTTGTGGGCCCCTCGATGATTTGATGTTGACTTATGCGCTGGGCCCAGCCAGGACTAAATTGATGTGTTCGATTAGAAGTCCTATATCATCACAAATCAGAAATCGGGGAACATAGATTCTGGACAAAGAGATTGATTGTATTACATGTCTTATGTCTGGGGATATCTTGCAGAACGAAGGATTATATGATCACTTTTCTTAGGACTCGTAACTGACTGGGTCAGAGTTCGGCAGCAGCATTTTGGAAGCTACAATTTGCTGGTCAAATTTAGAAGGCATACTAGCAATTATAGTTACAGACTTATCCAAGTGGGAGACTATTGGATTAGGTGTCTAAGCCCATAACTATAATTGGTATGTACTTGAATTGATAGCAGCACAGTCCTTTTGGGTTGCCCTCAAACCTAGCAACCAGACAAGGAAATTATGAAAGGAGAGATATTAATTTATTATAAGATTAATAAATTAATATAAATGAATTTATTAATATGTTAAAAGATTAATATATTAATAAGAAATCATTTTGTTTAATTAATTGCTAGCTAGAAATTAATTAGAATTAATTTTGGGGTTAAAAGAATTAATTATAAAGTGCAGGGACCAGTTTGCAATTATCTAATAGTTGAGTGGAAGGCTCCAGAACCTCCTTGGAAGGAGGTGGACGAAATCTATAGGGGAAACCCTAAGGATTTCGTCCAAGGGGGCTTGGATAAGGCCTTTGGCTTTGCTTAGGCCCTAAGCAAGGAGCATTAGGTTTTTTCCTAAACCCTAGATCCCTCAACTATATAAGGAGCCTCCTGGTTCACATTTTGGTCACTCTTTCTTTGGAAGAAACCCTTAGGGCCGAAAATTGCATACTCCCTTTCTCTCCTTCTACTTTCCTTCTTGCTAGTTTGGGTGTGATTCCATTAGAGGCATTACACTTGTGGTGCTAAGCTTCCAAGAAGATCAAGATCAAGATCAAGGGAATTATCAATTGTTTACTATAACAATTGAAAGGTATGTAATTTCTAAACCCTAGTTTGTGAATTTCGAAAATAGCCTCTCTCCTCTAGGGTTCTTATTTTGCAATTCAAAGTTGTATGTTCAATAGCTAAAACATAGATCCAAAGTAGGTTGCATGTGAACTTAGGAATTGTATTCTAGTTTATTTGTTTTAACTAAAACCCATCAGTTAGTTGATTCAAAGTCCTTAATATAACACCCAATATGAAATATTAAGGCTAGGACCCAACACAATATTTTATAATTTAGAAGAGGGATGCCGTAATCCAAGCTATAAAATATTTGAAGGTAGGCGAATGACGATTCACCAATTTCCACCATGAAAAACGAAATAATTTATTAGGTTTTAATTGGATTTGAAATTCCTAGATCTTTTGAGATTCATTGAACTTTTCAATGGCATGTTTCAATCTCGAGTGTGCCCTCTCAAATTTTTTGACTGGGATGCCAAGGATCACAAAACAAGGTGTGAATAACCATACCAATTCACTTGGTACCCTTAATATTATCACCAATGTGCCGGTTAACCACACACGCTCCATTGATCTATGACAAACATTAAGTCATCCTTCGTGATCCTTACTAGTCCAAGTTAGTGTGTCGGTTAACCACACACGCTCCACCAACGACTTGGTAAGGTACAAAGTGTGAATTCCATGGGCTAGCACCAAATTCATATTTTTCCTAAAGTAACTAAGATTGGGAGTTAAATAAAACATTTAGTTACTTTATAATAATCATTATACTTTTAATGCGAATTTAAAGTCATTGTCCTACCCGTTCGGCTAACGACCCTCCACCAGTCAAGCAAGCGGTGGGTGAGAGTGGACACCCATTAAGTTGCCATTTTATAGGCAACAACCTTATACCCACCTTATAGACCGGCTTCGTGAATGAGGCCTACTAACGGTAAAACGACTTGTTCTTATACATATATATAATAATTAACCATTAACATTATAAATAATATAAGTGTTGAATGTTAACTTTTAAAACTCTAGGATGTGGAATTAAAGTTTGTGTGAGACTTTACAAATTCCAAAACTTGAGGGCAAGTTTTGAACAATTCATAAACTTTTGGATATTCATAACTTATGAGTTTTAATTAAGTGTTTAAAACTTTTAATGAAGAGTCTCTTGGAAATCCATAACTTGAGGACAAGTTATGAAGTCCATAAAAACATTTATTAGAAAAACTCTTCAAAAGTGTAACTTATGACTTCTTAAAAAAACATTTAAAAGAAAAAACTTTTGGAATTCCATAACTTGAGGAAAAATTATGAATTCCATTAAAACTCATTAAGATCAAGAATTAACTAACACACAATTTGCAAATAATTCCTATGATCTAACAAAACTCATATGAACATGAACATCCACATCAACAATTTCAAGAATCATATGAACACATATAAACTTGAAATTTTGATTATAACTTTGAAATTGGTCCACCATCATCATTACCACATCAAAAACAGGTTTTATGAGTCCAAAACAGTTTAAGGTAATGATTCTAGACCAATTCCAGCACCAAAACTCGAAGATATGCTGTCTGGGGGTCCAACTCGTCGAGTGCATGAACCAACTCGCCGAGTTGGATGAATTTTGTCTTGGACTTGTCGAGTCCCTTCATGGACTCGGCGAGTCTGCTGTGCAGACAGCACATAAACTTCGATTTTCAGCAATTTGCATCAAGTATTCAAGAAAACAAACCTGGCTCTGATACCACTGTTGGGTTTTGAGAAATCTAACACTTCCTAAGTGTGCATGCAACCCTAATAAACCTTGGATCTATGTTTTCTTCTAAAATACATGCAAATAATAATTTCCAAGGTTTCTTCCTAACTAGCATAGCATAAGGATTATGAATCATAAAACTACTAGTAGAAATACATACCTTCTGATGGTGGTTGATTGTTTGGAGTTTGAGAGCCTAGCACCAATAGTGTGAATGCCTCAAGTGGAATCACAAATCACCACAAACTTTGGAAACTTGAGAGAATAGTATACTTTCTTATGAAATCGGCCACCACTAAGTCTCACACCACTAGAGTGTCATTTCTTGCATCATATGCTTCTTTATATAGTGTGCATGGTTAGGGTGAAACCCTAATAACCCATGTCTTTTCCTTTCCAAGGATCCATGGGTTAAAAGCTCCATGGATCATCCATGGACTTCCATATTAGCTTAGCCCATTAACAAATGAGTATTAGCCCACACTACATAAAACCAATAGCCCACAATCTAATTAGTCTTCCTTTTAATCTCTAAATTAATTCATAATTAATTTAAGACTAAGACTAATTAAATAACATGATTTCATATTAATATATTATAACTTATAATATATTAATAAACATATGTGTATAACTCTCATAAAATTATCCATAAATAGTTCGGGTGAAGTGCAACCCAAATGGACCATGTCGGGTCGGGTCAAGTATGTACCAAATAAGTTATGGACTTAGACACCTTATCCAACATGTTATTACTATATAACAATCAAGGTATGATCTAAACCCTTATTCATATGTTATATTGATTAGATCTAGGGTTTTAAGTCTTGGATTAAAAGCATTTACAATAGAGAAACCTAGATCCAAGCTTTAGGGTTTGCATGAGCACATAGGATGTCTTTTGGCTAAAACCCATCAGTTATGTGTTCTGGACTTCGGTCCGATGTAGTATGCAGTATATGTGTTTATGCTAGTTGATATGTTTTTGCTATGCTATGTTATGCTCAATCAGTTTCCGGACTTCGGTCCGATGCAAAGGAAAAGGTCCCAGTCAGTTCCGGATTTCGGTCTGATGCAGTTAGTTCCGGACATCGGTTCGATGTAGGGGACAATGTCCCAGTCAGTTCCGGACTTTGGTCCGATGTAGTTTCCGGACTTCAGTCCGATGCAGAGGGCAAGGCCTTGGTTAGTTCCAGACTTCGGTCCGATGCATTGGGAAAGTCCCAATTATTGTTTATCTGTTATTGTATGGTATGTGGTAGTTTGGGGGAGCTCACAAAGCTTCGTGCTTATAGTTTCAGTTTTGGTTTCAGGTACTTCTGCTAGCACAAGGAAGAGCTCGGGATGATGGCATCGCACAAACCACAGCTTCAGTTTATCCTGGGAGTTTGTTTCGGATTTTGTTATAATTGATACAGTCTTGTTTTGACACAGTTACTATGACATTTGAGTTACTCATTCCATGGTTTTTATTTTATATGATACTCGATGATTTGATTTTTAGTAATATTAAAACAAAAAAATTTGGGTCATATTTTGGGTCGTTTCAAGTTGGTATCAGAGCTTTGGTTTGAGGGATTCAGGCACACTTACGGGTGTCACTGGACTCAAACTAAGGAAATAGTAAAAGGATTTTCAACAAAAAAATGTTTTCAAAAGAGTTTTTTGAAAAAGAGACTTAAAAAGAAAAGAGATTTTGAAAACGAGAAAAGGGTGTGGTGCATGCGATCAGCCGAGCTCAAGTAAGTACTCCCAAATTACCCATACAAGTTTATATTATGATTATCTATTTTGGTTTTAGTAGAACAGCATGCTAGAATAGGACTAAGGATCTAGGAAGATGCCTTATGAGCCTGCTATATGTGTTTCAGCTTTATGAGAATTGCATTCTAGTATTGAGTAGACAGTAGTAGGATAGCCTGTTTAGGTTATGCATGATAGTATGAGCTTAACATTATATGCTAGTACAGTTTCTTGTTATGAGAATAGAATGGCTTGAGTGGTTTCCTGTGTCTGAATGTTGCTTGCTTTATGCTTTGTGGGACTCCGAGTGGTGGGAGTTAGCCATTAGGTGAGTACGTCACATCACATGTGATCAGGGTTGAATAATCTCAAAGTATTGGATTTGGCCCTACTACGCAGCTCTTGTTTGAGTCCAACCATTGTAGGAACGAGTCTTTTACTCGAAGGATTATCTGAGCCTCATCACATGTGATGGTATTCAGGTGATGACTAATTGGCATTACAAAGAGGCCTTCAGCAGCCGAGGATTGGTTTTAGTTGAGTTGGAGAATTCCCTAGGGCAATCCTAGGATGAGAGTAGCAGAGATCAGTAGCATTAGTAGTGACTTGGTGGAGTCGAGGCAGTTCTTGAGGAAAGTACGGATAGATGTGGAAGGTAGTATGGGCACGTACTACTGAAAGCAGAGGATCCGTACTTGAATCAAGGAAGGCCGAGGCGAGGCCTAGAAACCTATAGTAGTAGCGATCCCTTGAGATATATCAGTGTTTCTGACGTTTATCATGATGTGTTTTTAGAATGATGGTTTTACGCCCTAGGCCAGCAGTCGGCAGTTTAGGAGCCGGTGAGGGATCAGGATCAGGCTCGTGGGCCGAGCATCTAGATGAGTAGACCAGAGAGTTCCTCACCTCAGATGTTACTCGTATCATACTCGAGCAGACTCCTGTGATTTTTGGTTCGATCAAGGAGGGCATTTTGGAGTTGATGGGTGAGAGGCTGAGCACATTTTGTGCTGAGGTGGCGACCATGATGGGGTCGCGCACACTCACTTTCAGGGAGTTCAGAGCTTGTGGAGCTCCAGACTATCATGGGGCGCGGGACCCTATAGCGACTACTAGGTGGTTGGCAGATGTCGCCAATGCGTTCCGCACCAGCAGATGTCCTGATGGGGACAAGGTCAGATTAGCATCCTATCTTCTGAAGGACAGGGCACGAGATTGGTGGGAGGAGATCGGGCATGTCATCAGGTATGATGCAGCACTTGATGCTATGACTTGTGCAGATTTTACTACCAGGTTCAGAGCCGAGTTTGCATCGATTATCGAGGTGCAACAGTTAGCCAGAGAGTTTTAGGATCTCACTCAGACTACAGAGACAGTGGCGAAGATTATCGCCAAGTTCAGGGAGAGGGCTCTTCTCGTTCCTCAGTACACCGCTGATGAGGAAATGAAGAAGGCCCGTTATCATGAGATGTTGCGAAGTGATATCCACCAGTTTGTGAGCCGGTCCAACTATAAAACGTTGGATGACATGATTGCTAGGGCTCGTGAGAGAGAGATTGATTTAGAGATGGAGAGGAAAAGGAAGCCAAAGACAGTATCTGGCATAGGGAGTTCGGGAAAAAAGCCCAAGGTATCAGATCATATATCTAGAGGACAGCAGAGCCACAGTCAGTGTGAAAAGTGTGGGAGATTGCACGATGGGGCATGCAAGGCAGGGAGTCCCAGTTGCTACAAGTACGACCGGACCGGTCATATGAGCAGATATTGTATAGCTACTCCCACCGTTACCACAACATCTGATCTGATTTGCTTCCATTGCAATCATAAGGGACATAAAAAGTCCCAGTGTCCGAGTTTGACAGCAGCAACAGGGAAGGTGGTAGCACCTGCCCCTACAACATTGAGGATTACAGACGACCGTTAGGGCCGAAGTGAGGCGCCAGTGGCAAAGTGTAAAGCTTTTCAGATGACAGCAGAGGAGGCACGAGCGACTCCTGATGTGGTGACGAGTATGTATTTTCCATTCATCTCTTTATTATTGTTGATTGTTTCTTATAGGTATGTGTTTTATATATAGGGTCATTCTTAGTGAACGACATATCAGATACAGTCTTGTTTGATTCGGTGGCTACCCGATCGTTTGTTTCGCTTGCGCTTAGCAAGAGGATTAGCAGAGCTCCGGGGGAGTTGGATTGTCCAATTAAGGTTGAGATAGCTGATGACAGGACCGTCAGGGTCGCGAGAGTGCATAAGGGGTGTTCGCTTCAGTTATATAATGAGCAGTTTTCGGTAGACCTGGTTCCTATTCCCCTGCGAGGGAATAAGGTTATAGTGGGTATGGATTGGCTGAGCCCCAATGGGGCGGTGATTGATTGTGACTTACAGTTAGTGAGGGTCCACACCCCCAGTGGGGGAGAGTTAGTTATTCAGGGCGAGAGGCCACAAGCACGGAGACTCGGGAAGAGCAGTTGGGTTGAGGCGGCAGGGCAACATACCTGGGGTAATCCATTCTGATGATTGTGGACACAATATGCATGTTGTATGGTATTTTGGGGGAACTCACTAACTTTCGTGCTTACCCAGTTGTTTATTTTTTCAGGTAGCATCGGTGATTGTGAGAAGGTGAAGGCGTGACTATACACACGCGTTAGGATTCTGTATTTATTATAATACTCTAATTTTCAAAAAATGTAATTTGGAACAAATGATTTTCTTAACATGGATTTTATAATTGTAAAGTTTTACCTTAATAAAAATGAAATTTTTGGTTGTGAAATGAGACGTTACAGCCTATCTGACTCCCAGCTACTTATGATTACATATACATGAGGCGATTGTCAGCATTAGAGCATCCACAATGGGGGTTTAATGGAAGAGTTGAATGAGGTGTCATGTCTTGTTGTCATTCAATGGATACAACTCTACCATTGTGAAATGCCACCTTGGCATTCAACGGATTTGGAGTTCAATGGCCATTGAACTCTTCAATGGGAAAAAGGAAAGTCTTTAAATCTTTAAATATATATATATATATATATATATATATATATATATATATATTTAATTTTTTTAATATGTTCCATTGAACTTGTAGAGTTTAATGCATTGTGGGATAAAAATGAATAGAATTGTATCGAATAATGAATGATGATGTGTCACTCCATTGAACTTTATAGAGTTCAATGCAATGTGGATACCCTTAACATGTATGTTGGGTTGGGCATGTTATGTATGTTGGGTTGGGTCTGTTATGTATGTGGGTTTATGCTTGTGGTTAGGAGACTTGGCAAATCAGCGTTAGAGCCGAGGACTTTGGTTGTATGCATTGTATGCTATGCGGTCAATAGCGGTGAGATAGCGGTGGGATAGCGGTTATCGGTAGCTGGTAAAATAGCGGTACTAAATAGCGGTACCGCAAATAGCGGCGATAATGACCGATATTTGACCACTATTTGACTGATATTTGACAAATATCGGTGGGATAGCGGTGAAATAGTGTTTTATAGCTAAATTTTTTATTAAGTCACTTTATTTATTATTAAAATGTAGATATATGGTGGGGGTTTTATGAGATTGATAAACATTTGCTTCAAACATTTTTTAATTTACTATATGTTTTACTTAATGACCATGTATTCATCCAATAAAACACAAGGTTACAAAGGTCCTATATAACATAAAAATATCGATATCCCACCGATATCCCACCGCGATAACCCATATATCGAATATCGGTCCTTGACCGATATTTGATTTTGAATCGCTATAATTGCATAGATTGTATGTATGGTAAAATATGTTGTATAGTGGGGAACTCGCTAATATTTATGTCTATAGTTGTGGATTAAATGTTTTGCTCGTAGTTTGAGAGAATAGTTCAGGAGGACTATACATACATGGAAGATATTGGTTCCCACTATTTTTTTAAAATCAACTCTATTAACATTATGGTTTTTAAACAAGTGATTTTAAATATAAAGTTTTAATTGGTTAACTTATTCTAAATGAAAAATCTTTTTATAATTTTTAGATGTTGCAAATTCTTTTGATTTCTAGTAACATTTCTACCCATTGGAATAAATATGTTTCAGTAAAATTGAATATCCTGTTTTGGAGAGTTGTTTTGAATTGTATTCCTGCCACAGACTATTTAATGTTTAGGGGATTTGATATAGATTAGATTTTATGCTCGAGATGAAAATGAAGATGTCAATCATTTATTCTTGGGATGTTACTTGGCAGGGCAAGTTTGGGCTCGTTTAGCAAGATGGTTCGATTTACTATTCCGGTTTGGTATCTAATTATGGATTTTGTTTATTTGGGTGGAGATATGGTAGATGTCAAGAGTGAAAGAAAGGTGTTGGTTGCTATTTATATGGTCACTGTTTGGGTACATAGGGCGTATCAAATGATAAGGTGTTTGGGCCCATAATTTTAGTAAACATGTTAATTTGGAAATAATTGTTGCTTTTCATTTTGATTAACATTTTCATCGATAATTGTCATTAGAATTTGTGATTAGAGAACCATATATTTTCTACAAATAAAATTTATGATGAGAATTTTAACGGTTGAGGTGTGAAATTTCATATAATAGGACCAAAGTTTATACTCTGACATGTCAAAAATATCCCTACAAAAGCACTAATACGAATTGATGTGGGTCATTCATTTTTTATAATGACCGCAAATGTGTAACTGATTGTTTGCATTTCCTAACGACTTGCTAGGCTTAATAAAAATTCAACAGTTCAAAAATAATGTCAATATTTGATAAATTTGACAAACACTGTCAATCGACATCTATACTGATCGGTATTTCGGTCAAGGTAAATAGCTAAATTACAATGTGTACAAGGAAAGCAATGTGGTTATTAAATTTTGAAATAAGTCACTAATGTATTCCTGGCTCTTTATTGCTAGGATTCGTAAAATCCAATAGTGTACTAACATATAGAAGGGTAAACAAATTTAACTCCTGTTCTGATTTTATATACCTAATTTCAATTTGCATTAATAAAAGTAGAATTTTTTATTCATTGATTCAGTCAAGGTAAATAGTTACTAAAATTGTAAACAAATGGTTGTCCTAAAATAATACCAATAGCAAGTATATTTAAAATAAAAATTAAAATCAATTTTTGTTTGCTTTGTGTTTTGTATTGTATTGTATTGTTTTATAGTCCGATTTGTTTTCTTTATTCTTTTTAATGTTTGTGTTGGTATCCTATGATGATTTTTCTATGATCCTTGTTGTTTCACACAGATACACAAACTCACATTCATATAAATTTAATAATAAAAAAATATATCCAATAAAAATATATTTTAATCATACCCAAGTTGCGTTTTTCTAATTGGTTTATTTTGGTTTGTTTATGTTGATGTAAATCACCGAAAACAATGGTGACTAAAAACGACAAAAGTGATATAAAATTCATGTGGTGATAGACTCATAGCTCCTTGAAATAACAATATACAGTCTTAAATAACTAAAAATACGTTAAAAAGAATTAAGTTATGTAATTGCACGTAATTATGGTGATTTTCAATAGAGAATCATAATTAATAAACAATCAATCGTGAGCGTCGGAAATTATAATTATCAACGGTCAAGGAAATAGATGTACACTTTTACATTGGACGCACACATACCAGATTATACCAAAAAATCTATCTATTTACCAAAAAACTCACCTCTTTTTTTCGTTTAAAATTTTTTTAGGCCATATTTTTTATTAAAAAAAACGAATATATTGTTGTTCTCGATTTTTCGTCCCTTTTCCATAAAGATCCATGTTGAAATATAAAAAATAAACTTTTTTTTGAAAAAATACTCACTTCATTTTGTTAGTTTTTTTCAATATTTAAGTTTATTTTTATCAAAATAATAATAATAATAATAATTATACTAAAAATATTAATTTTTTGTACTCTATTAATAAACATCAACACCAATTAAAAAAAAACTCGAACAGTGTAGATTCACACTGCGAATCTAAACTGTAAATATTTCAATTTTTAACATTCACATTGCGAAAAATCTCAAACAGTTCAGATTCACAATCTGAATCTGACTTACAATTATGTACATTGTGAATGTGAGAAGGTTCAAAAAAACAAAAAACATCGATTAGTGTAGATTCACACTGTGAATCTAAATTGTAAATAATTCAATTTTTAACATTCACAATGTGAAAAAGCACCGATCAGTTCAGATTCACACTATGAATTTGACTTACTATTATGCACACTGTGAATCTGAGAATGTTCACAATATGAATCTGAACAGGTTCACAATGTAAATCTGAACTGAAATTTTATTTTTTACATGAATATGAATCTATGTTAAAAGAGTACAAAAAACATGAATTTTGATATATTTATTAAATTTTTTTTATAAAAAAAATAGACCTTAACTTTTCAACAAAGAAAATGAAGTTGGTTTTTATCAAAAAAAAGTTCGTTTTTTTATATATCATCATGGATCTTTTTGGAAATATGACGAAAAATCGTGAACAACGGTATACTCGGTTTTTTTCAATAAAAAATATAGAAAAAAAATTTAACGAAAAAAATGAAGTAGGTTTTGTTATAATCCGGTGCATGTGTGTCCATTATAAAAGTCTACAACCATTCCTTTTGCCGTTGATCGCTTTAAATTTCGACGTTTTATATTTGTTCATTGGCTCATTGATTAATAATGATTCTTTATTGAACTTTTCCCAATATATATATATATATATATATATATATATATATATATATATATATATATATATTAGGTTTACGTGAGACGGCCTAATATTTTAAGACCGTGAGACCTTTTTTTTATAATGAAATATTCTAATATTCTAATGTTTATAAAAATTAAATATGTGTATTATTCTAATATTGTAAACGAATAACTTTAACATATAATATTATAATACATTGTATATTCTATTTTTACGAACAATAGAATATTAGAATATTTCTCTACAAAAAATTTGGTCTCAAACGGTCTCACAAAACTATATTCGTCTCAAATGAACTCGTGTTCACTACAAAAAATTTGGTCTCACAAAATTATATTCGTCTCAAATGAACTCGTGTATATATAAATATATATATATATATATATATATATATATATATATATATATATATATATATATATATATATATATAGTTAGCAGATATATTCTTCATACTAGTTTAGTATTGTTGTATTTAGGATTGTATTGATTAGCCCATTATACGTATTTGGCCCATGTAGCCTTATGTATTTGTAAGTCCCTAAACTGCCCGTGTATCAGTCAGATCCGTTTGATGGTGCGGAATCTCAATCAAACGGATGATGTCATATAAAATAAGAAGAGAAGGAGAAGAAGAATAATATGAATCTTCGTATGAATTGATATGAATTAAGATCCGGGTACAAAAGATTCACATACAATGCTTTCTAGTTCTCTCTGGCCGTAAGCTCTCTAGTTCATCAATCATCAATTTCATCAATCTCTACTCCTCACCCTAACACCTCTATTTATACATGTTGGATATGGGCCGGAAATAAATGGGCCGTAAATGAGTTTACAGCCGTAAGGTGTTTACGGCCGTAAACTTAGCCGTAAACATGGCCATAAATGCATAAAATATTACATGAAAATAATTGCCTAGAAAAGTAAAGTATAAACCATATTTTTGACCCAACAATCTCCCCCTTGGTTTATAGCTTTCTTTTCTTAATTGACCCAACAAGCTCCCCCTAAAAAGTAGCTGACTTTTCTTGATAATCTTCATTGGGAACTTGGCTTCAGCATTAATCTTCAAATTCTTCACGACTTCAAGATGAACTTGATGAATCTTCAATGAATGACTTCATCTTGAGCAGTTGGACTTTTCTTCAGAATTTGGCATTGATCGCACATTGGGTGAGGAGGCTTGACGTACTGATTCTTGAAGCATAACGCTTTCAGCTTGAGAATCTTCAGAGAGAACATCAGAGAGAACTAAACTTCTAGATCACTTCAGCAGGTACAAAGATAGCAGTAGACTAATTGAGGATGCTTCAATGCAATCCGTCACATATTCTTCATTTTCAGCTTCATCTTGCTTTTGGGGTTGAAAGATTGAATGTTGAAAGAATGATCTTCATTTCTTGCTCCTTCGAATGCGAATTCTTCGATGCTCACGGACGAGGCTTTGGCTCAGAAATCTTCAACACAAACTCCATGAGTCTTATCTATACCTGAAATCACTATTCAAGAGAAAAACAAAACTAAAAGAAAACTTAGCACACAAATTAAAATAGAAACAAAAATATTTTTGGATTTTTGATTTTTCCGAACAAGAAATAAAACAGAAATAACACTATTTTTGTATTTTTTTTAATTTTTTTTAATTTTTTTTTGTTTTTTTTTTATTTTCATTATTTTTAATTTTTAATTCTCCCCTAATATTTAAATTAGAAGAAACTATGACAAATTTAACAAAAATAAAAATGATATCTAACTTTAAGAGTGATTTGGGATCAAAGTTTTTAGACAGCCTTTATCCACTTGTCAGTACCTTCTATCTTCACGTCTTTGTCTGGTCGATCGCCGGTATTGTTGTCCACTTAAACACGAAAAATTTGTGACATATTTAGGACATAATATTTGATACAAGACAAGGTGAACTTAAGTTCCTAAAAAATATATCTGAACCTAATTTCTTAGATACTATATCTTAAGGACCATTCATCTGACGACGACCAGGGATATTGTTGTCCACCTAAATTGAGCAGCGAGATCTACAGACAATCTGTATGAGTTCAATTTTAAGTGTATTGGAACGTGTTTCCCGCTTCCTGATATGCCCCAGCCATCAAGAACTTCCAGAGTACTCCTTACACCGGGTGAGCAGACAACCATTCACAGAGAGAAGAGATACAAAATTCTATTGCTAACTACTTCAGAGGGTTGAGAAGAAGAAGGTTGCATATGCTGTGTACCAGGTCGGATTAGAAGTCGCGCAAAGGAGACAGCATATGGCTAACAGATGAGAAGTATTTCACACACACACACACACACACATATATATATATATATATATATATATATATATATATATATATATATATATATATATATATATCCTGCAGAGAAATAGAGTTGCATATGTTGTGTACCAGGTCGGATTATAAGTCACGCAAATGAGACAACATATGACTAACAGACGGAAAGAAAGAAAACGATTTTCTACAGACCTAATTTATTGTAATTTACCAGTCGCCCCATCCAAGCGGAATTAAGGACAGAATCCGCACATCGAGGAAAAGTTAAGCCACGGTTCCAAGTACGGGTTCAATTAATGTGACGAGTAGATTCCCATATATATCTCCCTGCTCAACCTATCCGAGCGTCGTATTGTCAGGCTGAACATATCTAACTAGGTCAAAATTTGTCAAGTCTATAAATTTCCTAAGTTCAAATCTCCCTATTCAAGTCCATTTAAAATTTTTCATGCCTACCGACGCATCAAGTCAGAGCATAGACCCTTCAACTTCGGGTACGTTACGCAGACTCAGGTTGCCTGTTATCACTTGATAATATCACTTCCCAAAACATCTCCCTCAAGCACATTTCATTTACACCATATTTTTTTTGATTTTCTAATTTTCTAATGTTTTTGGATTTTTAAAATTTTAATTTTTGTTTTGTTTTTATTTCTCCCCCTAAATTTGTGCATAGGAGAGAAACGAAAGTAAATGCACAAATTTAAACTATCCTAAAACAAAAATTAGTCTTTAAAGCGAATCAGCTTAAGAAAAACTTAGGAGTATAGAGAAGAAAACGCAAACCGTAATTCACCGATTGAATCTGCATCTAGAAGGTCTGAGAACAGCATGCATAATCTTAGAACAGATCCAAAAATTCTTCATATCATTAAGCACTAACCCCATGTGATCCCTTCTTTTCTTCCCTTCCCGCAAAAGGACACATACTCTCAAACAAAGATCTTAATGTTGTACAGTTGAGAGATGTCCCCTATCATGCGCCTGGAACAACCACTACCAACAAACCGAAGTTTGATGATATGCCTCCATAGTTGTTCCGACACAGAGCGGGATCAGTTGGTCTTTGGAACCCAGTCCATTATGAAACTGGGTCGACCTTTGTCATCAATGCAGGTTACTCTCTCCCATGACATATCCTGCTTATCGCAAACAGAAGACGATGAAATATTAGAGTCATAAGAAGAGTTGGGAGTTTTCACCTTTGGAACCCATCTATATTCGGGTTTAACCCATTTCTTTTTCGATCCTATGGGTGCCTCGGCACTTGATTTGGAACTTGAAGCCGACTGCCAAGATGACTTTGACCTAACCGGTCTTGGTTTTGTTGGGGCATCTCTTGGATTGGACTTCTTGGTCGGCATTCCCTCCTTACCCTTTGGATTCAAATTCTTTGCCTTGTGGGTTGGATGTTTGGCCTTGGGAGTTGAATTCTTGGCCTTCTTGGCATTCCAGTCGTCAATGTCTGATCGTGATCTCGAGGGGTATCTTTTGGAGTGTCTCCCTCTTGATGCGTTCTGCCAGCCTTGTGCGTAGTAGGGAACATACACGCGATTAGGACAATTTCTGGCAATGTGTCCAGGTGTTCCACAGTGAAAACATGTCCTTTTCTTCACTGGGGAGTTGTCTCTTCCTGCCCCTGGTGGCGTATCCTTGCCTTGTCTCTTGTTGTTCCCAAATGCACGCTTACAACATACGCTTTGTTGCGCTGGAATTGGAGGCCTATATTTCTCAACGACAGGTTTATCAGAAGCAGTTGAGTTCGAAGCAACAGACTCAGAGCTCAAAGAGACATTTGTTTGTTCAATAGTGTTCTTCTTGTTCTCATCTTCTGCTACTTTACCTGCACATGAAGTAGCAACATTAGTATCTTCAAAATTAATAACTCCTCCTGACACAAATCCAGCTCGTTTTCCGTATTGAAGATGCGCCTCCCTGTCAATTTCTTTCTTTGTCATAGGGATGGATGTGTAGTTATGATTGAAAGGAGGAGGTACACTATCATACCCTAGACCCTTGTTTTGATTCCTTTTAAACTGCATGCTTTGGTCTATCATATTTGCAACCACCTCACTTGAGAAATCATATTTTCTAACATCAAGTTTGGCAGTTTCAAACTTTCCTTTCAAAGATTCAACTTCAGCCACTAGCTCAGCATTTTGTTTGACTATATAATCATAGTTTTCACATTTGTTGCTGTAGTCTTCCTGAAGTTTCCTAAAGTCCTTGGTTTTTGCTTCCAACTCAGCCTTTAGGGGTTTCTGTCCTTTCCTGAGTTGATATCTTTCATATCTCAGGTCCTCAACTTCTCTTTTAAATACATCAATTTGTTCTCGAAGAAACTTAATCGTATCTTCACATGAGTGAGAACATGAAACTTCACATGAATGAGAACATGACACTTCATTGACCGGAAGGTTTACATAACTCTTTAAAGCGTCAAGCTCTTCAATTACTTCAGCAACACTAAGACGATTGAGATCTTTTGTCTTCTTGATGACAGCTACATTCATATCCCACGATTTTGGAAGTGAATTCAATAGCTTTTTGTTTATGTCGGACTTAGTCAAGAAGATCCCGGCTATATTCATCTCAGTAGTGAGTGTAGTAAATCGCTGCAACTGAGTTTCGAGCGTTTCTCCAAGGACATAATCGAAAAAGTTGAAATTTTGTCTTAACGTCTCCTGACAACTCTCTTTCATGTTTTCAAATTCCCTCGAGGACCTTAAAATCAATTAAAAAAACAACTAGAAGCTAAGATAAAAATTAAAATGCCCATTTTTTTTTATAAAAAATCAACCTTAAAAGTCAAATTTAAAAAATTAAGCTTGAAAAGTCAAACTTAAAAGTCAAACCGAAAGGTTAAATTTGAAATTTTAAAGGTTAAACGAAAAAGTCAAAATTTAAAAACAAAAGTCAAAATTGAAAGACAAACTCAAAATTTTAAATAAAAAATCAAAAATAAAAACAATTTATTATTATTATTATTATTATTATTTAATTAATTAATTAGTTAATTTATTTATTTATTTTTATTATTTTGGATGAAAAATGAATTTAAAATAAAAAGGAATTGAGTTTTGGGGTTAAAAGTGTCAAAATTGCGAAACTTGAATGCGACTGGAAGTGTTTAAGAATTAAAAACGGAAGGCTTGTAACAGGTTATTCCTTGGTTCAACTGGTAAGGCACAGGGAAGAAGGATTTAATAGGCCCGGGTTCGATTGCAGCTAGCTGCTGCTTAGCCGGCGACTCTAGCCGAGCTGTATACTTCCAATCTGAGCCGTTCAAGCCGACCGCAAGTCGCCGAGCCGAGCCGCAAGTTCCGAGCTGCCGCAAATTCCGAGTTGTATACTTCCGGAAACCCTAGCCGTAAACGGGAATCCGCCGTCGGCCGTGAACTGTTTCCGGTCGTAAGCTCCGGCCGTAAACAATAAAAGATTACGTGAAAATTCGACTTTGAAGCTCCAAAACTCAATCAAAAACCCCTTTTTATGAAAAACACAAAGAACAAACCCCCCTTATTTTTGCGAGATCTATCCAAAAACGCAAAAATATTTCGAAAATAAGATCAAATAATGCCCCAAATAGAGTTTACGGCCCAAGAACTCGGTGTTTACGGCCGTAAGCTTGGACCGTAAACACAGAATATTCAAAATTTTGATGAAACAATAAACCTTTTGACTGATACAACTTGGCTCTGATACCAATTGTAAGTCCCTAAACTACCCGTGTATCAGTCAGATCCGTTTGATGGTGCGGAATCCCAATCAAACGGATGATGTCATATAAAATAAGAAGAGAAGGAGAAGAAGAATAATATGAATCTTCGTATGAATTGATATGAATTAAGATCCGGATACAAAAGATTCACATACAATGCTTTCTAGTTCTCTCTGGCCGTAAGCTCTCTAGTTCATCAATCTCTACTCCTCACCCTAACATCTCTATTTATACATGTTGGATATGGGCCGGAAACAAATGGGCCGTAAATGAGTTTACGGCCGTAAACTCAGCCGTAAACATGGCCATAAATTCATAAAATATTACATAAAAATAATTGCCTAGAAAAGTAAAGTATAAACCATATTTTTGACCCAACAGTATTTATACTCTCATTAATGAAGTTGTATGGCAAGGGAATTACAGATTATAATGCTATGAGGCTTTAGCTCTAACCCTAGCTGATCATGTTCCTAAGTCGATCTAGTCTTCTCTCGACGTTCTCTTCTTCTTCTTCTTCTTCTTCTTCTTCTTCCCCTGTTTATTGTTTCTTTATTTTTCACCATGTCAACCGAAAGCAACTCCTCTACAGAACCTACACACAAGGTGTACGACATCACCATCATAAAAACCTTCTTACCACTCATCCTCGATCTCTCTACTCGTAACTAAGACCTCTGGAGCGATGTTTTCAATGCACATTTCATTGCATATGGCGTTGCTGATCATATTAATGAAACATAAGACCCCCCCCCCCCCTAAATAAACCTCCTACGAACCAGGAGTAGCAGGAACTCGACAATCTCGTGAAACTATGGCTTTTCGATTCTATATCATAAAAGTTGATTACCTTTGCCTACTCCACCAACGCCATTGCTCGTAGGGGTGTTCATAACCGGATATCCAAAAATTCGGATATCCGAATTTCGGATATCCGAAATTTCAGATAGTTGATTTTTGGTATCCGATTCCGTATCCGAAATTTCGGATATCCGAATTTCGGATACGGAATCGGATACCAAATCGGATATCCGAAAAATTGAAATTTTGTTAAAATTTGAAAAACAAATGAAGTTTTTAAGTTAAAAATACATATTTTTAAATTAGAAAGGCATATGAAGTAATATAGGTATTTAATTAAGGGTGTTATCAATATGTTTTAGTTACTAAAATTCATATCATAAGACATATGCGACTAAAATAACAAATAATGTATAAAATAAAACCAAAATTTTCGGATATCGGATATCCGAATTATCCGAAAAATCTGAAAAGCATTATCCAATTCCGATTCCGAAAAATTGGATATCCGAAATTTCGGATATCCGAAATTTCGGATATCCGATTTTTCGGATAATTCGGATTTGGAATTTCAGAATTTCGGATCGGAATTTCGGATACGGATATTTTTGAACACCCCTAATTGCTCGTAGAGTTTGGTTGAACGTACAATACCTCTTTTATGATGATAAAGACTCAGTTTCTATGCAACTAGAAGATGAACTCAGAAACATAACTTTGGAAGAATTAAGCATTCACGATTAATGTGAGAAGATAAAGAAGATCGCTAATACGCTTGAGGGCCTCAGTGAAAAAGTCAATGATCGTAGTGTTGTACTTCATGCATTTAACGGTCTCCCTAGCAAGTTTGAAAGCGTCGATGGAATCCTCCACTTCTCTAAACCTCTTCCCACATTTTCTGAGACGCGATCCATACTCTTGGTTTAAGAATCGAGGTTGAACAGCCACCGTGTCACTCTCCCACCGCTCGAAAATCAACACTCTTCACCTTCACTGCTCCATGTTGCTAACCCATCTTCTTCGTCGACGCGTGGAAGAGGGGCAGATCCTACCAGGGAAACAATTACCGTCGCGGTGGAGGTCGCAACAACCACCAGCGTCGCAAGGATCCTCCTAGTCAAACTTCTTCTACTCTGTAATCATGCAACACCCCAACTAGGTGGGTTTATTCTCCTCCGCCCCATCCCTTCCTTCAATATGGACTACATGAGGTCCGAACCATCAAAATTGGGCCATTCCTCAACAGATCTCTCACTTGGCGTATCTAAATAACCAATACTACAGCAGGCCCACTTCCAGCGGCCTAGGTCTTCTCGATAGCAAGCCATCAATACTTCAAGCCCATATTTAGTATTCTGGTTGAAATCAGCCACCGTGGGCCTGGCTTGGTAGTGATCAACCCACATCGCTCCCAAATCTATTCAGCACTATGTCTTTAAATAATATGGGAAATGGTGCTTGGGCCATGGATACGGGAGCAATAGATCAAGTTCACGCAAATGTAGGTATACTCAAATTGAAACATCCCAAAAATATAGTCCAGAATTTTCATTTTTAAATCATTAATAAAACCATAAATCATCCATCATCATAATGAAAATCAAAACCATGCATCTCAAAACATCATGTCAAATACCGTATCAAAATCGAATAAGAAAACATCAAGGTCTAAGAAAATCCTAGGCTGAAACTGCGGTATGTGTCATGCGATCATCCTGAGCCCTTCCCCTTGCTAGCGGAAGTACCTGAAACCAAAACTGAAAACTGTAAGCACGAAGCTTAGTGAGATCCCTCAAACTACCACATACCATACCATAACACATAATAACACATATTGGGCTTCGCCTACTGCATCGGGCCCCGCTCGGCATCGAACTAATTTGGTATCGGGCCCCGCCCGACATCGGACCGAAGTCCGGCATCAGGCCCCGCCCGACATTAGACTGAAGTCCGGAATACATATCATAGTAACAAACACATAACACATAAGCATATAACATATAAACATAATAGACTTCCTCGGGCTTGCCCCGACATTGGACCAAAGTCTGGTACACATAACATATAAGCTTTTCTGCATCGGGCTTACCCCGACATTGTGCTTGCCCCAGAATACATAACACATAACATGCATGAATCACAAACACATCAAGCATATAGATACTCTTCTCGGGAGCGCCCCGGCATCGGACCGAAGTCCCAATCATATACGTTGCATCGGGATAACAACGGCATCGTCCCTAAGCCTGATATATACTAACATACATAAACAGGCCGACATTGGTGCCTTCGACCCATTCCTACTGGAGGAAAACTAACCTCATATGACTGACTGCTGAAAAAGTGAGTGAGTAATCCCTGTCTGCTACTATGTCGACTCTTCGGCTATAAATTCCAGAATATCTCTTAATTAAAAACAAATAACTCTTCATAGGGTAAAATGACCATTTTACCCCTAGTCAAAGTCAACCCTTTGGTCAAAGTCAACATCATGGGTTGACCAACTAGCTGAGTCAACCTTTCGACTTGCTAAGTTCTATCGAGC